>NW_027472582.1:56022502-56622502 GCF_030347505.1 Rhynchophorus ferrugineus
ATCAGCTCAGCAATAACATTATAAACAAACATCTGATTATTTTAGTTAAAAAATATGTGAATTTGTACGTGATTTTGAAATTTGAGTCTTTCCCTCGATATCCCCCCCCCCCCCCCCGCTTCCCCCGAAAGATGCTGAGTTGGTTGCAATTAGACCACCTTGGAAGTGCACTATATCGAATAAAAAACATATATTAAAAAAATATATACAGCCGAACACAGAACCTCCTCCTTTTTTGGAGTCAGTTAAAAATACTTCTCGTTTGATACACCTATTAAAACAAAATACTTTTCATATTTGAACCGAAATAACTTTCTTGCCAACTCTATAATATTTTGTTATTGTTTTTATTACTAGGATTTGTTAGGTTTAAAGGCTTACCACAGATGTGATATCCTGGGTTGTTCCATATGTGGGCTCACCATCCGTTAAGAATACAATAATAGGATGATTCCTTTTCTTAGAATGAAAGTACTGATTAATAAGTGCTAAACTCACATTTAATCCCCTTAGAATATCGGTGCCATAGTGGATCTGTAACATATCAATTACCTGTTTGGCTTTTTTAATATTCTCAGGTGAAGCCAGAAAAGAATCAGGAAGAAACGACAGCTGAAAAAATTAAATTAATACAGTACAATATTTATTGTGATAAGTATTTTCGTTGGGTACTTTAATTAAATGTGGAAGATATGATAAATCCCCTGGAAATCTGGTGCCCTCTTGATACATGATATTCAGTTACTCAATATTCCACACACTAACCACATCACTAAAATCAAGAATACTGAATGTATCTTCTGGGTTTAATTCATCTAAAATACTTTTCATTGCTTCTTTAAGTTGTTCAATTTTTCTTCCTATAATAGACATCGTCAACATCGATAGAAGTAAGCCATAAAACATTAAGATATTACCGCGCATGCTGTAACTGGCATCTAATACAAACACAACTTGTTTTTTTACTGGAGTTAGATCTTTAGGAGCAAAGAAATGAACGAAATAGTCACCATCCACAAGAACCTACAAATATATATTTATACATATTAGGGCTATTAATTAGTTTAAAAGTGTTTTCGTTTTTAAATGTGAAGTTTTATTTTTAAAAATTTGTGCAATGTAGTTTATTGAATGTATTGTCCGTGGAAGAACGATGTGTTTCTTGAGACTATCCACAAATCGACCCATTTTTTATATATCTATCTTCATAAGAAGCACTACTCAAGCAGAACGCCGACTTATATGTGAGCTCAAAGGCTTCAATTGTACTCGACAACAATCCATGTTAATGGTTCCATTGAATAATGCCTTGAAATCCTCCTCTTCAAAATTTGTTGATTGTCCAGAACGCTATTTGCCTTCAGTGTCAAAATCATCACTTTTAAATCAACTAAACCAATATTTACACGTTGAAATCGATGGAGCATGGATGATATAATCTTCACACAACATTGGATTACCTTTTGCCGCCTATTTCTAATTGAAGTAAAAAAGTAAAACTCCCAGCAAGTGCTATATACTCGGTACAAATTCAAATATTTTCATCGCGCTGATTTTTTTTTTTTTGGTCAACGATACGCAAAGGGTAATCGTCTCACAGGCTTGAGACGATTATAAATATACAAGTTGCAATTTAATACAGGGTAACACCATCTCTTTTAAATTCCTAACATTTTAATTTACAAGACTTGAGAATTTTTGCTCAACAGTGCAAGTGGATATCGGTAACAATGGGAGAATATGGTTGGGATGTTCCATTCCAAAGCTTATTCTGAAACTATCCGGATAATGAAAAAGAATCGTCAGATTTCATGTTTTTACCATGGCACTCGATAGAACGATAAAAAAACCGAGAACTGAAGAATGCTTTCCTCGAACACAACTCTTCAACTATACAAATATAAAGTGCATGGCAGAATCAAAATATTTAATCTAAAACTAAACATATACATAACATATATATTAATATTCTAATAACCTAACAGGGAAAGATATGTTCCATCGGAGAAAAGGCGTATGTTTTATAACCTGTAATATAACCTTATGTGATTATCTATTTCAACGAAGAGTTGCATTTAGAGTGATTTATGGTGCATGTCCCACACAATTAACTAGTTATTCCTTTCAGATTTCACACCTAAATATCTAAACTAATATTATTTTCTAATTACCGCTATTTTATATATTACGTTTGGTAGCTCTTGTGTGTTTTATCAATCAGACAATTATAATTAAAAACTAAAACACTTTAAAATAAAATATGTACATAATTATCGTTGTAATAACTATATTAAAATAAACAAAAATATATAAGTAATTTATCTACTACACCTAAATTTCTAGATTTCCTTCAATTCGCATACAACTTCTTGAAACAGGAAAAGATAATTTAATTGGTAAACAATGACTTTTCTTTATTTTAAAGACACCTAGAAGTAGACACTCGTCAGAAGCCTTATAACAGAAACCGGTTTAAGAATACCAAGTTGACATACAAATTAATATTGTATAACTCAAGTACAAACAATAGCTCAAGAAGCCCCATTTTAAATTCAGCAAAAGGAATTTCGAGAAAGGTAGTATTTAAACAAGCCTTTCTGTATTAGAGTTGAGTGCTTGAGATATCCACTCGTGTTCGAGAATTCCGTTCAGCCTCAGGTTCTAAAAATAAATCAATAGTCCCAGATAATAGCCAAGCCATGCGAAGAATGCGAATCCCAAAACAACAAAACTCAATTATCAACAAATGGCACTGTCCATTGTCAATAAAATGTTCAAAACAACAAAAGAATAATTCAAAATGAACACGGAGTAATATCATGAATTTTGAGTTATCAACAAAACAGCCAACTTCAATCTCCTTCCTCAAGAAAACAGCTTTAAACAAGCCAAAGTATTACATTAACAATATAAATTGCATGACCATCTCAATTCCCAGTACAGGACAGCCAAGAGAAGCGCAAGATTTAACTGATTCAGTACATTAATAATATTTTGGAAACAGATGGAACACATTAAGAAAGAAAAATAAAATAAAAGAGCTCAGAGGCAGCTAATAAAGGAAAACATAAAATAGAATAAATAAAAACCAGTTTCTACAATGAAATGAGATGAATATATACCATCAATTCCATCGCATCAATCAGATTAGATGTAGGGTCTCACCATCCAGCTGATAATTTTAAGTAATAAATCGTTAAAATTAACTAACAACTAAAGAAAGGCGAGACTAAACAATCACTAAATAGAAACAGAAAATATTGAATATTTTCTACTCTGTATGATTTGGACTTTAATATTAAATACATCATAATAATTAATAATTCCACTTCGATAGCTAAAAGGCAGTTACACTGATTTGACTGCCATTAAAATTAGATTTAACAGCAACATGATTATATTCATGCAAATGGAACTGAACACGATTATGACAATAACATTAACAAACTACATTCACTTAGAATCCTCTAGTGACCTGAAGTGTACATATTATGGCGAAGAGAAAAACTTAGTTACACGAGTATTTCCCTTTATAGATATATAAATATGGACAAAATTACTAGGAGCATATGTACAGTGGTTCGGAACAACAGCTAATTTATAAAGGACAAACTAATTTTTAAGGTATCGACCCTCTGGAATCGGGAAAAATCTGATGGAATGCACGACCTTGAAAGACAGACAATGGTTTAAACAAACCGATATATCCCGAGAAGCGAAAGTCTTTCCCGTCCCAGAAATATTTACCGATAAAGTTGCGAGAAGAACAATTAAGCCAGCCTACGTTCCCGGTACGAGGTAGTTGGCGATCGGAATAAAATGAGTTGTATCTGTTTAATCATCCTCTCAACTTGAAGCTGTATTTTACGCAGTCGATACTACCTACCTCGCTTCTTCAACAGTAGCAGTGCGTATACACAATAGACTTCAGAAGCAGCTCGATGAAACGGTCCAGTGGTTAACATTCTATAGGTTGAAAGTCAACCCCCGGAATAACCAGGCCATCTTCTTTCACAAAAGGCGTTGCGCACTTCTTTTCAGAAAGGTCAAGGTATCAATCGGGCCAGCAAACTCCCGATGTCTATCAAGACTCTGATTCGATAAATTGTATTATACGGCTCCAGTGTTTACTTCAAATACGTCTCAAGCAGTCAGGTGAAACATCTCCAGACCTAACAGAATAAGATTCTCAGGAAAACAAAAGAGACTTTTCATTTCTCGAGACGTTCGACTTTCAGACAACAAATATATTACCGAGTTGGTCGATATTTTAAACCAATAATTCATCTAGCTCCTCGTGGACTTATTTTAATCGCAGCCCACACTTTTCCTAATGCTTGCAATTCCAATCGTCTCGGCATTTTCCGTCGAACAATTAACTCAAGTTCGCGAGCTGTCTGATGTGATAATAGTGCCTCCTAACGGTGTCACCGCTCACCTACCTTAGTAAAATGTAAGAAGTATCGGTGAGGATTATGGGATCAGCCGAAAGGATGGGGTTTAGTGAGTAATGTATTTTCACATAACCTAGTTCAACACGCACCCGCGGTTCTTCCTAACTAGATATCGGTAACAGGATACTCCAACTCTGTTTCAGACTAAAATAAATATATAGTATCCTGCTTTGCCATCAGTCTTCAAGAACACACACAGGCTTCACAGTCCCGAAAAAAACAGAAAATGTGAATACTTGGTTAAAGGATCGCACAGTTGGTGCCACTTTATCATTGTTCAAGTTGCCGCTACTATCGTTTATACCCGTCTATCCTTGTAATTAATAAGTTTAGTACAAATAAAGTCTTTTAAGTTTTACAGGTTTTCTTTTCGCAAGCGGGAAGATATAAATGCGCAACACGTGCATAACCGAAACCAGAGAAGCATCAAAGATGCAATATATCCATTAAATCGACACCGAGTCTTATTTTCAAATATACTGAATCTTGTAAACAACAGTACATATAGTCTATTCAAACCAGTAGTGACGCACGTTGTCAATATGTGCTTGTCGAAAGTTGTAAATTCGTTTCACAGTCAGACAATATTTTCCTTCTCATTTTGTTTTATTTAAAAAGATATAGAATGTTGTTTGAGAAGTTCGAACATGTAACCGAGTGAGCCTGCGAAAGTTTGTCAAACTTCTGCAAAACTCACAAAAACCCACAAAACTAAAAATATTATAATCACAAACTATACGGACTATTCAATATTTTATGATTATAATTACGGGTTATAAACTGGGAAACGTTGTTTTAAGGCTTTGTTTTAAAATATTTAAAATTGCAGCGGTTTTTATTGAAAATAGTTTTTGAGCATTGCAGCTGCACTGAATATCAATACGGACACGGTCATTAAAATATATGAAAAGATAGAAAAGTATTTATGCCAAACAGGTGACGAATCAAGATCAGCTTGATGTTAGCTATATCAGAGATCAAATATACGCCATGTATAAAAGCAATAAGTTTAAAAACATACAACATAATCAAAGAAGAATTATATCAATTTGTATATTTAGGTGAGACATGGATATTTCAGAATGATACATTGGGTCACTTATGGCAAGATGATAATAAATATAGTATAAAGACAACATTGAAATAACTATCAATTAGGTTTTCTTAGTTATAACATTTATTAATAATTCATTTGTAAAGGTTTAATTCCTCGTGCAGAATTAGTGTATTCCCCTAAGTCCAAGGGTGACGACCATGGAGAAATGAACCATAACTTGTTTCTGCAGTGGTATGAAAATCAGGTTTTTAAAGAACTTAGAGGAATCATCAGTTATTGTTATGCACAATGCACCATATTATAGTAACACTGGTGGAGAAGATCCCAACAAATGCACCAACAAAAGCTGCAATTAAGAAATGACCTAAAGTACATAAAATAAATTTTATGCGAATTATTACAATAGACATTCAGGTTGAGGAGGATATCAAAACCAGAACTGTCTGGATTTATCGAAAGAGGCATTGTCGAAAATAAAACATTCGATTTGGCTGAGGTTTGAATCCTGAGCAAATTTTTGATATATTGGAAATAAACAGCTTAGTTATTCACTTGACTAGTGTTTCTGAAAGCGACAGTGATTGAATAAAACTTTATGAATGTTGGTTAATGATTCAATGCTGACAATTACCAAGAGAGGGTGATGAAAGAGAAAACAAAGGTCAGTACATAATTAAAATGTTTTATAGAGTGTGGAAGCTCTATGAGCATGTGTGTAATTGTTCAGAATATACATGAATATTTAATTAAAATGTATGAGGAGAGAAATAATACTAACTGTATTAAATGGCATTAAACTAGCATTAAAGAGAATGCAGTGATTATATGTAGTTTTATCAAGAGAGATGTATACAGGTAGTAACAGAACAAACTAGGGAGAAATATAGTAAAATCAAAATGAATTTACAAAGAAAAACACCATCGAAGGAAACAAACAAAACGTAACAAGGTAAATATACTCTCTAATGAGAGAAAAATACATTACTTGGATATACAATTGCTAATCTAATAAGTTCTTCGATAATATATTTATTAGATGTACATTAATGTTAAAGCAAATTATAATACATAACATTTTTGTTTCATTATTTTATTTTTATTTTATTTTTTATTATTTTTTATTTATTTATTTAAACCCGTCAGTCTCTTGGGCTATTTAGGGTAATTACAATACATTATATGAACATTAACAGCTTACAATACCACACAGCAGATTTTAAACAGTAGAATATATGCAATATTTTTTTTATTACACAATAATAAATGTATGTTACAAGTGTTGAGGTAGATCTATGGTCTTTAGATAGTCAATCAGCATATTCAGTTGCTCAGGTTGGACCAAATGTCCCAATGTTATCGGCATCTCAAGTTGTCTCCTCAAATCATCATATTTCTGGCAGTCCAGTAGGATGTGTCTGACTCTAAGTCGAATCTAGCACAAATCACACACAACGGCTACTGATATTATTATGGTCTATAGATTGATAAAAGATCTTCTTGACTTCCCATAATTTATTGTTTTTTATGAGAAGGTCCCATTTTAATTGGGTCAATTGCCTTAAGCCCTTCATATAGACTTTGGCATCTTTTTTGCTGAGGAGTTCGTTTAACTTGATTGAATTCTCTTCCCAACTTTCTAGATGGTCGGCTCTTCAGTCGGTCATTTCCAGATATTTCTTTATGGGAGGTGACCCAGAGGTATGTTATTCTTACACCCCTAAATTGTAACTTTGTCTGTATCTCTCTGATGTATGTGACCAGACGGTGGACTGTCCTTGCTGATCTTAAACTCTCTAGGAAACTCATAGAATCCGATACTAGTAGTATGGATTCGCTGATCCCTGATTCTTCCAAGGCAGATAGGGCCATATATATAGCCAGCAGCTCCACGGTGAAAATGCTAGTCAATGATGGAAGCCAAAAGTGTCTCTCGAGTAGAATAGACGTATAAGCAGCACCCACAAAGTTTTCACGTTTTGAGCCATCTCTGTAGATAATAAAATGATTTAAATAGTTCCCTTCGATTATCTGTCTAAAGAACCTTTTTATTGTAGAAGAACTATTTGTTTCCTTATTCAGAACCTTCATAGAGAGGTCTATGTGTATTCTTGAGAACTGCCATGGTGTTATATTAGTAATTCTACATTTTGCATCTGGGATCACAGTCATTAATCGTTTACATATCCTCTGGAAGATTAATGAGGGGCTTAAGTAACTCTTCTTTATATTGGCCCAGTTGGTCTTAAATAGGAAAAAGGTATTGAATTGGTCCAACTCTGGACGGAATTTGAGGGAGCTTGCATAGTTTAGTAGCAGGAGCTCTCGCCGTGACTCGAGTGTTGAAATCTCTGCATCGCACTGCAAAATTTCAACCGGACTAGTGCGGAATGCTCCCAGTATGATTCTCATAGCGGCGTATTGTATGGGATCCAATTTCTCCACGTATGAAGGTGGCGCGGTAATATAACACTGGCTTCCATAATCCAATTTGCTTCTTATCAGCGCCTAATATATATTGCTCAACGATGTCCTGTGTGCTCTCCAATTGATGTTGGAAAGGGTCTTCAGTAGACCTATATCTGCCAAACACTTATTCTTGAGATAATTTATGTGTGGGAGCCAGTTGAGCTGGTGATCGAACAGCAAACCAAGGAATTTGTATTCTGGTTTGTTTATCAGTTTCTTACCCTCCATCACTAAAAATGTGGAACAGTTCACGATTTTGCGTGTCATCCTTGCGCAGGGGCCATGCTAATCGTTCTCTGTATCCAATTTTAGTATATGTACCGCCGAATTGGGTACAATTCATTATTTTATTTAGATTAGAATTTTGTTATATGTCAAAGTCAAAATGTACTAAAACTCAGAGTTGCTGCGGCAAAATTGCGACGTTTTGACATATCTCGTGGGCACACTGCCGTTTTGAATTGACTATAGTTCCTTATTAACAAGACAGAATTGTGTACTCCAATAGACAATTTTATTAAAACAACCAAGTCATCGAAATAACCAGTTACGTAAAAGTCCCGCGATCAAGCTGATTCTCAATAGTACACATCGATATTGGTCAGAACTTAAGCAGAATCTCCGCCAATCATGCCAATTGAATTAAATTAATCAATTTTGTACCAAACTCAGAGCGATAGATTCGCATCCGAAATTACTCGGTATTTTATTATTTAATCATATTGTATTTTATCTAATCTATCATACATTAATTTTGTACAAACCTTTAATCCTAACCATTCTATCTAATATAGATATAGATTTAGATATAGATAGAAACTATATGCGTTCTATAACATTTTGAGAAAAGAGTAAAACATACCTCGCCACCCAATGGATCTCTAATTACATCATATTGAACGACGAATTGCCCTCTTAAACCGTTATCCTCTTTACCACCCAAAATAGTAGACAATATTCTTTGCTTAACTACATTTGGCTTAAATGTGACAATAGCAGCCGAATCGTTAAATATCTGAATATTTGCTGCAGGATTTGCATTGGAATTGTTCTTCGTTAATTCATTTCCTGATCGTAGCGCTGGTATTTTAACAATCCTCAGAGGTCGGGTTTCTCTCAAGTTAACCTGAAAAATACCAAGGATTAAAGTAATAGGAACATTAATCTAGAACTAGTCATAAAAATAGTTAGGGGAGCAAAGAGTTAAAAAGAGATACGGTGCTGTTTGGTACGTTCGAACATATAAACGAATAATCCTACTAAAGTCGTCCGGTTATCAAACAACTGCAAAATTCTTTAACATATTAGTTATAATAACTACAGGTTATAACACGGCAAATGAGCAATTCAGAGTTAAATACAGATTACGTCTCCAATTAGTTATCTCGAACAGAAACGAGATAATGGATTGCTTGTAAAGTGCATTAGAGAGATAGGCATGGCACGGTCATGGATATATCGCAAAAAATGTAATATATGGCCAAACGTAATCCCAGTTCAAACATATGATATGTATAAAAACAGTAAGTAGTTTTTTCGACATAAATTTAATTCAATGCAATTACTTCAGAGGAAACTGTTACTCTGAAAAGCATCCGTAGAAAGCTAGAGTTATGCAACTCTTTGAGGGGTAATATAGGATTCAAAAGAGGTAAAATCCACAAAGTGATCTAATGAAACTTCCATGCTTACAATTCCAAAGGAATATTAACATAATTTTAATTTGTCCTTCATGATAAAATAATAAATAAAATAGTATTAAGACAACAAATTTGATGGAAAAAGAAAACACTGGAATAACAATTGACTAGTCATAACATTTATTTCAAAATTCATTGAGGGTATAATGTTCTACATGATGGAAACAGAAATGGATAATAACATCTTCAATTAGAATGAACTCGATCAGAATGAACTCGAACAGATGTAGGGTAGATTAAAAATTAACAGCTGAGTTATTCACTCGAAGAAAAGTTTCAGAATATGAGATTATGATTAAATACTGACAATTTCCAAGACATGGTGATAAGGGTGGAGACATCTAAAGACGAGTGAGTATATACTCACCATTGACTTATAGGAAATCTTATTGTAGAGTGTGATACTTTTATGTGCATAAATATTTGCCTAATTGTATTAAAATTTGGAAGGAGATAAATAATAGCAACTGTTTTGCAGATATGGCAAATGCAATAGGGAGAATAATGTGATTAAATCAAGTACTAAGAACTACAGTATTATCAGAAATAAATTATTTGGATATACAATTGTTAATTAGGTGGATTAGGCCTCCAGAGGATACCACTACATAAATAAACGCGCCTAGAACTCTTATTCATAGATGGTGTGGAGAAACCTACTAACCTACAAACTATTATATCTGTATAATTAATAAGTACTTCGATAACATATGCACTAGATAGACTATAATGTTAAAATTAATTATATTTGATAACATTATGTTTGTTTCATTAGAATTTTGTAATAAGTTAATGTACCAATATAATAAGAAATATATATCAAAAAGTGCAGAGCAATATAACTTTAGAGTTACCAAAGAGAAACCGTCCATATGTGACGCACACGACGTATCAACCTTGATGATATTCGGAACAAAATAAATGAAATGTGTGGAAATGAAAAGTAATCATAATTTCATCTTTATAATAATATTTTCGCGCGAACTATCATCTGATTACACTCCAGTATTATTAACACTAGTCACAAAAATTCTGAATAAAACGAAGAAGCCTAATCTTACTAACAAATTTACTAACAGGTATATGCTTAAACCTGTAATGCAGGAACAAATCAGTTTAAACGTAAGACTCAGAAGTTTAGACGATCTTGAGCTACAAACCCGAAATGTCATTAAATAACCTCGATCTGCTCGAAAAGAATCTACACAGAGATCAAGAGAGAAATCAGAATATGACGTAAATTGCCTCTTGGAAAATGGGGAATTGTTAAAAGAAAGACGAAAAGCTAGAAGGGTATGGCACAGAACCTGTAATGGTGTATACACAGAACAATATTTAACAGAATTAGCAATCAGACAAATCAAAATATTAAGGATTATAAACAGAGTTGCTTTGTTGGAAATTATTACGAGTACGGCCTCTTAAAAATGGTCATAATGAATGGGTACTACGCAACGATGGAAAAGCTGAATAACGCGCAGAACATTTAGCTAACATATTCCAATTGAATGATATAGAATCTACAACAGATATAGCTGTAAAACTGATTTCCCCAATTTAAGTTGCCACAGAAATTGACAACAATCTCAATCCTAAAAAGGCTCCTGGAATTGATAAAATTTCATCTGGGTTATTAAAAGAACAGCCACGGAAAGCAATAATCATGTTGACATATTCAATTTAATTGTGCATGTTCTGGAGTTTGCTCGAATAATTATGCTTAAAAAACTTACCAAACCTCAAAAGAAGTTGCGGTATCAAAATCATTTGAGAAACTGCTGTTAAAACCTATTAAACCATTTATAGAAATACCAGATTTCCAGATTGGATTTCGAAATCACCACTCGACAATCCCAAGAACAAAAAGAACAGTACTTGAAACATTTGCCAACGACATAGTTATCATGGCAAGAAATGTATATCTGTCTAAAACTGTAGAAAATAGTCAAGTAACGGCCAACAAGATGTACAAGGGAACTAGAAATTGGAATATACAACTTAATAGCTCCAAATCGGTCCATGTCAAATTTGTGCCGCAGCTAAATGACAAAAACTTAATTATATCATCCGATGGGTGCCCTAATCCTTAACCAGAATTAGCTAAATAGCTCGGAATATATCTGGATGGTAGGTTAAATTGAAAACATCTTGTTAGGCAAAAAGCAGAGCAAATTAGGCTCAAAGTCGAGCAACTGTATTTGTTATTCGGAAGATACTCTCAACATGTCCTAAAATCCAAGAGATTGGTTTGTCAGTCAATTATAAAACCAATTTGGCCCTATGGGCTGAAAATATGGGATTGCACTAAAACATCAAACCAACCAGTAATCAAGCGCAACCAAAACAATGTTCTACGTTTAATTAAGCAATGTTTATAGCTACTAAGTGATCCAAGATTTCACCTTAAAACATGAAGTAACGTTGCTAAAGCAACGTGGAATCAATACAGCTACTGGACAACACGCAGGAAAATAGATTGAAGCGAATCAAACCACACAAACTTGTTTAGTGTATAAGTTTATTCTCAACTTTTATTAACCATTTTTATTCACTATTATTCATTATTATTCATTATTATTCACCATTCGTTCAATTACCACCTATAGCGTGGCAGATGTGCAAGTCATTAGTGTACTGAATAAAAAAAAATCTGTGTAAACTGGCTATGTGGTATATGAAATAGCTATAGGGACACATTTTATAGTCCTCATAGAAATAACAATAGCGGAATGCCAAGCCTATCGATATTTAGGTACCTGAGATGTCCCTTTCCCCTTCTCATGTCGTACGAAGAGAAAGAAACGCTGCTCCAATACGAGACATTTGGACAATGTTGAATAGTAATTTAGCAAAACATTATAAGCCAACAGAATACCTGACAATTGACGAGCAACTTTATCCATACCGAGGTCGAACTAGATTCACTCCGTATATTCCGTCAAAGCCAGCTAAATATGGAATAAAAGTATGGTGGATATGTGATGCTGAAAGTTCGTTTCCATTTACTGGACAGCTTTACACAGGAAAATTGAAAGATGGTCGTGAGAAAAACCCTGGTGAAAGAGTTGTCAAAGACTTGGTGGCACCGTATAGAGGATCCGGTAGAAACATTACAATGGATAATTTCTTCACTACTCTTCCACTGGCAAAATTTTTACTATCTTGGAACTTGACAATTATTGGCACCTTGAAGAAAAATAAAGCATAAATTCCACCAGAAATTGCTGTATCATAAACGCGAGAAGAATTGTCCACTGTGTTTGGTTTTCATGAAAAAGTTACCCTATGTAGTTAAGTGCCTAAAAAGTCAAGGTAGTAATTATGCTATCATCAATACATCATGAAGCTAAAATTAGTGATAGTGCAAAGAAAAAACCCGAAATTATTGAGTTTTATGACTGGTCTAAAGCTGGAGTAGACACGATAGATAAAGTGCTTGGTAGATATATTACAAAAAGATCAACTCAAAGGTGACCTCTAGCATTTTTGTACAATATTCTCGATATTGCCTGCCTTGCATCATATATTCTGTATTATGAGAATAATAAAATGATTGTTAAAAAATCGTATGAACGATTATTTTATCGGCAATTAGGTAGAGAGCTATGTACTCTATTCGTTGAACGTCGTTCGAATAATGCACAAATTATGAGGCATTTCTCAACAAAAGTGGCGATTGAAGCTCTTCTTGGTCGGGCTATCACTCCGAATACGCATCAGCGAACATTATCTGTATCATTGACACCTCAGGCGCAGGTCGATTCAACTGGGAGGAAAAATTTTACTGATGTATGTTATGAATGTCTCCAAAGTGAATTTAAAAAACGTCGTAATACTAGAAAAATATATTCGGTATGTGAGAAGTCTATTTGTGACGAACATTGAATTACAACGACGACATGTGAAGGATGTACGAAATAATTTAATGTGCTCCAATTTCTATATGGCAGTGAATCATAATAAATAAAATAATGAAAATAAATAAATAGTAAAAGAATGGAAAACGATATTAATAAAATCAAATAAAACGGAGTTATGTATTTCATACTTACTATTTTTATTATTGTTTAATTATTATTTAAATAAAAAAATACAAGCTATATTGACAAAAATCAAACTTTGAAGTGTGTATAAATCAGTCGTTCATTATAAACGCCGACATTAATCTTAGTGGATACCCGGGTACCTGGATATCGAACGGGCGGGGTATTTTGATAGTTAATAACTTTTTTTAATTAATTGATTTGACGAAAAATGGGTGCCAAATTACCTCAATTTTAGGGATCCAGACGGCCATAAAAAAATTTTAAGGAGAAGTTAATATATTTTACCTGCGGATTGAAATGGATACCTGGGTGCCCGGTCATTGACGGACGGTTAATGCAACTACAACGGAACAGTAGTAATAAATTAATTTGTAATTAAACATATCTAATATAAAATGTAATTAATTAAAAAAATAATAATCATAATTTAATACAATTATGTCAGAGCAAAATATTAATCTGGAAAGTAATCTCAGAATACTCAGGAATATGCAGCATTTTGAAATAGAACTCTTTCAATTTACCACTTGCTAAAAATAAATTCAATGTTTGTGATTTATGTAATTTAGGTTTCTTAGAGATAGGCCTGACAAAAGACACTATAGGTCACATAGCCGAAAAGTATGGTCACAACGTGTTGCACATTCCTCCCTATAATTGCATATTTAATATTATAGAGATATGGAGGTGGCAAAGAATTATTATAATGGACATAGTTTTCGAGAAGTATATAGAGTGAAGAACTGTGTGGTTTTTGGGAAAGACGCATTGTCTATTATAACAGCTTTGGTTTGGATGAACCCCAGAGTCACACAAAAAAAAGACATTGACATATAGTGAGATGTGAACAAGTCTTCGATAGATTAGAAACATTACAGTGCAGTAATTGACTTGAATATAATTGAAAGTGATAGTAACTGAATGAAATTTTCCTGATATGGGCTTATGACCTAGAACTGACAATCACCAAAATAATATTGAGAGACAAGAGAGAAAAGAACTAATGATACGTGTAGACTTAATATAGAACAATTGTAGAATGTTGGTAGATATGTGTGATTTTGCCTTTACACATGGTTGTACCATTTGGTTGGAACGGAGGGTATAATTAATACTAATTCTTTTACAGCTATTATGGCAAATGCATTAAGGAGAACACAAGGAATATTTGCAAGAAAAAGGTACACAAGAGAAATAGAAGACAAAAGAAAAATATACTCACATCAAAATGGCATGACAAGGAAATATTGCATGGTAACAAAGTAAATAAGAACTAAATATAAAAAGGTAAATATGCAATGCAATAAAAATAAATTACATTACTTGGATACAAAAGTGTTAATTAGGTGGATTAGGCATCTAGAGGATACCATTACATAAAATAGACTCCTAGAACTCTACTCCCCAGGTGTTGTGGAAGATCATGAATTTTGGCATTATAATGTTAAAATATATAAAATATTATACTTGATAACATAAACTTTATTTCACTATTTTATTTAAATTAGAATTTTGCTATGTATCAAAACCAAAATAATATTATTTTAGACAGACTATATATTTGCTTTTAATATATTTTTAAGAACCACAATTATTCTAAAATATAATATTTATTATATATATATATATATATATATATATATATATATATATATATATATATAGTTTCATATTAATACAATATTAGTACAAAGAAGAAATAATAAATATCTTCAAATTTAATATATTTTTATAACATACCACGACAGCCATTTTTTCAACAAGTTGCCCTGGATAAATATTTAAAACCAGTTCGTATATTTCCATTTTTCTTACTAAAAGCTCTTCGTACTGAAGATAAAAAATTGCTTTACTTTGTGGCTGAATATTAACCGACACTGTAAAAATGTTAGAATCTCTGACATTAACATGGGCAGCTCCAGTTCCACTAGTAACAGCCTAAAATACCTATGATAATCTTACGTCTTCACACAAAAGACAATTTAACTTACCTGTAAGTAAGTTTTTTTGGCTTGCTCCTTTTCTTGCACGAATGCTTCATATCTTTTATTATCGATTTCCATCGAAAAATTGGAAATAAAGGCATTCTCGGGTATCACTAAGGAAAAAGTGGTTTCTTGTGCCTTAGTATTCCAATTTCCTATCTTACTAATGACGAGAAGTTTGGCATAACGATTGGTTACGCTAGCGTCAAGTAGCATCTCATATATTTCTGGAGGGCCATTTACGTTCTAATTACAGTATTGTAATTATATTTTAAAATATTTACATAAAATAATTAATAAGTAATAAAAATCCCTTAAAATTAACGAAAGGATTATAATCTATTTATTTTATTTTTTGTAATTTTAAGTTTAATTAAAATTTTAAAAAAAAATAAATAAAATTTAAATATCGTATTTATAATTACATATCAATAGGCATGATGATTTTTTTTATAAATTGTCGTATATTCTAATGTACTAATATATTAATATATAAATACATTAATTCTGTGGAATCAAAGGTTTTTATGTTCTTTACTTCATTTTAAAGAGCTATTCTAGTGTAGACATTTGAAATTTCGATTTTCTTCTTTAAGCTTAAAACTTGAACCATTTAAGAATATGCCCTTACGAGAGGATATTTTTCGAGAATTATTTTTGGAGATATAGCTGTTTCAGTGGAGCTTCAATAAAATTAAAAAACCCGTTCTTTTTCAAGACATTTGAGATTGATATATATAGTTTATTCAAAACAGTAGTGACGCACGTCATCAATATGTGGCGGTGGAAAGTGGATGCTGTTTGCCAAGTTCGTACATGTAACTGAATGAGCCAGCGGAAGTCGTCCGTTTGTTAAACGTCTGAAAAATTCTTTAAAAATTTATAATTACATGTTATGAATCGGTAAATATTGTTTTAACGCTTTGTTTTAATGAATTTCAAATCGCTACGGTTTTATTGAAAGTATTTTTAGCACGTTGCACCTGCACTCAATATTAGTACTTGCAATATAACCTTAAAGTAATCTAAAGAAACCGTCTGTATGAGAAACTGGTAGCGAATCAAGATCAGCTTGATGTTAGCTGTATCAGAGTTCAAATATAGGAATAACAGTATAAAAACAATAAGTAGGTTATTCAATCGAAACATAATTTAATACAATTATTTCAAAGAAAAATGTCAGTCTTGAAAGTGTGCATAAAAAGCTGAAAAATGTGCAGATATGTATAACATCCCTTCATACATGGTTAGGTAATATTGGATTTAAATAGAGCAAAGAAAACCCACGAAGGGAACTTCCAGATATTGCGTTTAAAAGAATAAAATTTTTATAAACATATGATAACAAAAGATGAGACATGGATATTTCAGAATGGTACCTTGAGGCATGTCGAATTTTACATCGTGGAATAACGGTCTACAAAATACCCAGAAATATAATCCCAGATGTTCAACACGGGCGGGGTGCCAGCAGCGCCAACTAGAACCCGATAACAAATAGCTGGGCAACCCCGAGACATTTATCTGGGATGTTATTGAAGGGTATTTCCCTTCATTCAGTACTCGACCATCGTTTGGTTTAGACGTACCACCATCGACTGCCCAAGCCTCGTCACCAGGTAACACCGCTGCCATCCATTTTATCATTTGTATTTTTATATTGCTTCAATAAATAACGGTCACAAAATGTAAACACCACTGTTTCAGCCACATCTAATTTACCCTAAAGTGGGGACCCCGACGTGATCTTTCCCAAAATTGGGTTTGTACTCGTGAATGGAGGGTACGTGCAACATGGTGTATTTTACGTAGCCGTTATATTTTTTGTTTCAACATTTTCAATATTTTTAATTCGATTCGTTTTCAATATTACCGTTATTCCTTCAACATTACATTCATTCAAACATTTGTTCCTCGTTAAATTTGATTTTAGTGCTGGAACAATGAACCTTAAATTTCATTTCATTATTTCCAATTCATTTTTTTTTTATTTTTGTCCAAATTTTATTTCTTTCACATTCTTTTGAACTCTTAGAGATTTTTACATCACTGTTTAATCACCAGCCTCTCGACTAAACATTTCTTTCGGCGCTATGTTTAAATCATAATATCTTCCTTCGCTCGCCGTCTCCGTCATAATGGCAGACATTTTGGTTTTGGGCAGCTTCGGTCGAATACCGTCGTTATTTGTCTTTTCTGAATTACCGTAACGTATGTGACTACGGATTAGTCACAGAGCAGCTCCAGAAACAAGGTACCGTCGTCGAAGAAAATAAGCTACCACGTCGTCGAACAATTCATCCTCCCACAGTGTTGATACTTCAATAAATAACGATCACATAATGTAAACAACACTGTTTCATTTCGTTTTACCTCCATTCACCGAGCCACATCATTTACCCTAAAGTATATTGGGTCACTCATGGCAAGACAAGAAAAGTTGATGGAAAAGCAAAACGTCGATATCACTACCGATTAGGTTTTGTTAGTCATAACATTTATTAATATTTTATTGCAGACATATAGTTCTACATGCTGGAAACCGGAACAGCTTTATTGCTGGTGCAAAATTAGTCCAAGGGTGACTGCCATGGAGAAATGAACCATACATATGGCCATGGCTGCAATTAAGGAATGGCTTAAAGTACATAGAATAAGTTTTGAAGAAACCATGTTAATGAATAAACTATTTCAAATTGTTACTTGGTAAATACAAATGAAATGTTTAGTTACATTTTATATATTTAAATTTTTTGAAATAAGCCTGAAAAGATACGTGGTAGATCTGATTGCTGAACATTATGGCCACAGAGTAGTATGCCTTGCACCCTATCGCTACATATTTAATTCGATTAAGTTGATATAGGGTACTGCAAAGAATTATTACAACAGGCCTTCAGGACGAGAAGAATATTCAAACCAGAACTGTCTGGATTTATGAAGAAATTGAAGAAGAAATTGACAAATGGTGATGTCGTGAGGTAGTACTTGATAAACTGGAAATAAACACCTTAGTAATTTGCTTAAGTATTTATTCTGAAAATGACAGTGATTGAATAAAACTTTATGACAGTTGGTTTAGGACTCAATATTGGCAATTGCCATGACAGGGTGATGAAAGAGGAAACAATTAAAAGGCACTATATAATTAGTATACTTTAACTATAGGAAATTGTGTTATAGAATGTGAAAGCTTTATGTGCATGTGTGTTATTGTTCAGAATATACATGAACTTTTGGTTAAAAGGTATGAGGAGGAAGATGTATACAGATGGTAACATAACAAACTAAGGAGAAATACAGTAAGACCAAAATAAATTTACAAGGAAACATTGCAGCGAAGGAAACAAGAACTAAGCGTAAAAGATAAATATGCTCTCTAGTGAAAGTAAAACAAACATTAGGTCTTAGGGGATACCACTACATAAAACAGGCACCTAGTACTCTACCTATACTAGTGTGGAAAAAAGTGTAATGTAAATATAATAAAACAACTCTAACCTATCAATTATTGTGGCTGTATAATTGTAGTTTCAAATTCTTCAATAATACTGCTTTATATGTACAATAATGTTAAAATAAATTATATTCGATAACAGTTTTATTTAATTACTTTATTTAGATTAGAATGTTGTTATATGTCAAAGTCAAAATATACTAAAATTCAGAGTTGTTGCGGCAAAATTGCGCCATCAATTCAGATTACGTGGGTTCACTGCAGTTTTGAATAGACTATATAAATTTAAAATATACCTTTTCCATGAAATCTTATATCATATCAAAGTATGTTAACAATGAATTGCAAAGTATATACAGGGTGCATGGTATCTCAATGCGATAAGATATCAATCAAAAACAAAAAAACTATTAAAGCAGCTTCATATATAAAGAACTCCTCATACAAATACCCAACGTTATGCTAATGCTCTTTAACATCTGTATACACTCAACAACTCAAACCACTAAATGAAAAACTGTTATGTAGAAAACGTCAAAACAATTGAATTTTAGATTTATTTACATTACTATTTCGAATCTTTAACGTTGATCAAAATAAATGAGATAGATATCAAGGATCAAACAAAACGATATATAATTTGCCTATGCTTATTTGCATCATGCCTATTTTATGTAAATACAAATTGCTGTTATTTATTTAAGTATCTAAATCATCATGGACACGTTAGTACCTTTCCAACAGAGTTGACACCTGCAGTTTGCTTATCTCCGGTTACAACATATTCTCGTTTAACATGAGAAGAAACGCAACAAATCAGTGCAATAAACACTAAATATGAGCCAAGTTCCTTAAAATCCATCTAGTATCTCTAAAATAGCAATTAACTATAAGTAAAATAGATTTACTAATGTTTAGTAACATTTTGACGACTCTTATTACTTCACTAAAAATTGTTTATTTCAATAACATTGAATATATTATTACAATCGACATAGCCTATATCCAGGAAAACTGACAAATTTTACCATGTTCAAACAATTTTGAAAGATTTTATATAAAACTGAATATCACAAAAAAATCAATACTTAAACTCCATATGAAATAACAGTGAAAAATTAAAGTACCAAATGTCCATTTCTAAATCGAGAACTGAAGCGAAATTAAGTCGAAACGTCTTGGATACATATAATTAAGGCGATTAATAGTGAGTAACGTATGATCAAAACAGAATGCTGGAACATACATACATCTTCAGTGAGTCGTAAACAATCGAGAAAGACTCTAGTTAGTCTACCGTATAGCCCGCAACTTACCCAACTGACTACCATTTCTTCCCGTCTTTGCAAAACTTTATCAATAGTATAAAGCAGATTTCACAACAGGCTCACTTCAAAAGAAATCGTATCAATGTTTGTACAGAAACCTTAGAAAATAAGTTATACAGAGACAGTATTCAGATTTAATTGATTAAAAATGCATAATGATATATGTTTTAAGTTCATATAAAAACACTGACCGCGAAAAATATGAAAAAAAAAACGACATTACTTTTCAAACTAAACTAATATAACGTATATATTAAAGAATAAAATAATATTTAACTCACTTTTATAAAACACGCAACGATAAGAATAACAAAAAAAACAACAAAACGGCAAATGTTTAACAAACAACTGGTAATATCCAACTGATGGTAATTGTTGAGTTCAGTTACAAATATAGATTTCTATTTGTGTCGTAATCTATAAAGTGTTTTATAAAACACTGTTTTAAAAATATCAGATTTAAAACAAAGCTAATAAAAACATGTAACACGATATATAATAAAGAAATAACATATTTATATAGCATATTAAGATGTAACGATTAAATAAATTATTAATATCAACATTATCGAGAAGTATGTCCTATTAGATTTCATTAAAATACTTTTATTAAACGTTACAATTACGTGGACGATTTTGCACGAACAAATTGAGTTATCTTTCGCAGAGGTTACGTAGATAAGCCACCAAAATCTTCAATAGCAGGACTTCTCTAAATCCATAACTGTTAAAGGGATGTTTATTCTCTTGCTTCATTAATTTTTCTATTTTATATTTTAATTAACTGCAGCGCTTCATACTCAGTAATAGCAATGAATAAATGTAACGCGTAACCCAAAGATAATAATTACTAACTACTAACTATTAGTTATATTAATTAGTAAGTATATTTATCTTCAAGAACCATTTCTCACAACTTCTTGCATCACAATTATCGTGGCAGCAATGAATATGTTTTTATCACAATTTTCCATAAAGAGAACAAACCGCAAAATACGTAATGATCAGCTCATGCGAAACACCTTTAATATTTGAAAATAACAGTTTAGGCGATCAATAACTGAACTACAAGTTAAATCCGTTGAATTTTCATCCAGTAGACCTGAAATCTTCATGTTTTGCTGTCTGCATGTTTGGCAAGATAGATACGTTGATATCAACTACATCACAAATGCATTTATGTGATTTTATAAAAAAAATGTTTCAAACATATCGAATACAAACAGGTGGGCTAAAGGTATAAATAGTGTACATACAATTTCAAAATGGACAGAAATACAGGACTACAAACACAATCATAACGAAGTAGAGGTTGTATCCAGACAGCACACATTAGCACACATACCGAAACGGTAATGATTATTTGGCCAGTAATACTCAACTTAGCACAGGCTAGATTTTATGGAGAAAATCGATTTATCGTAGAAATCCAAGGAGTTTGTCTATATTTTCTCCTGTTAAGGCATATCTAAAATGTTGCAGCCCATACCTAAGTATGCCTAAGTATAGGAGCTAATCCAACCTGGGTGAGCTGTAGAGTGTCGTTCAGTGTGGTAGATTGAAATAGGGCCAATTTCAGTCGATTCAGAGCTACAGCATGGTGACGAACGGAAAGAACGCGAAGAGAGGAGAAAAAAATTAACTTTAACCTCAAATAGCCTGTTGTAGCCTGCCAACGACGCTGTACCTCGTTCTTTGTGAAACAAGAAACGAATGGGATAAGGTCAGTATGTATACAAATATTTGTGATGTGGAAGATAAAGAAGATGATAAAGATGTGTTTATGAAGGCGGTAGTGAAGGTCTAAGGAGGAAAATTAGGGTAGTGGATAAGGATGCGATTCATCAAGCCAATTCCAGCCCTGGGAAGGAGATCAGCAATTAAATGAGAGGTATGAATGGAGTAGTTAAGGATAAGATTAACCAGGACCAAGTGGAAGTCGGATTTAAGGAAGATGGTAGAGCAAACGATCGCTCAGCGAACTTCAGTAAAATCAATTCAAAAATGGTTGTGAGGTGGATTATATTTAATATTAATCTCAATAAAAAGACTATTATAATGTAAGCATTTACTAAATTAATCTTCTTTCTTCTTTTTAATCTCTTTGTATCCTCAATTATGCCTAAATCGTAATTAAGGTAATATTGAGGTAAATAACACTGTTGACTGTAGAACACATTTGAGACCTAACCTCAGATAATATCAAGTAGAGCTTTGCTTATTGTACAAATTGAAAATGTTGTTCTATTCTCAGTTACTAAATAATATGGAAAACTATATTTCATATAATATTATGGGATTACTCGTATAAGTGTCCATGAAGCCAGTACGTATTCTTACAAAATTCGAATGCCAATCAGACAGAAGAAAATGGGCTTCTCACTGAACTTATTCATTATTCACTACTTAACTACTTAATAACAATATAGTTTGAAAATAAAAAAAGAAAAAAAATTAGTGTGTCAATCAAATCCCATCATGATTAGATTAGATTACGCCATTCACCAAGTTAAGGGAATTTGATGCATGTTTGATTAAATAATGTTGATAGTTATGTGTTTTATGACAAAGAGAGCTTTTAAACATTTCGAACAAAACTTACACAAAGATGATGTATGAAATCTAGTGTTATCACTGAAGTCAAGTAAAATAAAGGAATTAATTAGCAGAGACCTTATTTAAGAATTAATAGGAGAACTCAATATGATAAAGAATGTCTAAACATAGAATTTGTAAAGTACCTGAAGTGTTGAAGTTGCATGTGCATGTAGTTTGTAAGGCTATTATTAAAATAAACTTCAAATTTACAATTTGCACATTTTATTTATCCAAATATTACAATGTAATTTAATATAATACTGGTTACAGCTTTTCGTTCAACAGAGCTGCTAAAGGTTTAGGAAAATTAGACATTCGTCATCAAATGTATACAATTTAAACCATTTTTTGTATTGCAGTTACTATGTTAAATTCATTTTGGCAACACTGTCTCATACTTTTATAAATGTCTTATCAAATATGTGGTACTAGATTTCAATAATAATAATTTCACAATTTTCAACTGCCGATTATATTTTTACTTTCTTCAATATTCTATGAAATCATAATCAAAAATTCACCTTCAATCTTCAATTTCTTCATTTTATGGTTTGTAATACTTACTCGCTTCAATTCCATAAAAGTTATAGCTAATTTTTAAATAATTATTTCAGTTACAATCAAAACGATGCACAATCACAGTTATGTAAAAAGAAGGCAAAGGCTGTAAGGATTGGCCTACAAGACATAATTTCAAATTTATTGTGTCACAAATTAATTGTGTTTTATTTTATTTAATTTTTTAGAAAGAAAAAAGATACACAGTAGATCAGATGACTCAATAAAATGGCCACAAAGTATAACATCTTCCTCCCTTATCACTGCGTATTCAATCAATTCGAACTCTTATGGGCTGTGGCATATAACCAGTACAGTAAATATGCAGACAAGAACGGTTTAGATATGTGGAAAGGACTGTGTGTATTGTATTTGAGAATTGTAAACTAGTGTTAGATTAGAAATAAATAGATCGGCTATTAATTTGAATACTTGTTCAAAATATGACAGTGAGTAAATGAAATTTTCTAGATGCGGGATTATTCATATTATTATATTGATTCAGTGCTGACAATACGAATGCAGAATGATGATAGTGGAAACAACTAAAGGAAAGGAGTAATAATATAGCATATAATTAATATAGAATGACTGTAGTAAAATGTATTGTAAAGTGTGAAAGATGTATGTGCATAGATATGAGCGTAATTGTTCAGAATATATTTGAGCATTTGGTTAAAATTCACGAAGAACGTATGAATATTAACTGTTTTGTAGATGTATGTGGTGTATGCAAACGCATCAGGAGAATACAGAGATTAAATCTAATTTTATCAAGAAAAATGTCTACTGATCAATGTAAATGTTTATATGTGCAGTTCACCTATAGTCAGATTATACAAACATCAATAACAATATCATTTCTTATAACAATAAAGCTTAGAATCTTAGAATGATTCTTGATGCAAAACTTCGCTGGAAAGAACAAGAAGACCTAGAGTTGAAATATAGGAAAATGTACAGCTAATTGGAAGAAAGTCACAATTATCAGTACATTATTCAATTGCTTTTATAGAAGCAAGTAATAAAACATCATAGATAAATAGAATTCAATTATGGTGATGTTCGGCGAAAATCAATGCAAGTATAAAACTAGACTTCCTGAACAAAGTCTTAAGAAAGATAAAGAGCACCTAGATAACACCAGAACAGGATGCAGACTCAAAACAATCACAAACATAAATTTACAACGAATTCGAACCCGCGACTATCGCAACAGTAGGTTGACCGTCCTGTCGCCTTTACCCCTGTGCCAACCAAGCCGGTTATATCTATTAAATTGAAATATATATTCCTGAATTCACCGAAAAGCGAGCTTTCATTATTTATGGCAAGACTGTAATGTAAAGGGGGAAGTCAGATTCAATGCCTAATATTATTATACGAAAGTATGTATAAAGATAATGTCACTCAAAATAATTTTTACATAAAACAAGCAATAAAAAAAGGCATAAGTATATTTAGAAACGATTGAGATTAGCAGAGGTTATCCCATTGCGGTCACCTAAAAGACATAACTTGTTTATTAAGATTGGGAATACCTAAAAGATATAATTAATCTTCAGAAACATAATTTTCCAATAATTCCTCGAAGTCAGTTGGAACGTTTTATAATTGTATTTTTAGAACTCTAATCTTAAATTTGAAATTGAAATAAATAAATATATTAATACACTAATAATTGACAATGTATTTGATACTAGATGCTATTAATAACTATTCAAAAATATTTGTTATTTTTATCAAATATAATTATAAAAGCTTTTATAATTGTCTTAATTAAATGCATATTATATTCTACTACCAATTTAATACTTAATAGTGTTATTCAACTTTAGTTGATGGATATAATGATGCATCCGATAGCTATGGCAAAAAACTGACACGGTTAAAGCTTATATGGAAGAAGGAAGACATTTTAGGCCTAAAATGTTTATGTAATATATGCTACAAATAAATATATCACAATAAAACAAAATACGCCCAAATCAAGCGAACAGGAATAGGTAGATTATTCGTTGTTTCTCTTACACGTAAATCAACCACGGACACGTAAGTTTTAAAACACAATCTGGTATTAAATACAATCAATAAATATCCATAACGATAATGCTAGACCACAAACATCTTTAGTGGTTGTAAGATAAAACTGAGGCATGAAATTAAACAATTAAAAAATGACACAATGGGTGAATATCTGCATACATTTTCTAATTATACTAATGCCGAGTATTTGCCGTGGAGAGCTACCAAAAACTTAAAAGGACCTATCATACAAACCCCTCCGATAAAAAATGAGGATGGGAGCCAGGACAAAGATAATCAGGAAAAGAATACATTATTTGCGGACTACCTCAACAGATAAGGTTTCAACCCCATACAGTAGATGAACCTAAATCATTACCCTGCTCTATTGTACTGGAAAGAAAGAAAATACGATGTGCCACTTTAAATGAAAGTAAAAAATAAATTAAAAATAATATTACCATTAGCAAAAATGGCTCCTGGTCTTGACCTTATTGGTGGGAAAATATGAAAAAAAACTTCCGATAAAAGCACTATTTAAGATTTATCGACTTAACAAATGCTTCACAGAGACCAACTGTGGAAGGCGGCTGAAGTGCTTATAATTTTTTCCTAAAACAGGAAAGCTGCCTCATGAAATATCGTCATACCGTTTGTTAAGATTTTAGGTTATTAATTAATATTATGAGATTACTTTAACAAACAGCTTTATTAATTTAATACACCTAAAATGTCGAAGACTATAAACTAACTATGAATGATCGATATACAACAACAACGTGGTTTTCCTTTTGAGTGGCACTTATATATATCTAACAACTACATAACTCAAAGTCCCTAGAAACTAGTAACATTTTATTATGGTATTAAACACAGAAGCCTTCTTTTAACTAAAGAAGAAATACTATACTTTAACACATTCCCTTGTTAAGTACAATAATCAGACAAAGAAAAGGAATTCAATCCTACAGCAACCCTAATTCACCACACAAAACCCGCAAACGAGTCCTCTGAAGTGGTTTGGTCATGAAGTATATCACCTGCTGCTCCATCGAGATATATTGAATTCCGAGTCATTCTTTTGCAAGCTTTTCTCGGATGAAAAAGTGTTTGTTTGATATATGTTTAGTTCTGCTATGATATTCAGGATTTTGTGCCAACCTTATTGCTGCTGAATTATCGATTTTTAAGATTGGAACATCCTGAATCCTTACGATCTTGCAGAACAATCGACTTAACCAAACAATCTCCTTAACAGCTTCATTTGCAGTTACTAGCTCATTGTTAGTAGTTAACGTTGCCACCGTCTTGCCTCTAACGTTGCCACCGTCTTGCCTCTGACTTGAAAATTAAATTGCCCCTCCAGAATACTTTATGACTCCGGATCTTGATCGACCTGTTTTTAAGCAACCTCCGAAATCTGCATCACCATAGCACTCCAAGCTAGTACTTTCTGGATTCGACCTGTACGTGATTCCATAGTTAGTTGTCCCTGACTGTAGGCCAGATCTGGTCTAGTCCCAAGCATTAGATATATTAATGCTCCGATTGCTTCTCTGTATGGAAACTTCTGCTTTGCATTATCTATCTTCTTTCACTAATTGTGAAGAATATAATCGTTCAAAGAGTGAGGCTTTTTCAAAGTTGAGCGATCTCTTAGTCTGGCACCTAGACCCTCTTCTTAAAGCTCTGAAACATCTTCATTAGAGTCTTCCTCTGAACGGTCCTCAATGATGCTCTCCTCGTCGCTGCCTGTCCCACAATCTTGTGGTTCATCACGAACAACTTCCTCTTCTGGTTTCACTTCTTGAAATGGTAATTTATTATGTTCATTACAGCATCCAGGTTTCTCTTCAAATCGTACATTTCTAGACAAAATTATGCTTTGATCTTTTTAAATCCAAATTCTAAATCGTTCATCACCATCATATCCTATGACGCGCCCTTTTACGGCTTTTCTATCATTTTTTTTTGGTTTTGACTAGGGATATGGGGACAATATGAATCATTAGTTGAATAATTATTTTTAGATGTTTGGTTCTCTACTTGTTTCCCTTCCACAATTCGTAAGGACTATCACCATCTACAGATGATTTTCCCGTTCTATTCAGAATATATAACAGGCTCTTAACTAACTCATGCCATAATCCTGCTGGAGAGGTCTCTTCTGGATTTGAATATTTCAAGGTCCTTGATATTTCAACTAGTTCTATTGTCTCGCTCACAAACTCCATTCTGCTCTGGAGTATAGTTGCCATCAGCCTTTATGTAATTCCGTTTTTGCTTAATATAGATCCAACCTCTCCTAATTGTCAAGCTCCTTCCCATTATCACTCAGCATCTCTCTTACTGAATGTCCCAATGTCCTTGTGTGCATTAAAAAGTCCTTCAGTGCTTCAATCACCATCCTTAAACAAAACAAAGTAACGCTACTTTCCTAATGATTCATCAAAACACCCACACACATCTGTTGATATTTCATTATAGTAACATTCTATTATTGTACTTAATACAGAAGGATTCTTTTAACTAAAGAAGAAATATTATACTTTAACATCGGTCAATGTCACTATTGCCGATAATGTCCAATTATTTGAAAAAATTCTAAAGAAAAGGGAAAAACCAGTCATTGAGGAAAAGCATTTCATTCCGTTTAGTTTCAGGAAACAAAATTCTACAATTGATCGAATTCACAGGAAATGGAAATGGGAGTGTCACAGCGAAGTGTGATGGGACTAGCGATTTAACTGATCTACATTCAATTAAAATGTTGTTGCCACATTTGCGAATGACACAAAATAACGTTAGGCATTAGAGAATACAACACTGAATAAACCGAAAACTTACCGAATACAATACTGTGCAGAAATGACAACATGGCCCATCAAATTCTATAAAAATAAATTAGTGCATATTGATTTCACCATCAATAGAATTAAGCACAAGCCAGTATATATAAATCAGCAAATAGTCCCAAAAATCTTGGCGTGGCCCTTGATGTTAAGCTCAAACGAAGCTACATGTTAAGAAAAAATGTGAAGAACTTAAGCTGAAGTACAAGCAATTGGTTATTGTTCAGCTCTATATGTAAATAATAAGCTATTGCTTTACCAACAAGCCTTGAAATCAGTGTGGACTTATGGATTTATTATATTCCAGTCTGGGGTTGTACCACCCAAAGCATCATACAAGGATTCCAAAACAAACAACTGCAAGGTATTCTTGATTATCTATGGTACATTCATAACGACAATGTGCATAAGAACCTGGAAGTAGAAACATTCAATAACGTTATCAAAGGCTATGCCCAAATATATTAACAAATTCTCCATCAGCACAACAATGTTGAGGTTCTCCAGCTCCTGAAAAATGATGGTTTATTCAGAAGATTAAAAAGAATTAAAACATTTGAACTAATTCAGTAAAGTTATAAGTAAAACTCACTGCACATTAATAACAGTGAAATACATGTTAAGTCCAAATAGCCCAAGTGTGTAAAATCAAAAGTTATAAATATTGTATCACCATAGAAATTAAGTAGACAACATTCAATATATGATTTAGAGATTCCGGTGTTCAGGAGATTAACTTGCAACAAAAAGGTTAATGCGTTTTTTAGGTAACAATTCAATAAAAAGTTTAATATGAGACTAACAAAATCCTTTAAAATTATTATTAGAACAAAATCCTTTAAAATTATTATTAGAAAAAACACCTACGTATTCCTGAAAATTTCACAGTATTTTAATAACATTATCCCGGATAATCGATAATTATCGATATATCAACGACCAAGAACATTAATATTTATCCAACGATGTGGCTTATATTATGCCAACACTTGAAATCATGACGTAAGAGGCATCTATCGAATATTGTCACTACTTCAAAATTTTTCCATACAGTAACTTGTTTGATTAACTAGTACCAGGAAATAAAGATAATTTCTAGCATGATTCCGAACTGTTGTATACTGTTGCCTAGAGACATTCACAATTACAAGAGAAAACATAAAGTAAATCTAAGCACTTCGGTATTCGAACCTGCGACTATCGCAGCGGTAGGATCCTGTCGCTTTAACCACTGCGGCTACGAAGCCAACTCCAGTCATTTAAATTTGTTTAGATTGTTTGAGTCGTCAATTGTTATTGATAAACGTCAAGTCAAACCGTTCAAACATTGATGAGTTCGAATCAAAAGGGAAAGTAACGAATATGAAAATATATTTCGACAACAACGCATGATATTAAAACTATCGCCAATAGATAATAATTAGTATAAAATAATTAAATGTTAATAATTAATTAACACTTTATAATTGTTTCTAAAATTAGACTTTTTCTAAAAGTCAATTGGTTTTCCCATTCATTTTTCGATCAAATGGGTATGGTATAAATTTCCCTGCATTTTGATTTTTCCCACATATTTTAAGCAAAATATTAAATTTACAATGATGTTATTAGCACTAGCTGAATTGCTGATTGTATTATTTTGTAAATTTCCTTAATTGAATAAAGAAATCCAACATCAATATGACCATACCTCAATACGACAACAGTTTGCATTAACATTAACAGTTTAAAACTATGTGAAATGCACAAATGCTAATTACGTTTAGATCTGATATCTTAGATCTGGACTAAAAGAACAACATATTGGGAAAACTTAGTACGTAGTTGTAGTTAGAGTAGATTCAACTAGTATACTTACTAATATACTTACATATAATATATATGTTAGTATATATACATATAGATGTATATATATATATATATATATATATATATATATATATATATATATATATTAGATTATTATATAGTCTACTCAAAACCGCAGTAAACCCACGTGATCTGAATTGATGACGCAATTGCCGCATCAATTCTGAGTTTTAGTACATTTTGACTTTGACGTATAACAAAATTCTAATCTAAATACAATAATTAAACAAAAGTGTTATCGAATATAATTTATTTTAACATTATAGTACATCTACTGTACATAGAGTAGATCTACTACATATATTATCGAAGAACTTAAAACTACAATTAATTATACAGCCACAATAATTTGTTGATTAGAGTTGTTTTATTAAATTTACATTAAACTTTCTTCCACACTAGTATAGGTAGAGTTCTAAGCGCGGTTTTTTATGTAGTGGTATCCCCTAAAGGCCTAATATACCTAACTAATGATTGTATATCTGAGTAATGTATTATATTATCATTAGAGAGAATTTTTATCTTTTACTTTTAGTTCTTGTTTCTTTCGATGCAATGTTTCCTTGTAAAGTCATTTTGGTATTACTACATTTCTCCGTAATTTGTTCTTTTACTAACTGTATACATGTTTCATGATAAAACTAGATTTAGTCACCGCATTTCCCTTAATGCATTTGCCATATCTGTAAAACAGTTAGTAGTAAAATTTCTCTCATCGTACATTTTAACCAAACGTTCATTTATATTCTGAACAACAACACACATGCTCATAAAGCTTTCACTCACTATAATACAATTCCCTACAACTAAAGTATATTAATTGTATACTGACCTTTAGTGGTTTCCTCTTTCATCACCTTGTCTTGGTGATCGTCAGCATTGAATCATAAACCAACATTCATAAAGTTTTATTCAATCACTGTCACTTTCAGAATAACTATTCAAGTAAATAACTAAGCTGTTTATTTCCAATCTATTAAAAACCTGCTCACGATTCCACCATTTGCCAATTTCTTCTTCAAAATGTCTGATTGAGCTCATCCAAACCGAAGGCGTTATTGCCGACAATGCTTGTTTACGTAAACCCAGACAGTTCTGGCTTGACTGGTCTTCTCGATCTCAATGTATATTGTTATAATTCTTTGCAATACCCTATATCAACTCGATTGGATTAAATATGTAGTGATAGGGAGAAAGACTATGAACTCTGTAGTCGTAATGTTCACCAATCGGATCTGCCACGTATCTTTTCTCAGGCTTATTTCTAAAAAAGTAAATTACATAAAATTTTATTAAATATTTCAGGTATATTTACCAAGTAACAATTTGAAATAGTTCATTATTTAACATGATTTCCTCAAAACTTATTTTATGTACTTTAAGCCATTCCTTAATTGCACAGCAAAAACATGTTATGGTTCATTTGTCCATAGTAATCACCCGAAGTCTTTTTTTCAATACATTTTTCCAGCATGAAGAACTATGAGTAACAAATTGTAATCGATAGTTATTCCAAGGTTTACCTTTTTCCATCAACTTTTGTTGCCTTTACACTATATTTATTCTTATCACGTTGCCATGAGTAATCCAATGTACCATTCTGAAATATCGATATCTAATATTCCTTGATTTTGCTATATGGTTTTAAATATTGTATTCTTTTAAAAGCAATCTCTGGATGTCCCATTCAACCCCTTCGTGGATTATCTTTACACCACTTAAATCCTATATTACCCAACAGTGTATGAAGGGATGTTCTACAGCCCTCTAACAGCTGCATATCTTTCAGCTCTTTATGGGCACTTTCAAGACTAACAATTTTCTCTGGAATAAATGTTTCAACTTAAAAAACTACTTATTGTTTTTATATATTTCATATATTTGAACTCTGATACAGCTAACCTTAAGCGGATCTTGATTCGTCACCGGTTCTTTTTGGTGAATTTAAAGTTATATTGTATTTGATTTTTTTGAGATATCTTAGTGACCGTAACCGTACTAATATTCAGTGCAGCTGCAAAATGCTAAAAATATTTTCAATAAAAACAGCGGCGAAATGTATTAGAACAAGGCATTAAAACAACCTTTGCCGCTTTATAACCGCTTATTATAAGATTTTGAAGAATTTTGCACACGTTTAACAAAGTGACAACTTCCGCTGGCTCAATCGGTTACATGTTCGAACTTGTGAAACAGCATTCTATCTTATTTTAAATACAATAAGTTGATTATTATTCTTTATTACAGCACAAACATATTACAGCAAAAACGATATCAAATTTCACATTTTGTATATTTATTTTTTAATAACAATCAACCAACTACATAGCTTTACTGTTTGAGAGTTGGACAGCAAACACCTGCATATCTGAAAATTAAAATACACATTCATATTTTGGACTCGCGACAAATCGTATCATAATGTTAAGTAGAATAAATCTTATTTTTACTAAGCAACATACTTTCTTCTCTTACAAAAGTACTTCTTATAGGTCTGGAAATCTGTTAAATAATCGTGAACACTTGGGCATTCATGGAGTAATGTACAACGACCAGAAGAATTGTTCACCGAATTGGAACATTCCTGACCTTCGCCAAACTTTTCATTCAATCCTAATGTATAATACTCTAAAATAAAAATAGACATATATAAACAAAATATGTTAATAAGACATAATGTAAATTAAAAACTTACTTGCATTTATAAAAAGGGTCTCATTATTATGAAGGACGCCCTCAATCCAGGAAAAGTTTCCTGAACTTGTCAGTAAAGGAGGCTCTACTAAATTCGGAAAATAATCAATATATAAAAAAATTTACATATATTTAAATGCAATTTGCAATATGTTTATGGGATAAAATTATAGAAATATAATCAAAATGTTTCAATGAATAATTCTCTTTATAGGTTTTATCTTGTGCTAATATATAAGAATTATAGAATAAATTTACTCTAGGTTGATCAGTGAGTAAACAGATTTGTAAAGTTTTAAACTAGAACTTCACTGCTACGTCTTGTTATTTACGAGAGTTGTGGTTAGGAAGAATTTTTAAGTTAATTTTGCTTTTACAAAAGCTTGATGAGCAAACTAAAAATGTTTGTTATTTATTAGATAAAATGTACTGCTGGCAATACGAAAATAGGTTTGCAAGGTGCGGTGGAAATACCGAAAATATATCGACACATCGATAATTTTTGCAAAAATATCGATATTTTTGGCCGAAATTTTTTTTGTAATATATAATTTGATAATTTGTAAGCTGAAGTTTTTGGATGTATTTTCAGAAAAACTTAACCAAATCTCTTAAACATTACAAAAAAACATTTAATAATTTTATTTCATACCTCGGTCGAAAGTACGTACTTTCGTCCCTAATAACAGGGAAGAAAGTTAAGTATTTACCGCCTGTGAGAGGTACACCCGCGCCCTCTATAACGGCGGGGGGAAAGAATTTTTTATGCGTATTTATACTCGTAACTAGGAACTATTTATTCTGCCGCTACAACAAATTGTTTACCGCTATCATTAACGTTGCTACCTCTAAACGCCAATAAAAAGAGTGTAAAGACAACAAAAGCTGATGGAAAAATATAAAAGTTAGAATAAAAGTTGATTAAGTTTTGTTAATGAAAATATTTTTTTTAATAATTCAATGCTGATATATTGTTCTTCATACTACAAACTGGAATTCTTTTATACCTTATATTTATACCTGTAGATACGTTTTGCAGATATGGCAAATGCTTTAGGAATAACTTAATAATTAAATATAATATTTTTAGGTGCACTTATAGTAACTGAAGAGACTAACAAGAAATACAGTGATATCAAACTGACTAGACAAAGAAACATAGTAACGAAATTAATAACTAAACATAAAAAGGTAAAGATGCTCTCAAATGAAGGTAAAATACATAAATTCTTAGTACCAATATTAATTATGTGAATTAGATGTCTTGGAGATACCATAGGTGGTTTGGAAAAAAGTTAAATGTAAACATAATAAAACAACTCTAACCTACAAACTACAGTAGCTGGTTAATTTTATTTACATTAGAATGTTGTTGTACATTAATGCCAAAATAAACTAAAAGCCAAAGATCGATGTTGCAATATTGTGACGTTTTGACGTCATAAATTTAGATGACGTGAGTTCACTGTTTTATTAATTGAAATATATCATCATGTTTAAATAATTTAAACTAATACATAAACTGAAATACGACGACTCAAGAGGTCTAAACCTTTTAACTAGTATAGGATAGTATAGTGTTAGTTCAAAATATGAGCACATTGCTAATGCAGATATTAATATTAGTGTAAACAAATTGATGAAACGTAAGAGATTTTGATGCGAAAATATTCACTGTTTTACTGATCAAGGATTATATAATATTTCTCATTGAACAAATCTTCTCCAGATTGTAATTTTTAGCAATATCACGAAGATATTATTGAATAATAAAAAATTTAATGAATTCACCTATAAAGTATAACATTATATAACCCACAACTATTTCATTCCCTTTACCAAGTTATTTTTACCGATATATGTTTCACAGAGCGTCTAAACATTTCAAAGTCCCTATTTGAACCTATTACTAGGATTTTTCTTATCTAAATAAAAAAATACTTACTGTATCCATAGGTGTTGAATGAGACTAAAAACGATAACATATTAATATTATTGCATTTAACTATATTTTCATTTATTACCTCCTGATCCTGTCCAGATACCATATGGCCACCCTTTATCTTAACAAAAGGAAAAAATCAAAAATAATTATAATTGCATACTATTAATTAAAATTGTTAATATTTGTGAGAGACAGATTATGTCTCTAATTGATAGCTTCGAACCAGAACGATGTAATAATCCTTCTTATGTAATAATTATATTAAAGATTGTAAGTAGTGAGTATTCTTTTCAATATAAATTATTTTGTTAGATTAGGAAGCATCAATAAAAGTTAGAGATATGCAGCTCGTTGATGGATTAAAGTCCTCCCTTAATACACTGCATCCTATGTTTTTTAAATAATGTAAAGATAACCCCTAAAGACTTTTAACACAACCCAGACATTGCTTTTAAAATTGTACAATTTTTAAAGGCATATAATATAATTAATGAAGATTTTCTATATCAATTTGTGTATAGATATAGATATATTTAACAATAAACCATATGGAGAAAAGACATTAAACAGACAAACAGACAATGAAAATTGCTTAAAAAACGTCATAACATTTATCGATAATTCATTGCAGATACATTGTTCTTCATATTAGAAACAGGAATGGGTTTTCCTTATATTTATATCTATATTCCACACTTCGGGTGAAGACGTATTTTCAATACGCTCCAAGCTCTAGAAAAATAACTTTCTATAAAAAACCCCAGTATTTTATTACGGTTATTTAATTGAGTGTTAAAAACGCATAACAGATGCGGCTATCCGTCTCTCAACAGACCTAAAGTGTAGTGAATACGTGTTTACGTGACCAGACAAAAAGACTGGATCTCATATTTATTAGTGTTTTAAAATTATTTCCCCTTATTTTACAACAGTCCTTTTGAAATTCATTTGTAGTATTTTTGGTCAAAAAGTAGTGCAAAAAATAACGTAAATGAAAAATAAAGTGCGTGAAATAAACAATGTATTTATTTTATTTTTTTATACCCTGGAAATAAATAAAATAAAATATTAAAAATTTAAAAATGGCAAACCACAGCGATTCAACCAAATCACCTGCACACTATGATTTAAGATTAGAACAATCAGCAATAACGCAAACTCCACCATCAGAATGGACTACAGTCATTAACAAAAAACGATTGAGAAGTCCAGAAGATAGCCATAATCATTCGAGATGATATAAAGCATTTCGAAAAAGAAAAATTTTGCAGACTATCTGCAAGCCATAACTATGGAGGATGTCCATGGACCATTAACAATATCTGCAATTTATTGCCCACCCAAACATAACAACAAGGCAGAACACTATTAAGAATTCTTCAGTACGCTAGGTAATAGATTTATATCCGGAGGAGATTAAAATGCAAAACATTTAATGTGTAGTTCAAGAATAATAACCTCAAAAGGTAGAAAACTGCTAAAAGCAATAAAGACAGATAACTTACAACATATCTCTACTGGAGAACCAACATATTGGCCTTCAGACAGAAATAAAAACCAGATATTATAGATTTCTGTATTACAAAAAATATTGATACAAAAAAGTGTCATGCAGTATCATGTTTTGACTTGTCCTCTGATCATTCACCAATAATAGTAACACTTTTTCAAAAATAGCCATCAAAGATAAACCCCCTTCTCTGTGTAATAATAGAACCAACTGCTCCTCATTTAGGAAAAATACCAGAAGATGTGATCTCCTACTGGCCTATAAGTTTTCGAGAAACTGTATATTAAGAAGCTAAACTATATAATAGAAAAAAGAAAAATTATTCCAGAACATCAATTGGGGTTTCGCAATAAGCATGGGACTATAAAACAAGTGCATAGACTTGTAAATAAAACAAACACTGACCTAAATGCCAAAAGATATTGTTCGGCGGCTTTTCTAGATATATCTGAGGCTTTTGATAAAGTACGGCATACGGTCTTGCAGGTTAAACTAAAGAAACTTCTCCCTCATCCGGACTATCAGTTACTAAAATCGTATCTCACTGATAGACATTTTATTGTAAATCAAGGCGATGATCATACCGAATTAAATCCCATATATTCAGGAGTTCCGCAAGGTAGTATACAGGATCCAGTACTGTATCTTCTGTATACGGCCGATCTTCCCACCACAAAAATAACTACTGTGGCAACATACGCAGACGACACAGCGATATTAGCGTCCCATGAAGATCCAGTCACAGCATCAATAAACCTACAAACCCACCTGGAGCAAATACAATTATGGTTGAAGACATGGCGCATTAAAGCCAATGAAACAAAATCCACGCATATAACGTTTACCCTGCGTAGAAGAACATGTCCACCAGTGAATATCAATCATCGTCAACTCCCCCAAAGAGAGCAAGTTAAATATCTTGGTTTGTACTTAGATCGACGCCTAACCTGGAAGAAGCACATTCTCTATAAACAAAAACAACTTCGTCTGAAATAATATCAAATGTATTGGCTCATCGAGCACAAATCCAAGTTATCATTAGATAACAAGGTGTTGCTGTATGAGTCTATACTCAGGCCTATTTGGTTATATGGAATCCAACTATGGGGTACCGCTAGCAAATCTAATATATCCATCATTCAACGGTTCCAAAATAAAGTGTTGCGTGCCATTGTTGATGCTCCGTACTATATTTCAAATAAAGTGATAGAACGCAATATTCCTCTAGAACCTATAACGACTGTAATTCAACGTGTTTGTGTGAAGTACTTCGAAAGAGTGTCGGTGCATCCCAATGTACTCGCTAATCAGCTAAATATGCGACGTAATAGTGAAGTGCGTAGACTAAAACGTTTAACACCACCTGATCTGAATACCGGACATATATAAACTTTAGAATAAGCTTTACAATAAGACTAATTAACAGCAGAAACTAGAGAAAAATACAGTGATATCAAACTGACTTGAGAAGGAAATACAGCAACGAGAGAAAACATAACTAAACATAAAATGGTAAACATGCTCTCAAATGAAAGTAAAACACATTATTTCTATGTATCACCATTGCTAATTATGTGGATTAGGCGTCTTGAGGATACCATAGGTGTACGATCAACTATAACCTACAAACTATTGCGGCTGTCTAATAAATTGTAGTTTAAGCCCTTCAATAATATATGCATTAAATATACTATAATGTAAATTATGTTACTATGTAAATAATGTAAAAGTGTATTATTTAACATTATAAACTTATATATCAAAACCAAAATAAACTGTAAGTCAAAATTAAATATTGCAATATTACTTTTATACGCTATATTACTATTTACGCTTTGACGTCATAAATTTAGATGACATAAGTTCACTCTTTTATTGGATATACCATATATGAACTTTAATTGATTAAAATTTGTTCAAACCATTGAAACTGATGACCTGATCTTTAAATTAAAGAAGAAGCGTATTGATTATCGATAATCGATCGTCTCGATTAATGTTTTAATGATATTTCATGTGCAGGTATACGGATTCAGTTTTTAAGGTTTACACAATATATAATTGTTCATATAAGTAGCACTAAAATTGCAAGAGACTGTAAACAAAAGAGCACCAAGCAATGAAGAATAAATTTTAATGAAACTAAATCTGTCGACCGCCAATTTTACATGTAAGAGAATAAATAGTATCCAAGTCATATGCTAACACTACAAAATATTTAGGAATATCACTGGAGCCTATGGTGGGCTGTAAGGCTCATTTATGGAAAATATAGAACTCAATATTATACTTTGAAGGATGTATTGGCTATTTGGAAGAAATTATTTAATGTCATTATATATTCAAGTACTGGTGCATATTCAAATTCTTATACATGTATACTTATATGGTATTTCATGTGCAGATATACGGATTCACTTTTTAGTTCAGGAACAAGTTGTCAACAATTCATAATACACGACACCGACCCAAACTTGCAAACAAATAGATTTGTACTTACAGTTCTTTTCACTTAGTGATATTGTCATAAATCCATTGTTCATTATCCATTACTAATTGATTCAAAAATAATAATAAATTTCTATCATGCCGTTGAGGTAGCATATCAATTTTTGACGTTTTTCTGATTTTCTAATTGCCTGTCATTCAATTCAGGTGGCACCCATCTCCCTATATATTTGACCTTTCGCACCACTTGTAATAATTCACAAATTGTGACTCCATTCACATTCAACTTTACTAACAACTAAATTTGTGTGGGAACATCATTCAATAACTCTTGCAATTATGCATCTTCAAAGATTTCCGGCATACAACGGCGTCCTTTGAATTAAAAATTAAAATCACCACATTTGGATTAGTGAAACCACATTTTACATGTTCTTATGGAACATGATCACCGTAAATCTCTCAGTTAATAATGCGTTTCAGCATTTCCTAGTGGAACAAGAAAAGTGATACGCATCGCAAGTGCACGTTTTCAGTCACAAAAGTCGACGTTTACAAAAGATTATAAATCTATAATGCTGTTAGTTTGGCTTAATATCCTATATTCAAAATCTTGCTTTCGGTCTTGACATTTTGAAATATTTTTGAACCTAGATATGTCAATTATTAGAGAGAACGATTTGGTAAATTAGATAGCCTTTACAGTTTGTCTTGGAGGTGAAATACCTTATTACAAAAATACAGGAGATCGATCTAATCACTCTGGACACTTCTTCCGAAATTTTTTTTATTTGTTCATAGTATATGTTTATTTATGAGATCAGCTACATAGCTATATACATATGGTTTTCATGGTGTTGTTTGTGTCATTGTGATATGAGGATTGATAAACACCATGCTACACTTATTTTAATTATCAGTCCATAGTTGGCACTCGAGTAGAATGTATTCTGAATTCCATAACCATTCTGACCTACAGGACAATATTAGTCATTTATTATATAAATCGTTCTCTATGGCCCTAATCAATGTCAATGTAAAAAATCACTTTTGCCACAGCTATCTAAGCAATGTATTTATATTTCATGATCCTGTCTTGCGTCTCTAGATTTATACATCAACTCAATCAGCAACTGTCAATTCTTAATAGAATAAATTCATTGCTTGTACAACCCCTGGAAAACTTATGTGATTTTCTAAAATATTATATTATATACTTTACATCATAAGAAGCGAACGCTCATGCAACTTGGCCAATTGGGCAAGTGGCTTCAGATAATAACTTTTCTTTTTATTTTACTAAGTACCCGCTTACTTGAACTCCATCACTTTCCTTACATGTTTGCATATGAAATTAACAATACCAGGCCATCCGTCAGTTGTCAATGTCCGAATATATATAGTGATATTAAAGTGACTAGGCAAAGAAACATAAAAACGAGGAATGCAATAACTAAAGATAAAGAGGTAAAGATGCCCCCATTTGAAAGTTAATACATAATTTCTGTCCTCTATTATTGGCTGTTCCATCGGTGGTTTTGAACAAATTTAAATGTAAATATAAAAAACAACTCTAGCATACACTCTATAGTAGCCGATTAATTAATAGTAGTTTTAGTATTTCAGTACTATATGCATTAATATACTATAATGTTAACATCTTTGTTTCATTACTATATTGACATTAGAATGTTCATATGCAGAGATACAGATTCACTTCATATAAGGAGCATTGAAATTGCAAGTGTCTATAAACAAAATTGGACTAATCAATAGAGAATCAATTTTAAATAAACTAAATCTGTCAACCAGCAATTTTATATGGAAGAGACATACATACATTTTATGTATAATCAACATATCACTACAAGACTAAATAATAGCTAAGTCATATGCTAACACTGCAACATATTTAGGAATAATGTTGGAGGCGAAGCTACGGTTATATTGTATTGTAAAAAAATATAAAACTGGATATTAAATTTGGAAGAATGTATTGAATATTTGGTCATAACTATGGCCTATATACATATCCTTATGCTTGAGGACATACGAGTGGACATAATGAGTGGACATACGACATCGAGATATGCAAATGTGTCAATAAAAGCAATCTGAACATAACTCGTAAGTTTCAGAACATAGCACTGAGAATTACTGTTAACGCTTCATTGCACCGAAGTACAAAAAATATCTTCACATAGATTTATAAATGAATACAGTAACCAGATCAGATGTTGGCGTCAAATATTTTATTCAACGGCGCGTAGTAGACAAGACGACTCAAGAGGTCTTAACCATTTGACACGTGTAGTATAGTATAGTGTTAATACAAAATGATAAATTTTTCAGATATTAATATTAGTGTAAACAAATTTATGAAACATTGATGAGATTTTATTGCGAAAATATTCATTCTCTTTAGTGATCAAGGTCTACATAATATTTCACACTTAGCAAATCTTATTCAAATTGTAATTTTTAGCAATATCACAAAGATACTAATCATTAATAAAAAAAATCAATTAATTTACTTATAAAGTATACAATTATAGAGCCTACAACTTTGGATTCCTTTCACCAAGTTATATTGGATGTATTAGTAATGTTTTACTAATATAAATAAAAAAATACTTACTTCTGCCATAGTCGGTGGGTGCGGCTAAAAATGATTACAAATTAATGTAATTGCAATAACTACATTTTCATTTATTACCTGCTATTTTTGGCGGGATTAGATTTTCGGGCTTTGGATCTTAACAAAAAGAAAAAATTATAAATAAATACATTTCATACTATTAATTAAAAATGTTAATATTTGTGATTACTATGAAAATACTGAACTCAATAAATATCCACTCAGAAACACATTGCGTCTCTAATAGATAACTTCGAATCGGAATGAAGTAATAACCCTTCTTAGCACTAAAATGCGTTAGAGAAGTCAGTATTGATATTATAAGAAACTAAGCTGCTGTTGTGTTAATTCTAGTAAAGAATGTAAGTAGTGAGTAGTTTTATATGGAAGAGACATACATACATTTTATGTATAATCAATACATCACTATAAGACTAAATAATAGCTAAGTCATATGCTAACACTGCAACATATTTAGGAATAATGTTGGAGGCGAAGCTGCGGTTATATTGTATTGTAAAAAAATATAAAACTGGATACTAAATTTGGAAGAATATATTGAATATTTGGTCATAAGTATGGCCTATATACATGTCCTTATGCTTGAGTGGACATACGAGTGGACATAATGAGTGGACATACGACTTTGAGATATGGAAATGTGTCAATAAAAGCAATCTGAACATAATTCGTAAGTTTCAGAACATAGCACTGAGAATTACTGTTAACGCTTCATTGCACCGAAGTACAAAAAAATATCTTCACATAGATTTAGAAATGAATACAGTAACCAGATCAGATGTTAGCGTCAAATATTTTATTCAACGACGCGTAGTAGACAAGACGACTCAAGAGGTTTTAATTATTTGACTCGTGTAGTACAGTATGGTGTTAATACAAAATGATAAATTATTCAGATATTAATATTAGTGTAAACTAATTTATGAAACATTGATGAGATTTTATTGCGAAAATATTCATTCTTTTTAGTGATCAAGGTCTACATAATATTTCTCAATGAGCAAATCTTATTCAAATTGTAATTTTTAGCAATATCACAAAGATACTATTCAATAATAAAAATTCAATTAATTTACTACTATTTACTAATACAATTACTTTATAAAAGTATACAATTATATAGCCTACAACTGTTGCATTCCCTTAAACAAGTTATATTGGATGTATTAGTAATGTTTTAATAATATAAATAAAAAAATACTTACTTATGTCATAGTCGATGGGTGCGGCTAAAAATGATTACACATTAATGTTATTGCAATAACTACATTTTCATTTATTACCTGTCATTTCTGGCCGGATTGTAAATTCCCGCCCTTTATCTTAACAAAAAGAAAACATTATAAATAAATACATTGCATACTATTAATTAAAAATGTTAGTATTTGGGATTACTATGAAAATGCCGAACTCAATAAATACCTTAATTGATAACTTCGAATCGGAATGAGGTAATAACCTTTCTTAGCAGTAAAATGCGTTAGAGAACTAAATATTTATATTATAAGATACTAAGCTGCTGTTGTGTTAATTCTAGTAGAGAATGTAATTTTTTTCAATATAAACATAATGTAATAAAATTATTTCTGAGATAACTACTAGTTTAGAAAGCGCCAATAAAAAGTTAGGGATATGCAGCTCTTTGATGGATTAAAGTTATCCCTTAATACAGTGTTAAAAAATATTGGATTTATATAGTGTAAAGATAAACCCCGAACACGTCTAACAGAACTTCCAGACATTGCTTTTAGATTAATACAATTTTTAAGGCATATAACAAAATAGATATATCAAAATGGAAAATAAAGTTAACCTTGACAAGACGCTAATCAAAAAAATTTGACTCAAAAAAGTAAACGTCATTGAAGTTATATTTTTCTTCATATTAGAACAGGAATTTATTTTTCCTTGTATTTATTTGTGTAGATATGTTTTGCAGATATGGCAAATTCATTAGAAAAAAGGGGCCTTAGCACTTTGTCAACCGTCCAGACGCCTTACCATACAGTTACGTAACTGTTACGAATAAAATCAAAATAAGCATTAAAATCATATCATTATACAATATTTCTATAAAGTATGAAAAAATCCTTACTTGAAAAATGTGGGTCCATGACAGATGCATCCTCAAGTTCCAGTATAGAAATTACGTTCGGTTTTACAACAACCAATGATGTAATATCCGTAACAAACGAATATTTCAGTGCTAGTCTAGAGAAAAGTTAATAATACAAAAAAAATTATGTTATCAATTAAGCCTAATATATTTTTATAAAACTACAAAACCTTGTGTCAGACTTAAAATATTATTTTGGAAAAATTGCGCAAGAGTGTTGCTATTGGCTAAGAGTTAAGTGTTGTGAGTCAAAACTGTTTGAACTATTTAAGCTATAATTAGCTTGCGCGTATTTAATTTCCATCTAATTTCCATGTAGTATTACAGTTATTGAAAGTTGCTTGATTTAGCGAGATCTGCCGCCAATATGCTTTAAGCCAATTAATAGTGGCACTGTTCATGTAACGATTCGCAGTTTCATTATCAACGATATAAAAATGCCAGAAGTGGAAAGTGCTTTAAGTTCAGACAGCTTTGAAAATGATTCTTCAATATTTCCATATATTTACACGTAATAGGAGATATCTGAAAGGGCAGGAAACCACCAAAAAGAAGAAGAGTTTTCGGTGGTATATTTTTTCTGAAGCTGAAAAGTGGATCAATTACGACAGTTATTAGCATAAAAAAGTTATGTGCTAGTCCAGGGGGAGTAATTAACATTGATCCCAAAGCGGAATATTAATCATAAAATTTTGCTACGCAGATAGTGGAATCTGGAAATACATACCAGCAAATGCAATCCAATAAAATTTTATTGCAGATGTATACCGATAACAGTTGAACAAATTTAACAAAAAGATCATAAATTACAAGTAACAGACCCGAAGTCATCCACTTGTAAGTTCGAAATGTTGAAAAACTGCGAAAATTGAACGAGTATTGAATTATTGTAAAACCATCATTATTGGTTGGACACTCTATATATACTATATATATATATATATATATAGCAAGCATCTAGTAAAAACAATGGACATGCTTATCAAAATTGGTGGTGAATTTTACGTCACGTGTGACAACGGAAAGTGCCAGATTTCATAGATAAGAGATGGAGAACGTTTACAAACGTTTTTGAAGCCAACACTGGCAATAAAAATGGTCATGATGTAGTAGAACTGGAATCGTCTACCATGATTAACTCTACAGGGAACAAATAAAGATATTATGAGAGAATATTAAAACAAAATGACTCAAATCAACTACTCTCCCTCGAAAATTCATTCTATCAGAAGTTCAAATGCGGCCATATTTCCGCGATTTCGTCCTTCAAACAGTCCAATAACGCTATGTAATAGTCGCTCTTGATGGTCCCTCTTATTTCAAGGTAGTCAATGAAAATTATTCCATGCGCATCCCAAAGTATAGACGCTATAAACTTGCCAGCCAACTGTTGCGATTTCCCACGCTTTGGAGCGGCTTCATCGTGTGCAGTCCACTCGAATGACTATCGATTGAACTTGGAGTGAAATGATGGAGCCATGTTTCATCCGTTGTCACATATCGACGCAAAAACTCGGGTTTATTATGCTTGATCATCTTCAAATACTGCTCCGAATCATCAACTCGTCGTTGTTTTTGGTCAAAAGTGAGTCAAAAGTCGCGCGGCACCCACTTGGCACAGAGCTTCCTCATGCCCAAATATTCGTAAATGATATAATGTACACATTCAGTTGATATCTTTAGAGTGTCTACTATTTCATTCAATTTCAATTTACGGTCATTCAAAATCATTTTGTAGATAGTTTTCGTAACAACCTCTTTTGGGCGTCCACTGCGTTCACCGTCTTCGGTGCTCATTTCACCACGTCTAAACTTAGCATACTAATCCTTTATGATTGATTTTCCTTGGACAGTCTCTGAAGACTCGCCATCAAGCTAAATTTGTACTTCAACTGAATTTTTTCCATTCAAAAAACAATATTTTTTCAACATGCGATATTCAATTGTATCCATTTTTTTCACAATAACAAAAGTTGCTTCACTCAAAATGCTATAATTCACAAACCAATGATCCGACTGTTAAATTTATATACGCATCTATTAAGGGTTAGAGCTACTAAAAAATAAATGGATTTAATTCTATGAGCGCCATCTATGTATACGGCCGGGGACTTTTCAGTTGATCTGACAAATGCAATTATTTAAAAAGTATTTGAAAACATATGTGGTGTTCAATATGATTATTTAGCAAATTGAACCCATTGAATATTCTCTGATTAGCATCAGTATTCGTCATAACATAGATTAACCAAATAGACCATCATGCAGTAACTTTTGCTTCTCTTAGATAATGCATATGAAATATAGAAAATATGACTTATAGCGAGAGATTTTTGAACCTGAAATATCACAAATACAATACTTGAGGTAAATTCTATGTCCCAGATTGTTTTACAAATTCAGTCATTCGATTAAGATGCGACAATCACTGCCCAATTGAGAAACAAATCCAGAAACTCGGGTTAATTTATGTCAACGGCATGGAATATTAGTCAACCGTTTGAAAGAAAAAGGCAGCAAGACCAAGTCCTGCGGTAATTACAGCTATATATTAGTTGAGAAGTAGAAGAAAACACTCTATAGACACAGACATTTTCCTAAATGCTGTACTCTCCGAATTCCACTAAAAGTACGCAGCAGATGAACATCTATCAAACCTGACAATGGCATCATTTAAAACCCAGCATAAACTAACGTATATTCAGGATCACAGTGAAGTGCTTCAAATTATAACATATTGTTTTGGAAGCTTAGAAAGAAATATATAATTAAACAAATATATAGTTCAAACCATAATTTTTGCTCTTGCGGATTTTCTCATTTTACGGTGAAATAGAACATTGATTGTATGTCACATTTCTGGGCAACAAATAATTTTAAATATTTTAACCAACATTAACATATTAATACTGATTAATATAGCTACTAATACTATCTACTTAATTGCTCATAGAGTTTATAATTAAGTATCGCGCCATTATACCAAGGTTGATTTGAGTATTAACCTATATATTTTTTAATATTATGGTTAAAAAAAAACTTTATTACGTTTAAAATGTATTCCCACGTAAGTATGAACTATGTATACTCACGATAAAGCTTTTGCAGTAATATACTCTTTATCCGTTGCAACTTGTCTTTGTTCCAAAAGCTGTTTAACAGTCAAATAAGCCCATAACCTTTCCAATGAACCTACGGATTGATACATTTTTGGACGGTAGGATACAAGTCCTCTATAATTTATTGCTTGAACATCTGTCACCATAAAACCTTCCTCTAAAATTAACAAATGTAAACCGAAATGAAATGATTTCTTACACTAGATTAAAACCTACCTATCATTCCAGCCATACATAATTCACCGCCTTTGAACAAATTCGGGAACTGGGTCCTGGTAACATTTTTCACTCTATTTACATATTTAAACCTAACATCTGCCAATAAGGGCGACGAAATCTCTTGATAGAAATTGCGTAATTGCAAACTGGCATCTGCCGCTTCATAAATATGTCTGCTAAATCCTTGGTTCTTCAATGAAAGCTTTTCTAAAAATTCTTTATCAGCACTTGATCCAAACGACAAGGCATATATTGGTACTTTATGCACATTTTGTTTAGTTATCTAACAAATAAATAAATCAAAATTAATTTAAATTTGAATCAAAATAATAAATTTTCAACTATTTAAATATTAATGTACAACTTATTTCTCCATGTATAATAATAGGTAGCCTATTAATTGTGGAAACGTTCGCATTTATGTAAATGAGATTTCACAGAGCTCGCAAAGAAACAAGCCAGAAATGATAGACTGTCCTCATTTGACACTTTATTCCACCAAAAATTCTATATCACACGTCTCCACTACTTTTATATAAATATAGCAGCGTGGGGAAAGTATTGTAAAGGACAGATATATTGATATAGGTTGAAGATTTAATCAATATTCACGATATAAGTAGCATTGCGATCTGTATGGCTTAAATATATTATAAATGGTCGAAAATATGGACAACTGAAGAATGACGAACTGCTGTTATAAATCTTAGTCTTTAGGTTAGAACAAATGGAGCAAATATAATAAAATACCTAAACTTAGTTCCTCGGTGGAAAGCAGTAGAAAGTAGGAAATAATAAGCCGAATAAGCCAAAATATCGCTTCTCTAAAATGACATATAGAGAAAGGAAATTTTACGATCAAAACTAAAAGGCGACTCTTACAAATGCTTACTTTGCTAATTCTTCTATATTTGGCAGATAAAGCAAATTCTGCGTATTTCTATCCCAGAGAGTATCAGAAACGCATATTATAATAGTTTGAACATGTTTTTTATATTGAATGGTAGACAAGTTCCTGTGGTGAGATGAAATATTATTAACCTAATCTAAAATATGTCAATGGCATAAAGTTCTCCCTCTTATATCAAGTAATCTAGAATAAACATTCGTAAAAAACAGTCCAAAGAAACCTAACATTGATACTACAGTGTGATTGTAGCGAGGACGAGATCCACAATATATTTTCTTTTTAATCAATTAGCCACAACTCATTTTTATCAACTAGTATTTATCTGGGCTGCGCATTCTGCTAAGCTCAACCGTTGATACTGCCAACTATCGAGCAACCTGAAGATGAATTCATCCCAAAAAACATCCAGTCGTAATCAGCTTCATTACTGATGTCATTACCCAAACTTCACATACGTATTTTAATTCATAAAAATTTATTACACCTTAAGGCTTAAGTAATACCCAATATCGTGACCTGGCCATTTTTATCAAAATGTCAATAACTTCAAGTCTTAAGTAAATATCCAAAGGAAGGCAGATCACACAGTACCTGTCAACCATTACTTGCCTAAATGTAAGTAATTAACTTTCAAATAAAATACTTACATCTAAATTAAAATAATTTTCTTATTAGCTCAAAAATATTTTTAAATGTAGTTTTTAGAAATCTTACTATAGAAGTAATTTCTTCAATTATTCCATAAGTGGGTCGACCATCTGTTAGGAATACAATCATTGGATAATTTCCGTTAGGCCTGAAAAACTTGTTAACAGTTTCCAGGGCTACTTTTAATCCTCTTTCAATATCGGTACGACCGCTAGTCTCCAATTTATCTATTACCCGTTTAGCTTTCTGAACATTTCTGCGTGATGCAGGGAAAGAATTAGGAAGAACTGTTAACTGAAAAATAACGATTATTATAGCATATAAATATATATATATATATATATATATATATATATATATATATATGTATATATATATATATTCCTTCTTTAATTACATTTTTCCCTATTGGAAAATAGGATGAACCATATCCCAAGCCCTCTAGATAATCGATGTTCACTTGTTCAATATTCCATACACTAATGACAGTATTAAAATCAATAATACTGAATGTATCTTCCTCCTTTAATTCATCTAGGATACTTTTCATTGCTTCTTTAAGTTGATTTATTTTTCTTCCTATAAGAGATTTTTTAAAGATCAACGGAACGGTAAGGCATACAACAAGAAATATTACCATACATGCTACCACTTGTATCTAACACAAATAATACTTGTTTATTTAAAGGTGTTAGATCTTCAGGGGCAAAAAAATGAACGAAATAACCGCCATCCACAAGAACCTAAAAATATTTCAACATATATACGTTAAGATATCTATTTTAAATATGATGTTAATAGATATGATTATTGCCTAAAATAGGGAAATTGAATGAGTTGTATAAATAGCCTGACCTGTGAATTACTAATGAAGTAAGAATCTATAATAATGTCGTAATATTTTTCCAATTTTTCATTACAATACATTTAAATAAATTTTACTGTTTATATTAAGCGCTGGCACATACATATTCTGATCATTTTTTCATTTTAAAAAGGCATTTGTTTAGTAAAATTAAACAAAATAGTATATATATATTTCGATATGTCGAAAGAACGATGTTGTTTTCAGATCAATCCAATCATATATCCATTTTTGCACTTTTTCAAAATTCCAGCTGTTCCAACATGCCAGTCAAGCCATGCTCTATCGATCTAAAAAAGTGGTAGTCAAAAGGCGATGCACCTGATTTATACTCCGAGTACTGCAGAAATTCTCATTAAAACTGCAACAATATATCCTTCACAACTCATGTAACGTATCATCGAACGCTTGCATGAAGAAGCATAACTTAGTGTCTATTATTCTCTATATCTGATCTTTAAAAAAAAACTGTTAATTTCAGCAACTCGTAAAATGAAAATCTCACCATAGCTCTCAAGAATGAAACCGCAACGTTGAAACAATTATCTCCTATTGAATGCATACGTGCAACTCATAACATAAGAATACTCCTTGAGGGTTTGAACTAGGTTTTCGTACTGATTAAAATATATACCAAAAAATTATTGTACTTAAAAGAGAGAGAAAATATTTGATCATCCAAAAATATTAATATAAAGCCTAGGCTACAATTATTGAACTCAGAACAATTGTCATGAAAAGGTAAAAACATTGGTAAAGTTTTTATTTTAAATATGTTCAAAATGTTTCCCGCAGCAAGCCAGTTATAAAGAGAAATACGAAGTAATATCCATTATAAAACTTAGTTACAATAAACACATTCTTATCACTGAAACTTTTCTCTGGAAAAACTTAAACTTGAAAAAATATAATATCGAAAATCTTGAATAAACCAGAATACTCTATTATCAATAATTGTATCTTCAAAACATCAATAACAAAGCAATTAAAATTATATTTAATGCACCTTCACTATGGATTTAATTTTTAATAGCTTAAAAATTTGAAAATTGAATAAGTAGCTAAAAAATTCAAAACATACCTCTCCACCCAGTGGATCCCTAACTACATCATACTGAACAATTAACTGTCCACTCAATCCAATGCCTTCCTCACGACCCAAACGTCTAGTTAGTAATTTCTGTTCTTCTATGCTTGGTTCAAAAGTAATAATGACACTTGTATCATTGACGACGTCAATATCTGCTTCAAGATCTGCCTTTTCGTCGTTCATAGTTAACTCATTTCCTGATCGTAGTGATGGTATTTTCACAAACCTCAGAGGTCGAGATTCTATTATATTAACCTACCGAAGAGATGTAATTAATAAAAATAGTTTACTCAAGATTCTATCTTGATATAACTGATCTGAATTCAATTCATCATAATATGTTACATAATTTTTATTATTTCAAATTAATACGGTCTTAATTAAGTACATGACGAAAACCATATCTAATCTAATTGATTAATAAACGATAATTACTGGTTAAATAGAAGCAGTTATTGCGACTTAATTACATTTATTTAAACTTTAAAAAAAATGGTTAATTATAAGTTCAAGAAAATTTTTCAGTAACGCAAAGTAATTTAAAGTAATGTCACTAAATCGCAAAGAATATGTAAAAAAAATCAAAACACCACAAAATTAAGGCAAAAAAATACTGTAAACAAAAAATCAGACGAATTAAAAGATTAAGGAATATAAACAGAAATATTTTGAAAAATATGTTATCAGAAAGGGACATTCTCAAATATTAATATATCAAATCGTAAAAAAATGTATTTTGACTGGATATGCTGGGTGTCAGGGGGTCATTCCTGTACCTGTTATAACGGATCAATCGAAAAGTCGCCGGCCTGACATATAGATGGCGCTATTAGAAATAAATCCATATGTTTTCTAGTTAACGCTAACCCTCAAAAGATGCGTGTATAAATTTGACAGCTGTCGGACCATTAGTTTGTGATTTATAGCATTTTGCGTGAAGTAACTTTAGTTATTGTGAAAAAAAAATCGATAAAAAGGAATTTCGCGTTTTGATAAAATATTGCTCTTTAAAGGGGAAAAATACAGTTGGAGCAAAAACTTGGCTTGATGCCGAGTTTCGTTCATTTCGATGTTGGACACTGCGCAAGGAAAATCAACCATCGAGGATTGTATGCTAACTTTAGACGTGGTGAAATAAGCACCGAAGACGGTGAATGCAATGAACGCCCAAAAGAGGTTGTTACCGACGAAAACATTAAAATAATCCACAAAATGATTTTGAGTGACCGTAAATCGAAATAGCAGACACTCTAAAGATAAAATAAAGATATGAACTGAAGGTGTACATCATCATATCTTTCATGAATATTTGGGTATAAGAAAGCTCTGTGCAAAGTAGGTGCCGCGCGAGCTCACATTTGACTAAAAACAGCGACAAGTTGATGATTCAGAGCAGTATTTGAAGATGATCAAGCGTAATAAACCCTATTTTTTGCATCGATGTGAGACAATGGATGAAACATGGTTCCGTCGTTTCACTTCAAATCCAATCGACAGTTATCCGAGTGGACTGCACACGATGAACTCGCTCCAAAGCGTGGGAATACGTAACAATCGGGTGGCAAGGTTATGGCGTCTGTATTTTGGGTTGCGCATGAAATATTTTTCATTGACTACCTTGAAGGACCATCAACAGCGACTATTACATAGCTTTATTGGACCATTTGAAGGACGAGATCCTCGAAATACGGCCGCATTTGAAAAAAAGATAGTGCTGCTTAATGATGCACCGTGTCACAAGTCAGTGAAAACGATGGCAAAAATCCATGAATTGGGCTTCGAATTGCTTCCTCATCAACCGTATTCTCCAAATGTGGCCCCCAGCGACTGTTTCTTGTTCTCAGATATCAAAAGAATGCTTGTTGGGGAGAAATTTTCGTCGAATGAAGAGGTGATCACCGAAACTGAAGCCTATTTTGAAGCAAAGGACCAATGGTATCGAAAAGTTGGAGGGTCGCTATAATCAGTGTATCACCCTTGAAGGGAATTATGTTGAATAATTTTGTATTGTTTAATAATTAATTTTGCCAAGAAAATGGTAGGCCGGGGAGTTTTCACTTGACCTGTTACGGTGTAAAAATAATACATATATCTGCTTAAAGCTATAGAAAAAATACAATTGCCAAAAACAGCCCAATAGTTCGAAATACATCTATGTCAATTTCGTAATACGTTGAAATAACACAAACATAATTATATCACTTGAAGGATGCCCGATTCAACAAGCAGAATCAGCTAAATACCTCGACATCCACTTTAATCCGATGTCTGCTCATGTCCTTTGGTCCGATTCCGCATTAATAAATTAATCCCGCACTCATCTTGCTTTTTCGTACTATTGCAAGTAGAATAGAAAAATAGTAATAAAAGTATTTGTAAATTAAGATTATATCTGATAAAAGAAATCTCAAAAAGAAATCAGAAAGACAAGAAAAATTATGGAAAATTAATTGAAAAGTATTCTTCAATGCATATAATTCAAGCCAAAGAAATGAAAATAGTTAATTTTGAGACTTAAGATACTGTGAGTTAAAGTTAAGTTAAAAATAAGTTAAGTTAAAAATATATTATAAAAGATATTGAGCACAAAATTATAATCAAAAGGAAGAATCATTTAAAGTTCAATAACACAGACTAAAGTACTGAGTTTCAAATTAAATGTTTTATAATACTTACCATAACAGCCAATTTTGTAATAAGTTGCCCTGGATTAATATTTAGCACCAGTTCGTAATTTTCGGTTTTTCTTACTAAAAGTTCCTCGTATTGAAGACGAAATATTGCTTTGCTTTGTGGCTCTATATTAATGGATACTGTAAACCGATTGGAATCTCTGACACTAGCTGCGACGTGGGCAGCACCAATTCCACTAGCAACGGCCTACAACAGCCATAATGATCTTATCAATCACGATAATTAATTAAAAAATCAAATATTCTTACGCGGTCGTAAGTTCTTTTAGCTTCCACTTTTTCTTGTACGAATGCTTCATATTCCTTACCATCTATTTCCATCGTAAAACCGGAAATAAAAGCTTTGTCCGGTATCACAAGAGAAAAAGTAGTTTCTTGTGCATAAGGGCTCTGATTTTTTACTTTACTAGTGACGAGTGTTTTGGCATAACGATTGGACACGTTTGTATGAAGCAGCATTTCATAAATTTGTGGAATAACATTTTGATTCTAAACAAAATATCGTAATCAATTAAAGAAAAATATATATAACGTTATTTTGTATGATTATATTAACTACTTGCTCTATATAATTCATTATAGCATTACTCATAAAAAATTATTAGCATATTAAAAACCATTTAATTGAGAAATTCTGTTTATAATTCCAAACTAATTGTAAGTAATATGATTTTATTTATTTATTCGAACTAATCTTATACAAAAAATTATCGTACTCTATTAAAGAAGCCTCCAGAACCACCTATTTGTCTCCTACTTTCTACAACATAATCCTGTGTGGCACCAGAAGAAATACAGCATATTAGTGTAAAGAACACTAAATATAAACGAAGTCCATTTAACTCCATTTAAATTCCCTAAAACAAAAATACAGTTATTGAAACAAATAACGTTATTTACAAAATAAAGACAATAGTAACTGTATAACATCCAATAATAAATATAATAATCATAAAATAATGTTCATATATGTCGAAATTGTGATTAGTTCTATGACGAGCTTGGACGATTCATGAAAAATAAATTTCATCAATCAAGATTCATTCTTTGAAGCAAAACGCAATCCCACCAACAACAATTAATTGATTAAGAGTATTTATGATAATTCAGTCGCTGGGAGGATACATTACTCCACAAATATCTCCGGATTTGACGCATGCGCACTCTCCTGAATAGACTAAACCATAGAAAAGAGTAAACCATATTGTCTTCCTTTTCTAATGGTGGTACATTCTTTTCGAGTCAAAACAAAACAAAAATCTAGAATATTAAGATTTTATTTTACATTAAAAATTCTATAGTAATAACGATTAAATTGTCGTGTTATTCTTGTTGGTTTAAAATAGAAAAAAGTAATTTAAAAATGGTAAGCGCCGAATGTAAGTGCAAACAGCATCAATTTTATTTATAGTGGGAATGTTAGCTGCCAAATTTATAACATCATTTTCAACGACATCGAATAGGTATCAACATATGCCAAAATTGAACGATAACAAGAACAGAGAAGAATATGATTCTTCTTGTGTTGGAAGTAGTCAAGTCATTAATGCGGTTTGTCCACCAACAATAGTAGCAAAAATTGTAGTAACTGGTAACTGGTAACTGGTAATAATTAGACATTTATAAACATAATATATTTTGATAATATTTTTAATTTAAATTTAAAGGTTAGGCGTAGCTAGAATTTGTAGAGAGTAAAAGTCGAAGAATGTGAAATTCAAAGAATCATAGTAGAAGAAATTAGACAGCATCTTACTAAGATGTAAGAACAATGTACAGTGATGCTATGAAATAATTAAATTTGCTAACAAAAGTAGACCTGGGTCAAATAAACAAAATATAAAACTATAACGACACCCTAATGATCTAAAGACAAGGAAAATGCAATGTATTATATATAATAATTCATTGTATTTTCCTTATATAAAAGTATAGGTAAATAAATTATTGTTTTGTAAAAACTTTGCCATGGGTTATTTTGTTTATATTTGTCTTTATCTTTACATCGACAATAATTAACTCTATGTAATACATGTATGGATGTGATTGGAACAGAAGTTAATCAATATTTTATATTGTGAGATTGATGTGACACACACATTTTGGAGCGTCCAATACATTTAACTATATGATATAATATGTTTAACAACTTTGGGCATAATATTTAGTAATAGCATAAAAAACGGACAACTGTATGGTAAAATTATTTAATTTGAATCAAAAACAACTCCTAGGCCCATCATAGAAAAATAAGACTTAAAAAGCACCGACAAGACGAAGAAGAAAACAGATCTGACGAATTTATTGCTTTTGGTTTTACGGTTTGAAATCTTATAGGATATTTTTGGTTATATTTGTATTTTAATTATTGAACATTAGAAATGATTTATTTAAATATTAAAATGAAACAAAAGCCTTGGGTTCTATGATATGAAATTAAAAGAGAGTCGATTATTTTTCAACGCCTTTGGCCCAGAAATAGTTTTAATGGTAAACCACGATTAACTTAAAAAAAAAACTCTTATAAGCCCCTAGATAAGTACAGGAAAGTTTGCCCTGCATGGACAGGCATTTGAAACCAAATAATTATAGATCCAAATATTAATAACTCCAAATGTACATTGTTTCACCAAGATGCTATCGTTTAATTAGAATTTAAATAGTAAGTCTTCTATTATGTTTGATCTGCATAAGTGAATTGAGATACATAAAATCTTTTTTTTTTCACAGGTTTTTTGCCCTAACCTATCGAGAAGAAAAATATGGCCAAATAAGTTCAATATTGGGATTAGTGGAAGTTATTCAGCCCATATTAGAACATTTAAAAAGAATTAGAAATTGTGAGATTTTAAACTGAAAATAATAAGATATGCTCCTCCATAGATTATTTCAGAGCATACGAATCTGCGCCTTCTACTTCAGGCAGATAATTGTTTAATTTTATATTAATGTACAAATGGATTTTTAAATTTATTATTGAATAAAAGAGATATGATTCATATGTGTTATATTTAATGTATTAAAAACGAAAAATATCTGTTTTTATTAAAAAAAATTATATTTGTTTAAACATCACAAATATTAGTTTAGATAATGTTTTTTAATGTTTTTTAAATAAATTTACTATTCAAGTGTTAAATAGTATTTACATTATTATTATGCATATATTCTTATAAATAAAATATTTTAATTAAAATATATTTTCCAAGTTTCCCCGTCTAAATATTCTATGGTGGTTCCGAAGAACATAATTTAGTCACGACTTTATATATGGGAGATCGTCTTATATGTGTCGTTACTCTATTGGGTTCATTGCCAAAAACAGCTAGTATAGCCATAACTCAGGTTATTACAAAGAGCTTAAAGTTATTTTTTATTATGTAACTGTCAGGATTAAGTAAAGAAAAAACTTTTTATAAGCTTTTCTTTCCAATGCATGGACAGATATAATCTCTGAAATCGAACTAATTTCAAAGAAGTTGCAGGTCAACCACCAAATAAGTTCCTAAATAATCTTGATGCAAACATATATTAATAGATATATATATTCCCAAAAAAATAGTGATGCGCTTATTGAAATATAACAACTTTAAACACATATTTATTATTTAGAAAAATTAGCTTTAAATTAAAGTCACAGGTAAAGTATTTATTTAAAAACTTAATTGTTAATGTTTATATAATACGTTGAAGCAACATTAAAAAAAATAAATCAAATATTAAACTCACTATTGGTAATCAGGCGACGACAAGCTAAAAACAGTAACCACTGTACTACCAGAAGTTTTTAACAATCGGCTGGCAATATTCAACTGTTGCTTCAGTTGCGCATCCCACTAATTCTTATGATAAAATTCCTTATTTTTATATAATGATAAATGCAAACGTACAGCGCAACCAAGTCGACATACTGGTCAAGGTGACAGAACTGACCTCCTACTACTGCGACAGTCGCGGGTTTGAATCCCTACGGCGTATGGTTATATTTGTTTATCCGACAAGAAAATAAATCTAATCGCGTCAGGCTTCAGGGATCTGGACCAAATTAATAAGTAAATTTGTTTAATAAGGGAACCTTTAAGGTGGAAGATTATAACTTACATTTTTGGCAGCAAATTTACAGGTTCCCACAATTTGACCGATTTAATTGTTATGTTTAGAACATAACAATTAGGGGATCTTGCGATTTTAGGCATATGTGTTTGGACGATTACTTGGAGTGACTGGTTTTCCAAGGTTTACAAAACAAATCTTTATAGGAATTTAGAAAACCGATTAGATGAGAGTTGGCTGGTATTGATTTATCTTCTTTTCAGAATAGCAGCAACAAAAACATGTTTGCAGATAGATGGAAGTTTCTGCAGCCCGAAGATGGAATTTGTGATGTTTGTTACCTTAATGAGTATTTTTAAGGAATATTAAGCTGTCGGAAGGCAGTTGGTGTCGCAATATAAACACAACATATGTTAAAAAGGCTCTCAAAATAACAGGTTAATTGAAAAGTCCCTAGCAGTTTCTTTAGCAAAATTAGTTATTTTTTATTCAACATAACTCTTTTCGACCCTCCGACTTTTCGACACCATTTTTGTAGTACCATATGTCCTCTGCTCCAAATTGGCCTCCGTTTCGGCGACCACCCCTTCGTTCGACGAAAATTTCTTTCCAGCGAGCATTCTTTTGAGATCTGAGAACAAGAAATAGTTGCTGGGGCCAGATCTGAAGAATAAGGTGGGTCAATGAAAATTATTCCATGCGCATCTCAAAATACAGACGCCATAACCTTGCCAGCCGACTGCGTTTTCCCACGCTTTAGAGCGAGTTCATCGTGTGCAGTGCACTCGGATGACTCTCGATTGGACTTCGGAACTGAAATGATGGAGCCATGTTTCGTCCATTGTCACATATTGACGCAGTGACTTCAAACACTGCTCGAGTCATCACCTCGTCGTTGCTTTTGGTTAAAAAGGAGCTCGCGCGGCACCCACTTTACACAGAATGTTCTCATACCCAAATATTCGCGAATGATATGATGTACACATCCAGTTCAAAATCATTTTGTGAATTTTTTAAATGTTTTCGACGGTAACAACCTTTTTTGGGCGTCCACTGCGTTCACAGTCTTCGGCGCTCATTTCACCACGTCTAAACTTAGCATACCAATCCTTGATGGTTGATTTTCCTGGGGCAGTATCCGGAAACTTGGCATCAAGCCAAGTTTTTGCTCAACTATATTTTTTCCCTTCAAAAAAACAATATTTAATCAACATACGAAATTCTTTTTTATCCATTTTTTTCACAGTAAGAAAAGTTGCCTCACTCAAGATGCTATAATTAACAAACTAATGATCCGACAGCTGTCAAATTTATACCCGCATCTTTTGAGGGTTAGGGCTAGCTAAAAAATATACGGATTTAATTCTAGTACCGCCATCTATGTGACAGGCCGGCGACCTTTCAATTATGTTAATACAGACCTGTTATAATAAAAAAGACCATAATAAGATAATATTGTTTTAAATATAAATTTTATTTACTTAAAAGAACTTCAAGAAAAACAAAACAACTAAGTTTATTAATTACTAGAATATATTATACACCTTTGAACATATTATTTTTAAAATTTGACAACTTAACTGCTCTTAACACATACTGTGTTAAATTAAAAAAAAACATTTTAGAATTTAAATTTTAAATTCTAAAACTCTTATGTAAAATGTTCGTAATGAACTCTTGACACTCTTCAACAGTTCATATTATTCCATGACAAACAATTCATATTATAATGTGATAGTAACGGCATCTTATTCGATAATCTGATAAAAAGCGATTGATATAAATATCATACTAATTAATTATAGTAAATACGGCCATGAAGTAATACAAAATAGTAAAATACGCGAGTAAGGTTTATCACTTATTTGTAAATTTGGTAGGATGTTTTGGCTAATCCACAATTTTTTCAAAATTTGAAAGTGGAAAAGTGATAAAAAGTGTTGTTCCTACACGCTGAAAGGAACAATTGATATTACACGAATATCAATGATCAATTGATACTACAAGGACCTCAATCACACTTCATTTAAAAATCAATCAAACGGGGAGCCGGTTCCTTATATCAAAATTCGCTATAATGTTCTACCTCATCTATCATTATAAAGCAAACATGATTATCATTACCCATATAAAGAATCTTTCATTTTTAATATAAGGAGGGTCTTACAAATAAGCCGATGATTTATTCTATTGTGGCTAAGAATCTTTCTTTCTACTTTCTACAAACTACGGTTTGTCCGACACGGATCTACTTAATGTTACTTATCGTAACGTTACCAATCACGTTCCTCAACGTTAGGCCCACAAATTGAGCAATGACCAACTTGGAAACTATCACAAGAGACATCAGGTTTTACCCAGCCTGATGTAATACGTCTTTAAATAGAAAAAAAATATTTTCATAATATATTCCGCCATGTTCTTAGAATTTTATTTCTGTGTTATACTGCATGTTCTTAGATTAGATAATTCTTATCAATAAATATTAATATTTAGCAAAATAAATATTTAATATTTTCGCTCTAAATATATATATGGTATAAACAAATATATTTTATAACTAACACTCTGGCGAAGAATGAGTACTGGATATCGTTAAGTTTTTTTTTAATCCGATATTTTAATTTTAATAACAGATATTAACAGTAATAATGAAAACCTGATAATAATTGTTTTAACACTAAAATTTGGACATTTTATATTTACAATGATTTTAGATAATACAAAATAAGCAAAAAAAAATTATTTATTTAATTAAAAAGCCAATATTACTTATTGTTTTCTACAAAAATAAAAAGATATATAAGGGGGGAATCCTGCAATATAATTTATAAATCATTATATCAATTTCATCTATATATGGTAATTCCAGTACAATGTACTGCTGAAAAATTAATAGTCATCTATTTGAAAAAAGACCAAACCCATCTCACTTGTTCACCATTCAGGTAGCCTTAAACAGATGGTGTTTGCACATGGCCAACAACCAATCAATAAAACAAATTAGGTCATCCATGCTTTGGAAAAATACCCCTAGAGCGCAGATTTCTCGCGCTAGTACGGCAATTCAGGGGGCAAGGCAAAAAAACTGTCAGATGTCAGATAATTAATGTCAGTTCAACATTAAAAAGTTTTCAATTAATGTAGTCTACTGGAACTTGGGCAAAAACTTATAGTTCAGAATGTATTGGAGATTGTAGATACCAGCATTTGGGAAACTATTACCTCCTGGGTATACCGTGGAATTAAGGTTAAAACAGTGTAATTTAGATTATTGAAGGAAACTAGGGAACGAGCGTACATTTTATACTACTCAAAACGAATTTTGCTAATAGTTTAGCTGCCTGCTCTGCCTGGAAGATGTTTATTAATTATATACTAATGAGAGATATGTAAGCTGCAATGAGTGAAGTGTTTACATTAAAAGGGTTTCTATTAGGTGAAAAAATTACTGGGGCAGCGTTATGTATTAAATTAAAAGTTTTTATTTTAAACATTTATACCTCATAACTTGATGATAAAAACAATATATCCAGGCCTTTTTCTACAAAGAGACAACAAATGAGTAACAAGAGCCCACAATATAAAAGAATAACAAAAAATCATACCTATATTCTACTAAATCACAATAATTAGCTAATATGGAACTTATTCATATTTCCTATATTTCCTATATTTAGAACCTATTCTTCGGCAATTTTATAGAGGAGAATGTAAAAACTTTATACCACGTTTTTCCATTCAATTACCCATTATCTTTGAATGGCAATATACAAAACAAATAGATAATTCTCAAGTAATTCGATCGACCAAATTAAATCAATAAAAACAATTCAATTTCTGAAATAAATATAATCTGTAAAAAATATAATATAATATAAATTATGTATGTATATATATATATATATATATATATATATATATATATATATATATATAAACTCTGACAGAGGTGTTAAGTCCATTCTTTTATTGTAGAATAAGTACATTGTGATGTTAAAAATGTAGCAAATTAGGATAAAAAGAAATAAATTGTTAGTGTTAATTTACCAGATCGTTATAATATATTTTTATATACCTCACAGACAACATCTTATTCTTTCAATTCAATTGTTGATTTCAACATCAACTAATCCTTATAGAAAAATAATTAACCATATGTGAAATATAATTACTGTCGTAACTAAAAAAATGTTATTAAGACATTCCGGAGTTCGAATATTACATAATAAGGTTAATGTGTCTTTTATGTATCTATTCAGTCAAATCTCTGATATGACACTACGAAAAAAATTAATAATAGGTATTTCAAGTGAAAAAAAAGCCTGGATGTTTCTGTAAAAAAAAAGTTCTTAGAGAGGGAAAAGATTCCACAGAGGAAAAAAGTTCAACAGAGGAAAAATTTAATATTCTTCGAAGTAATTCTATTTTCAAGCAAGTTTTGTCACTGCTCAAAACAGTTTTCAAAACAGCGATATATCACGAGTAAAATATCTTAACTCTTTTACAAGCCAATACTTTCCTGGTTGTTTCATAATTTAATCTCTAAATCATTTGCAATACGTTTAATTGTATTTCAAAGTCACTTTTTAATCAACCACGATTTATCTGAACTGCGCCTACTTCTTAACGTGGCCTGCGAACGACGGTCTTCGACATTAAGCCTACCTTGTGGGTACTGATTCATTGAGAGGCTATCACAGACGACATCCGGTGGTATTTAGCCTTGTTATTAGCGTTAAAGGGAAATTTATTTCTTATCGGATTTTACACTGTTCCCTAGAAAATACTTTCCTGGTTGTTTCATAATTTAATCTATAAATCATTTGCGTTTAATTATATTTCAAAGTCACTTTTTAATCAACCACGATTTATGTGAACTGTGCCTACTTCTTAACGTGTGCGAACGTTAGCGCCTGCGAACGACAGTCTTCGACATTAAGCCTACCTAGTGGGTACTGATTCATTGAGAGGCTATCACAGACGACATCCGGTGGTATTTAGCCTTGTTATTAGCGTTAGTGGAAATTTATTTCTTATCGGATTTTACACTGTTCCCTAGAGAATACTTTCCTGGTTGTTTCATAATTTAATCTCTAAATCATTTGCGTTTAATTATATTTCAAAGTCACTTTTTAATCAACCACGATTTATGTGAACTGTGCCTACTTCTTAACGTGGCCTGCGAACGACAGTCTTCGACATTAAGCCTACCTAGTGGGTAGGCTTAGCATTAATGGGAAATTTATTTCTTATCGGATTTTACACTGTTCCTTAGAGACATACACAATTTCAAGAGTAAACATAAAGTAAATCCATTTTTCAAGAAAATATCGATATTTTTGGCCGATATTTTTTTGGTCGATAATCTATATTTTTGTAAGCCGATGTTTTTCGATATTTTTTCAAAAAAATTAATTATATTACATCTATAAACCTTTTAAATTGATATTTAATTATAAAGGTTTATATCGATTCTTTTTTAAATATCAATATATTGAAATATCGATTTTTTTTTGGTTTTTGACACCCCTAATTCGAACTGCTGCGACTATCACAGCAGTGTTACACTATTTGTGTTGTTCAGCGTCATAGACAAAGTCAATTTGAACAGTTGAAATATTGATGACCGGTTTCTTCCAGTCATAAGGAAAAGTAACGAATTTAAACACATATTTTGAGAAAAACCTGAATTGAATTTGATATTGTAAATCATCGTTAGCCCCTATTACATTAAAATTAAGGCAAATAGATAATAACTAGTATATAACACCTAATTATAATAATCCATTATAACAATTAATTTTGATTTTATGATATTTTCTAAAAATTAGACCCTTTTGTCAAAATCAAATTTGTTTCTCCATTCATTCCATTCATTTTTTTGTTTTGGATACGAAATAAATTGCTCTGTTTTTTCATTTTTCTCATATATCTTAGGCAAATATAATAAATTTGCAATATTAGTAAATTTTCTTATTTGCGCAAAGGAGCCCAACATCAACATAATCCAAACTTATCAAAACTAGGTAGCGTTGTTAAAGACCCAAGGTACAAATAGTCAGCAAAGAAATATATCGTTTGCGTAAAAGCATCTCTTGGTATTGTGTCAGCAAACAAATGTCTAGGTACTACAGTAGCTCGACAGCAAGTGGGCATACTCGAAGGTGAAAGAGACAAAAACCGTTTAAACTAATACAGATATATTGTGTGAAAACTGTGTCTTGGTTTAAAACTATTTGGACTGCACCATAGAGGAGGAAAAATTACTGGATAGTAAGTTTCTTAGATTAAAAAACACCTAATATGTACATATTATAAATAGTAGAGTTGTATATTTTATTATTTTAAGTAGTATAAATTCAACTCTTAACACTAGAGTTCCTATCCTCAGAGGTACGTTACCTTATATTTAAATAATATGAATCACAAATATAACTTTAATATTTAGAATTATATAGCTTATGTAATAAATACTTCAACAAATATGTTATTTATATCATAGCAAAAACAATACAAAATTTCAGAATTCTTATATTATTTTTCATTTAAGTAGAACTTAACCAAGCATATAACTTTACTGCGTGGCAGATGAACAGCAAACACCTGCATAACTGAAAATAAAAATGCATATTTATATTTTGGACTCGTGTTAAATCGTACCATAATGTTCAATAAAAATGTACCTTTTTTGTTCGCAAAAATATTTCTTATACGTCTCTAAGTCTGTTAAATTGCCATGAACATTTGGGCACTCATGGAGTAATGTACAATGACCAGTAGAATTGTTCACAGAATTGGAACATTCCTGACCCTCTCCCAATGTTTTATTCAATCCTAATATATAATACTCTAAAATAAAAAATATACATACATAAATAAATAATTTTCAAAAAGAAGAATGTAAATTAAAACTTACTTCCATTTATAGAAAGAGTCTCGTTATTATTGAGGACGCTCTGAATCCATGACGGGGTTTCTGAAGTTGATGGTATAGAGGAAGTTGTACGAAATGATAAAAGACCGAAATCTAGTGAATAGATAATAAGTTTCAGATATTTTCTTTAATTAATTAAGAGCCGCAATTTTAGTATTATTATATAGGTTAGTGCAAGCGGAAACATAATATCTACAAATTACAAAGGACTAAGAACTGTCAAAAAATGTAATCTAACTAAAATATTCTCTATTGCCAAATATTACTACAATATCTATTCAACAAAGTACGTCCATGACTATCTATAACTTTCTCCATTTCTCTAGCAATATAGGCGATACCGTGTTTTTTTTCCAACAATATGTTAAAGTTAGTAGACACTTGCAGTAACAGTTTCATTAAGTTCTACTGATTCCCCCTCAGTGTATATGTGGATGACTCTCCATGGATGATCAACTCTTAAGCATCTTAAAAGTTCTTTGATAGTTTTAGTTGGTTGGAGTTAGAGTCTTCCAGGCCGTTGTTCAATCGTTGAAATCAAACCCAATAGTTGGGAAATGATGTGGCAGCATCACCATAAATTTATAAAAATATTTGATGTGGTTCAGCAGAAAATCTCATCAAATCAAACAAAAAAATTTCGAAAAAGTATTCAAAAAGTATTCAAATTAAAGTTTCAAACATCGAAAAAGCAACTCGAAAATATCAATGATATATTATTTCATAAAAATAAACATGTGTGTTATGCTTTTGAAAGGTCAATGTTGTCAATGTCAATGTGAAAGGCCTAACGGTTAATTGAAAAGTCTCCGGCCAGACACATAGATGGCGCTAATAGAATTAAATTCATATGTTTTTTAGTTAGCCCTAACCCTCAAAAGATGCGTATATAAATTTTACAGTTGTCAGATCATTAATTTATGAATTATAGCATTTTGGGTGAAGCAACTTTTGTTATTGTGAAAAAAATGGATAAAAAGGAATTTCGCGTGTTCATAAAATATTGCTTTTTGCAGGGAAAAAATACAGTTGAAGTAAAAACTTGGCTTGATGCTGAGTTTCCGGGCACTGCCCAAGGAAAATCAACCATCAACGATTGGTATGCTAAGTTAATAAGTTAGTAACCTGAAAATGATTCTGAATGACCGTAAATTCAAATTGAATGAAATAGCAGACACTCTAAAAATATATTTGATATTGTACATTTGAACGTGTACATCATATAATTCACGAATATTTGGGTATAAGAAAGCTCTGTGCAAAGTGGGTGCCACGCGAGCTTATTTTTGGCCAAAAACAACGACCAGTTGGTGATTCGGAAGAGTGTTTGAAGATGATCAACCGTAATAAACCCGAGTTTTTGCATCGATATGTGACAGCGGATGAAACCTTGCTGCATCATTTCACTCTGAAGTCCAATCGACAGTCATCCGAGTGGACTGCACACGATGAACCCGCTTCAAAGCTTGGTAAAACGAAACAGTCGGCTGGCAAGATTATGGCGTCTGTATTTTGGGATTCGTATGGAATAATTTTCATTGACTACCTCGAAAAAGGAAGGACCATCAACAGCGACTATTACATAGTTTTATTGGATCGTTTGAAGATCGAAAAACAGCCGCATTTGAAGAAAAAGAAAGTGCTGATTCACCAAGACAATGCACCGTGTCACAAATCAGTGAAAACTATGGCAAAAATCCATGAATTGGGCTTCGAATTGCTTCCTCATCCACAGTATTTTCCATATCTGGCCCCCAGTGACTATTTTCTGTTCTAAGATCTCAAAAGAATGCTCGCTGGGAAGACATTTTCGTCGAATAAAGAGGTGATTGCCGAAACTGAGGCCTATTTTGAAGCAAAGGACAAATCGTATTACAGAAATGGTATCGAAAATTTGAGGGTCGCTATAATCAGTGTCTCACCCTTATAGGAAATTGAATTAAGAAAAATAATTTTGCCAAAAAATGTGTTTCACAATGGTAGGCCGGAGACTTTTCAATTGAAATGTTACGTTAGGGTTAGCTAAACCATAAATTATTTTATAGGCAGCTCTTCTTCTCAGTGTGTACTCCTCTCTATTCGTAATATTCCTCTGACCATCAAGGCACATACTGATAAAATGCATCCAATACTGTCAGATGAGCACCTTATTTTCTGCATTATCGAAATGCCAACAATTTGTTCGTTCCCGTGCATATTCTATTTGTTTTCCTTTGCGTCAATTATTTTAACTTTCCGGAAACTTATTTCTGGACCAACCGCCTATTGATGCATTTTTAATATATCGTGTTTTATGCTAATATTCGATTATGTGCAAACTTTATAAACAATGTGCGTAGACTCTAAAAAGCCCGTAAAGCCAAAAAATTACATAATCGTTCAGAATAATACGATTTACACATAGTATCCTATACGAATTCCAAGAATGAAAAAATATTTCTAAAGCCCTCCGTTCTGAAACCTCTCACAAAGCCTAATCTAAAGCCGTTCACTTATTACCAGGTAACAATAAAGAACTTTGTGAAAAATAACTTGGAAACAGGAATGTTATATAGCTCGACTAATACGGCCCTGGCAACGGACTTTTAATGAATGAAATAAATCTGAGTAAAATGAATTAGAAATCGATCTGAATAAAATGATATCCATAGTATTATATATTCTATAAATTATGATGAATAAATAATTTAATTTTCAATAACCCATACTTTTGAACATACGTATATGATTTTTAATTTGTCACAAAAATCGATATCAAAATATTTACCTGTTTCATCAAAATCAAATGACTCTGAAAAAATAAAATAAAATTTTAATTGTTATAAGATTCCATAAAAATTAAACAATATTTTATATCAAAAATTAAATAAACGGTCGAGTATTTACCGGGCACAGCTTCTGAAAAGAATTAGAAATTATGAAAATCATTTTAAAAAAAGATACTACAACATTTACCTATCAAGTCTCTGGAACGGGCTGAAAATAAAAAATACTCATCAATAAATAACATCAATAATATTCAATATAAATAGAATTATTGATCAAATATAATTAAGATACGCTTATTTAGTAGTATGTCACCGTCTACCTTCTCCTTCTCTATGAATTCCTGCAGCCATTCCACGCTCTCCCTATTTTTAAAGTATCTGTTTGATGGAACAGAATAACTACAGCAAATAATAGACACAAAGGGTACAAGAATTAGAAGCTAAAGCTATCCAACAATAAAAATATTGGCACAAATATAAAAATACACATTTTTTAACTGGTACAGTATATATTAATTAAAGAATTTTCCATTATTTTCTACAGACTTTTCCCGTCTTTGATGCAATAACTATGATTTGGCAGCTATCCATTTTCGTCGACCTATACCACCTTTCCCACTTTGCACATGCGGGCTATGCTCCATCGGTCTGCATAAGAAGGATTTATGTCTGATGAGTAAGCTAAATACAGCAGACTTTCCCATTAAAGCTGCAATAGTGCATCTGCCGTTCTTACAAAGTGTTGTCGAGCATTTTCGTGTTATGGTGAGTACAGACTTGAACGAAGCGAATGTTGGCATAGATTCGGCGAAAATCGCTCCGTTCGCGGGTGGCGGTTTCCATCGTCATGCATCAAATTAATGTAATTATGGCCGCTAACATACTAAAGAAAGACTAAAGAAAGTTATAATAAAGAAGAAAATACGAATGATATTGAAATTCAACTCGTTTAAAGATTATGGTAAGAATATGTCATAAAACTCCTATGTTTATACGACTTTATTATTCTATATTTATATTCCTGCAGAGATTTGAAATATTTACAATTCTGTAATGATTACAAAATACTCCAAAATCACCAGAAGATATATTTAGCCCCAAGAGGGAAGAATGTATACGTGGAGTCATCAGGCAATTCATCCATCAATGATAGAGACAAGAATTATAAAAACAGGTATGAATTTGTATTTACTGTATAGTGTATGATTATATTCTAGAAATTTTATTACTGTTTTGAAGGTGAAATATGTGTTAACTATGTTTAAATTATTTCAGACACAACGGCTAAGTAGTATGAAAAAATAAAAGCTGACGAGTACAAGATAATTTGGACGGAACAGCCACAGTCCTTATAACAGGATCTTATGCTAGTATATTTTGAAATTATAAAGTAAAAAATAAACTTGCTAACAAGCACATTTGAAACATATCTTGGAAGAGATGAAGGGGTAACACCTTGACTTTTTAGGTAGAAAATATGGTAATCTCAAAAACCTCTTTGACTAAATGCCTTTATAACTAGAACAGATGGGAAAGAAGCTAAAAAGCAGTTGTTGAGTGCAATGACGTTAATAAGTGTTACTTTTATATATTGACGTGATATATTTTAAAATGGTAACACTTTTCTATAAAATAAATAAAATTAGTAGTAATACGACACTATTGTATTGTTCCAAACTTTTTTGGATTTATATTTATAATACTTACACAATTTTCAAATATGTTCCGACAATAATGAAGAATAACGTTGCAACAACCCTTGGCAAATTTAATGTGCTATGTTGTAAATAATTATTTTATATAAAAATATTATTGAACATCATTTCCTTCACTACTTGTGAAATGGTTTTTCCCTATTATTTAGCAAGTTTTGCACTACGAAGGATTACGAATAAAGGAATACGTATAAAGAATACAAATAATTTTTTATAAAAGTAATACCCTTCATATCAATGAAAAATAAGACACGCCTTATTAATATTTTGCTTATAAGATATTGCCTTATTTTATGACCCGTTTAATTATATTGATAATTGCCATTTACAAAATAGAATTCTACTAAATTAAATATTATGTCAGATTTCATTTCACAAGACACTTGCCAGGAAAATATACGTATTTAAATGTTTTATCTTTTTAAACATTTTATGTAACTATATATGTATTATTATTAATTAGTAATAAATACTAAACACATATTTATCATTCACAAACATTTTAGTAACAATTAAATTACAAAAATTCATTGAACATGAAACATTTGAACTAAGCAAAGTGAATGCGCTACAATCGATTTTCAAACCTATTCGCCGAATTCAGTTCCGCTTATGCCTATTTAGAATTTTCTGCGTAAATTCGCCTCGAGTACCCATGTCTGTACCCGCTATTAGAAGAGAACTTTGCGTCTTAGTCACTGTTGCTGTTTTTTATTTTAAATTGGTTTTTCAACATCAATCATTTAAACGAAAGATTATTATTCAAATTTGAAAGAAAGACAAACGAGACCGTCACAGGGTAGTATATTGGGACCTATCCTTTACCTTTAGGTAAAACTACAAAGAAGGAGCAATAAAATTGCCAAAGTCAGTAAAATTAACAGTTGAGCCCAGCAATGGAGAATCAATTTTAATTAAATTAAATCTGCTCAAGTAAATTTTACATATAAGAGAAATCAACACATCCTTATTAGAACAGATAATATCCAAGTATCATATGCTACCACAACAATTTATTTAGGAATGATACTGGAAGAGAAGCTGCTCTGGAAAAATCATATAAAGAAGAATAAAGAATTAAATTTATTAAAATCATATTAAAAATATTAAACTGGAAGAAATTAGTCTCTGTCAACATACAGTAAAGAACTGCTGTATGTAGAAATTCTTAATTCTTGTGTGGACATATGACATCAGCAATCTGGATATATTTTGGCGGTTTCAAAACAAAGTACTGTGGAATGCTGTTAATGCCTCATGGTACTTAAAATAGTGATCTTCATAAAGATTTGGAAATGATACATTAACCAGACCATTAAAAACTTGCAGAGAAAATCGTTGAAGTAGTCCGGTTTCTCGACGGTGCGGATCAGATATGAAGACTCAAGATGACTAAACCTTTTAACGTACAATTGCCGCTGCTATTTTTGTAACAAAAAATATTTGAAAATTATCGAAAAATTGTTTTAAAATGTCAACAAATAGTCGCCATTTTTCGACAAAAAATCAACCGTAATTATTTATATAACGTTCAGTATTAATACATTCAGCGAGCTATCACGCTCGTATTCCTTTTACCAGGATTTAAAGATATATACATTTGATAAAGCATCTAAAAATTCTAAAACTCCTTTTTGAACGTATTCAAGGCATTTTAGAAATACTTACTTCTGTCAAAGATATTGTAAGATCTACCTGGAATGGAAATATACATTAATATTATTGCAATAACTATATTTTTATTTATTACCTGCTGACAATGGCTCGAAATAATCTTCTTGCCGGCCACCTTAACAGGGAAGGAAAAAATAACAAGTAAATACATTGCGTACTACTGATTAAAATATTGCATGGTTCTTATAAGAGTCTATTCTGTTTATTAGTTATTTTATAATATAACTTTTAACCCGTTAAAATTAATAAGGGCAACATTACTACTTCTTCTAATTAAACAAGAAAAGTAATACTCTAAGAGCTATCAACGTTTTTGAGAGAGAATTTCAGGTAAGCTTATCATTTGACATATCATCTCTCATCTTCTCAGCACCCGGCCCATCTGGGTGGCGGAAGAGGTTGCGTTTACCATTGCGCATCGTACCTGTACAGGTACTTTTTGATATTTTCGGTTTATTAAAAAAATATCCATATATATTGCAAAAATATATCAATTTTTTTTCCTCCGATATACAAATAAATCAATATTTTTTCAAACATGTCAAAATCGATATACAGATATTTTTTAAAATATCGATAATTTTCTGGGTGGCAGACACCCCTACGGATATGGTGATCATCTGATTAATAATATATAACTCTTTCGACATATCTATTTTAGTTTCCAGACTTAATCAGTGATCTTTATTATTTAACAACAGAACTATTGTCTGGAAAATTAATTTTATGTATTTTGGTACTTAATTAATATCATATAAAAATTACAACCATACTGAAATAATTTGAAAATGTTTTTCTATAAATCAAACGTAGCATTTGGCAAATTATAAATAATCATAAATCCCATCAAAAGTCATTCAAAAATATATTCATTCTTAATTAATTTAAAAATTAAGTCTTTTTACCTGTACAGATACGAGGCGCACTGGTGAACAGAACCCCTGTCGCCAACCATATGGGCTGGGTGCTGACCGAAAGAGTGAATGATATCAAATGTCAAAAGATTAGCTTACCCGAAATTCTTGTTCATTTTATGTTGCTAGCTCCCCTACTATAATGGTTATCGAAAAAAAAATTTGGGAGGTCTACGTTTAGTCCATGTTACCATTCATTAAAGAATAAAATATTAATAATGACAAGTACAACGAACAAGAGGAAAAATATAGTTACCAAAGGGATCCAAAGGCGGAACTAGAAATAATTATGCATTAATGTTGTTGCAATTACTATATTTTCATTTATTACCTGTTGACACTGGCACTTGTAAATATTGTGGCCCAAAATCTTAATAACGGAAAAAAGTTCTAAATAAGCACATTAAACACTATTGAATAAAAATACAGCATATTTCTTATAAGAGCTTGTTCAATTTTTACTTAATTTTATTGACTTATGTAATTTTTTAATACTTATTTTGATTAAATTTTATACAATTTCATATTTCCTTTCTGTTTTCTTTTTGTTATTCAAAGTATTAACCATTTAGTTTTGTACAATTTGTCCATATCTTAGGCAATTCATGAACGCCATTTAAAAAAAAACAGTTTATAAAAAAAAAGATTCATGGAGCGATTTCTTTAACTTCTTCAAAATCGGCGGAATGCAACTCTACAATGGATTACAGTGGATTTTGCTGTATGAGACGGCACGTTATCATACTGTAAAATAATCTTATATGTCTTGATATGAGCGTATTTTTTGAGAGGGTTTTTTGATCAATGCACTGTTTAAGTTTATTATTTGTTGTCGGTGGCGTTCAGTTTTAATTCTTCAGTACTACATATTTTCCGGTTTTAATACTCAGTCTCAGCAGACACAGAGCATAGTTTTACAATTAAAACGATTTGATCTTGCAGAAGATGGGACGACATCGCCAGGTGATAACCATGATTTTTCAATTAGTATTTTCTAAAAAAATCTTTATTTCATTGCCCATTATTATTGGATGGAAAAAACTTCCTTTCATAGCTTTGAAGCGCAGCATTTCACTGACGATTGTTCTATTTTCTAATTGCCTTTCATTCAATTAATCTGACAACGATCTTTCCATCATTTGTATCTTTCCCATCACTTGTGCATCACACATTGCAACTAGAATCACATTCAACTTTTCTGACAATTGTTTTTGAGTTTGTTTTGTATCAGGACATTAATTCATTTAAACGTTGAAATCACCATATTTGAATTATCGAACTCACATTTCACATATTGTTATATTTAGAGGATGCTGATCATATGGCTCCGACAGAAAACGATGATTTTCAGTGACTTTTTTCTTGTGATAAATCAGGAAAAGTAATTTGCGCCGCTGTACACGTTTTCCGCCACAAAACCCAACATTTTCAAAAATCAGTAAGTAACGGAACGTAACTTGTGTACTTTTGAAACATGGGTTGTTTATGGCATAAACAAAATGCATTGTTTCAACAGTATATCCCGGAGGTAAAATATTTTATGATTATTCTAATGTTATAAACATAATACATTTCATTAGTATCCTTATAAAATTTCAGAACGTTGCAATAAAAATACACTTCATGTAAAGTATCGCCTCAAATCCTGATAATCAACGGTATTATGATAACATGATCTTGATTGATCTTTTTCAGCGAAAAGAATAGCTAAATTGCAGAACTCAATGATCCCCTTACGGAAATTTCAATTCTGTTATGGTAACGGTTTTATTGTATCCAAATTATTTCAAAATATTTAGTAATAAAATTACATAAATGTTACGAATAAAATAAAAATTAAACTTAAAAACAACATCAATATGCAATATTTCTATATAGTATAAGAATATCCTTACTCAAAGGTGGGCTCGTACGTGATGAACTCGATGCATCCTCTAGTTCCAGTGTGGAAGTTACGTTCGGTTTCACAACAACCAGTGATGTAATGTCCGTAACAAATGAATATTTCAGTGCTATTCTGAAAAAAAAACAGGTTAACAATAAAAAAAACCGCATTCTTAAGTTTTATTTTCAATAAAAACTAATATTTTTTGAAACTACAATAACGTGTCAGTGCTAAAATCGTACATCAGTATTGTTATAAGTAGATTAATATATTGGTGATTAATATCACAAGGTGACACTTCGAGCATTTTCCTAAGATTATAAATATTATAATTAGAATAAAGAAAATTGTTTTCTTTTTAAAATTCTTAAAAGAAACATATATATATATATATATATATATATATATATATATATATATATATATATATATATATATATATATATATATATATATATACAATTAGTATTGCTTAATTTAAAAAATCTGCTGTCGAAGCCCATCAAACACTTTCAAAAGTTTATGCTGATTCTACTCCATCTTGTAACAATTGTCAGTTTTGATTTCAAAATAGCGAAAGTGGTTGAAAATTGAGACGGAAAATTTTCGAATGACGGAAGGATTTTCTACGGCGTATTCTGACTGCACCTGAAAAGTGGATAAAACATGATATACTTTAAGGCAAAAGTAATGGGTTAGTCTAAGTTAGTCAATATTCATTTCGAGTTTTTCTGGTAAAATCTGGGAAAGTATATTTGAAAAAGGAAGGCTTCGAGTGTCACGAGCCACTAAAATCGAATTAAAATTTTATAGCAGATTTTACCAACGCCAACTGAACAAAAATAGCGAATAACATACGCAAAGTTATCCTCCTGCATGATAACGGTCAGTCATACGTTCCTAGAGCTGTGAAAAGTACATCTTTTCAACCTAAATGGGAGGTTGAACCACACCCAGTGCACTTACCAGATACAGCGCCATTTGATTGCTGATTTTTCAGATTGATGGAGCATAAATTTGCCGGCATACGATTATCAAATGCCTATGAAATTAGAATATGTATGACTAAAATATATTCGCAACCAAATATGAAGGAATCTTCTATATGAAGGCATTGTTAAAGGTCTAAAATTCTTCTGTAAAATATCCTACCAATAAGTAAATTCCAATATAATGACATACGGTCAAATGAAGCAAACAGGAATAACCGTCAGATCGACGATAGAAAGTATGTAAACAAATATTTTAGGATCCACTTTCATTGAACTTGGGCCATCGTTTTTGTTGTGCGTGAATATTGACGCGTAATTTTTTAAAATTAAAATCTGACATTGCTGTTCCACAAAATGCTGGCAGAGGAATTTTAAATCGGGAAAGGTATCCCTACATTTTATATTTAAAATGAAAAGTGAGTGAGTTAAAATATTATTATAAGTTTAAGATATTAAGATTTCGTGTTACTGTCGGTTATTCCCGTATTGTTCGAATTATTAAAAGGTTAATTATAACCATGTATAGTTACATTTTACAATTCTTGTAGAGTGCGCATATTAATGTGTCCGCGTTATCGGAAGGTATATACAGCTGTGAAACCAAAATCCCACGTATACGAAAATGTAAGTCTAATAGTGAGTACAGATTTGAACGAAGCGAACCCTCGGGGTCTGCGTGTGACCATGCGCGAAAATTCGGCATGGATTTGCCAAATATCTCTCCATTCCCGGTGATCGAAATCAATTTGAAAATTGTTTGATGGTTTTCAGAATTTTGTTCGGAGGCGTGTATTCTTTTGTTTATAACTATACTTTTCACAATGGCTTGCCAAAATAGAATGTCTTGTGAATCATTTTTCGACGGTACGTGTAGTGTTCTTTTCCTAAAAAGCAATGTTTACTGCTAAAATAATATGTACCGTCTAAGCGTTTTTAAAAGAGTTACAAATTATTATATGCATGGCTGGTAACATAATAAACCAAGTTATGATAAGGAAGAAAATATGTATGATACTGAAATTCAACTCGTTTGAAGATTATGGTAAGAATATGTCATAAAACTCATATGTTTATGCGATTTTAATATTTTATTTATAGATTCCTGAAAAAATTTCACACATTTACAATTCTGTAAGGATTATAGAATAATTCAAAATCGCTAGAAAATATATTCAATCGCAAGAGAAAAGAATGTATATGTGGAAATTTCACTACGATGTAGACATAATAAAACCTTTAGTTAAGAATATTACCTTTATTTGGTGCCACAACAGGTATAAAAAGATCCGTCAATGATAGAGACAAGAATTATATAAACAAGTTTGTATTTACTTCATTGTGTACTATTATATTCTAGAAATTTTATTACCAGTTGTAAAATATTTTTGCCATATTATTTAACAAATGTTGTACTATAGAGAGCATCATAGAGAGTATAAAAGTAATTCCCTCTAATAAGATATAGGAAAAAGAACTCATATTTTTATGACACATTTTTTTTAAGTACCATTTGAAAAATAGAAATCAAAGTTAAATATTATTTCAGATTTCATAACAAGGTTCCTGCAAGTAAAATATAAATGTTTTAAATTTTCCTGTTTTTTTTTGAGGTTTTTATATTGTGGGTCGCTACTGCTACTGGCCGGCAGCCGTTATTGGGCACGAAAACCCGGCGAAATAACAGATAGTGAAACTAAATATTGATTCGCGAACCTGTGTTAACATACGACTGGATACACTCATATGGGGACAAAAGTTATGACTGCAGCCACAGATGAGATCGTTTCAGCCTGGAAAAGGGGGAGGATGGCGGTGCCGCGGTGCTAAGCTCCCGGCATATAGACCAGCTCGCGAACAAGCGCATATTCATAAGAGCTTGAGCTGAGTTGTTGTTTGTAGAATGATTGAGATACGAAGTGCTTGATTCCTAAAGTGTCAGTGTCCCTATGAATTTAATTATTTCTGACAAATCATGGAGCGTTTCCGATTCTCCTGAGGAGCTTATTTTGGAAAACTTGAAGCCGTTTGGTGTAGAAATTAAGCATTTAATGGAGATGGGAAGTCTGCTAGAAGTGCAGATCAGAGAAGATAGCCTTTGCTATCTGCGAACCTTTCTGGATTGCTTCTGGGATTTGGGAATGCCAACCGAACTGTCGGTCGAAGTGGAGACCTAGGTACGTGACGTTATCCAGCCATGAAATTGTTGCGGTGTCGAAGCTTTAAACTTGGTAAACTTAAAATGACTTTATTTACACCGAAACTTAAACTAAAAAGAATAGACGGGTATAACGATAAGTAATGACAAACTTCACACTCTCAAACTGACACCAACTATTCACTCCTCCAAGACTGTTTGATTACTATTCGGGACTTGTAAAGATTGTGAGTGAATCTTGTATTTAATTATACCAAACACACAAATACATTAGAGGCCTAAACTAATTTCTACAGTTGTGTCTAGTTTATTTTATTAATACGGAACCCCAATAAAAATAAATGTATAACACAATGTAAACAGGACAAAGGACTTAAACCTTTTATAGCTGCTCAAATTCGACTCTGTTTTTCGACTGTTGTTATTTTAAAAATACTTTGCGCTCTTGAAGTTAATCAACAAGGCCAAACGTTTTTATCGGCTAAAATTTTTGAATGTCATTTCTAACTACAAGAGCGCGCGAAATTCAAATTGCATACTGCTACACATATTAAAGCTGTGAAGTTTCAGTTCTGAAAATAATCTTATTTATGATGTTTTTGCTATAATGTTCAGTGGTGTAGTAATTTAAATTAATCAATACTTTGTTGCATTAAATGGATTTTAAAAAGCTTTGTGACTATTATCCCTTGAAATATTTTCCATATATTTTAATATACAGGCATATATTCCTTTATTTAAAATTATATATCAAATATATTTCTGATCTGATGTTGAAAATATTGACAAAACAAGTTTCATAAACCTAACATAATTGTAAATAATCATCTTTACTATATTAGAGTTTACTTTATTTACTCTATATGAGAGATTTGATAAACTCAATAAACCGTGATCGACTTTCGATCATTAGTCACAATTATTGTTCAAATGTAGTAGAACTACACTCTATACTCACGACAAAGCTTTGGCAGTAATAGATTCTTTATCCCTTGCCACTTGTCTTTGTTCTAAAAGCTGTCTAACGGTCAAATAAGCCCATAACCTTTCCAGAGAACCAGCGGATTGATACATTCTTGGTCGTAAGGCTATAGGCCCTCCACCACCAAATGCTTCGACAATTGTCAGCACAAAACCGTCCTCTAATAGTATCAAATTTAAGTCAAAATAAAACGCAATGATTTCTTACTTAAAACATACCCGTAATTCCAGCCGTACACAATTCACCCCCTTTGAATAAAATTGGGAATTGTGTCCTGGTAACATTTTTCACTTTATTTACATATTTAAAGATAACGTCCGTCAATAATGGCGAGGAAATCTCCTGATAGAAATTACGTAACTGTAAACTAGCATCCGTTGCTTCATAAATATGTCTGCTAAATCCTTGGTTCTTCAATGAAATTTTTTGTAAAAATTCTTTATCAGCACCTGATCCAAACGACAAGGCATATATCGGTACTTTATGTTCATTTTGTTGAGTTATCTACAAAATAAATTAATATAAATTTGACTCAATAGTTTTCAATTGTTTAGTTATTAACACGCAATGTTTTTCTTTTATAGTAGTTACTAGCAACTTGGTGAAAAAGTATAGCTAATTTTAGTTTCCATGCCGATATTACGGAAAGAACAAAAAAGTTTTGTAGATGATTGCTACTTTTGCTCGATGAATTTCGTCGGAATAAAAGCAAAAACATAGCACAGTATATCTATCCTGACGTATCATCAGTGTTAAAGCCAGTTTCACGTATTGATAGTGACCCATTGCGAATTTATCTAGGTTCAAGTGTAAAAAATGGCTTAACAACTGCGTCATTACTGGCGATCAATGAATCCGATTTAGTTATAGAAGTAAGAGAATTTTGTAAGAGTTGAATTCGTAAAGCAAATTAAGTAATTCGATTCGCGATTTGACACAAATTTTACAAAATATTTAACTGAAACTGAAACTCGAATGTCTCTCAAAATACATTTTCTGCTTTCACATCTAGATTTTTTCCCACAAAGCTTGGACGACATGAGTGATGAGCAACGAAAAGAGCCACCCAAGATGTAGCGAAAATCGAAAAGCGATATTAAGGATATTGACAAAAGCATGATGTGCGATTACTATCCTCATGCGTAAAACAGATCCCAGATAGTATAAAAGACTCAGTTCAACCTCTGTTCATAACTAATTTATTTTCTTTAATTCAATAAACGGTCGTTAATGGTCAAAAATAGTAAAATAATGAATTAAATTCAATATTTCGAAAACTAAAACCAATTTGAAAACAATCTCCTGATTTGGATTTAGTTCTCTAATTTACCTCATAAACAGCTTTTGATTACTTCGTCAAAAACCGTGTATACTTGTTTAATAAGTATCTTATCAATTATGGAAAAGTATTTATGAAAATTATGTAATTGAGATTTCAAAGTCATGGCGAAGTAACAAACCGGGAGTAGCTATTACATTAATTCGGGTACCTTATGCAAGATGATAAAAACATTTGTCTGAGATGTGAGCAGGTATTCTCCAAGGAGATGTCAGCTGTCCATTACTTTTTAACAAAGCAGTGTTGGAAAAATATTTGAAAGAAGAGATATACTGATAAATATGTTTTATAGATTTTATAGATAACTGCGACTTTTCTGAACGCTTATTTTGATACTTATTCTGTATGGCTCTAAGAATAGGGAACTGTTATCGGGCTGACATATATGCTGCATAAGGCAAAAGCTGCGCGTTTCTATTTGAAGGTGTACCAGAATCTCAGAGTACAATGGTATGGTGTAGGTGTTTGTCTAGTGAATGTTAAACGAATTTCTCTAGATAGATGAAAAATGATCATCTTCTAAAAGCATATTCTAAAACATGGACGGACATATTACACCAACAATTTAGCTTGGAAAATATTCAAATGTTCAAGTCTAAAGGTAACAACGAATACAGAGAAACCTCGAAATGATGTTATTGTGTCGTTATAGCGAAGGTGAGGTTAATAAAATATTTTCGTTTAATCAAACATCCCCAACTTCCTTATGTAAACTGATATATATCTGGACCACATATACTGCTGAGCTCCGAGCAACTTGAAGTTGAATTCAACCCAAAAGACATCCAATTTCTCCCAGCTCAGCCCAGATTACCGACATCATTGCGCTCGCTTCACTCGTCCGTTGCCTAATTCATGAAAATGTATTGTGCCTTAGGTTAGAAATAAGGCAAAACTCCCTGATCTCTTAACTTTTTAAAACTGATACTAGGAAGACAGATTCGCACATCACCTACCTTTAACTCCATAAATGTAAATAATTCATTTTTACATCTAAATCGAAATAATTTTGTTGTTAGCTCAATAATATTATTAAAAGTATAAAAATAGTTTTTAAAAATCTTACTTTAAAAGTGATCTCTTCTGTTGTTCCGTAAGTGGCTTGACCATCTGTTAGGAATACAATGATTGGATGATTTCCCTTGGAATTAAAGAACTTATTAACAATTTCCAGAGCTACTTTTAAACCTCGTTCAATATCAGTACCACCATCAGCCACCAATTTTTGTACTACCCGTTTGGCTTTCTTAACATTTTCACGTGATACCGGAAAAGAATTAGGAAGAACTGTTAACTAAAAAAGAGCGATTAATATAGTTAGATACTTATTGTGAATTATATGTATTTTTTAACTACTTTTTTTCTTGCTGAATAATATGGAGCGCGATCTTGATATTCGATGTTGACTTGCTCGATATTCCATACACTAACCACAGAATTGAAATCAATAATACTGAATGTATCTTCCTCCCTTAATTCATCCAAGATACTTTTCATTGCTTCTTTAAGTTGTTGCATGTTTCTTCCTAGAAATGATAGTGTCAAGATCAACGGAGGTAAGGCATAAAACAACAAATATTACCATACATGCTACCACTTGTATCTAACACAAACAGTATTTATTTATTTAAAGGGGTTAGATCTTTTGGAGCAAAAAAATGAACGAAATAACCACCATCCACAAGAACCTAAAATTATTTAAACATTATACACGTTAAGATATTTAATTTAAATAATACGTTCAGAAATATGATTGTTTCTTAAAATCGGGAAGTTGAATCGAGTTCATTCGAAATCCTTTCAATATCTCAGACAAATGTCCAACCACAAAAGGATGAAAAAATTTAAGATTATCCAAAGTTCGAAATTACTATTAATGTATTTTCATCGATATACTTAAAAAAAAGGTTTGTTTCTTGCTTTTATAGTTTAATATTTTTTACTGGATTTTATGGTTTACAATTACAATCAGCACATTCCTAGCAAATTCTAGAATAAACTTCAAAAAACAACCATAAGTTGAAAATCATGTAGCAGTTTAAAACAATTTTGTAATTTTCAATTTATTTCAGAGAGCGTTTGATCGATTTCCTGTGGAGACACGGCCTGGACTGGGCGTCTGCCGATTGGCAACACTACCGGGGGAGTAGTGTCATTGAAAGGAAATTCTTTGTAGTTAGAAAGTCCTCGGTAGCTGTAAGCTTTTTCATCATTTTATGAGTGAACAGATTCCACCATTCTAATAGGCTAGCCAAGCCATGCTATGTCAATCTAAACAAGTGATAATCAAAAGGCGATACGACTGATCGTTGAATTACTGAACATTTATATGTAACAAGATGACTTTGTATCTATACTCACTATATCTGGTCTTATTTTTAAAGAACCTCTCAATTTTAGTTCTAGTTTTCATCAAAGCTACAACAAGTTATAGAAAAGTCCTATAATTTTGAATGGAAAGCAATGAAACAGCAGTGTTGAAACATTTCTCTCTTTTTGCAAATAAACTTCGGCAAACAATTTACCAACTCATAATAACTGTCCTTAAAGGTTTGCAATTCACGCCATTATTTGTCATTGATATCAAAATAACCACTTTTAAATTATTGAAACTAAAATTGAAATTGAGTATATGACGGTGCATCACCACAATAACGTTTTAAAACTGTTTAAGATTGAATAAGGTTAAGGAAGGAATAAGGTTCTAAAAGTCAGCAGGACATTTCTTAAAATCAAAATTTCAAAGTAACGAATGTCTAAAAGGTAATTTTGAGGTTTTTAAGTCCATGATTAACTAAACAACTCAAAAATACTAAATGTAAAACTGTTATCTTATGTAGAAAGTTATCAGAACCATTACATTTAATAGTTAGGTTTGATTGGCCAACAGATTAAAAATTATAATACTTAAAATAGAAAGAAAATATATGTATATTTAATTTAAAAAATACTAACATATATATCATGCTATAATTATTAAACACAAAACAATTCATATACGTTTTCATATTAAATATGTTCAAGATAATTGCTACAATCGCAGCTTTGGGCTTAGTCGACTGTGATTAGAAATGCTATTAAAATAAACTTTTTCTCTATAAAGAAGTAAACATGAAAAAATGTGATATCGAAAAATGTGATAACATTGATATTGCATGGGTAACTAAAGTTCCCTATTGTCAATAATTGTATCTTGATTGAAAATTATATTATATGTAATATAACTTTACTATGCGGCGGTTAATTCTATATAGCTTCTGAAAAATTCAAAACATACCTCTCCACCCAGTGGATCTCTAGCTACATCATATTGTATGATGAACTGTCCACTCATTCTATCATCTTCTTTACCACCCAGAATGCCAATCAGTAATTTCTGTTTTACTACGTCTGGTTTAAAGGTGACAATGGCAGTTAAATCATTGACCACCTGAATATCTGCTTCAGGATCTGCGTTTTCGTCGTTCTTAGTTAACTCATTTCCTGATCGTAGTGATGGTACTTTCACGAAACTCAGAGGTCGAGATTCTGTTATATTAACCTACAGAAAAGATGTAATTAATAAAAATTAACAATTATGTTTTCAAGATTCAATTCTTGTATAACGGAGCTAAATGCAGTTCTTTATATTGACAGTCTTAATTAAGTACACAAGTAAAAAAATATCTACAGAATATCCAAAGTAGCAATTTAACAACTCAATTTAAGATATCAAAACGTCACAAAGGTGTCGAATTTAACTTTGACTTTTAGTTTATTTTAGCCTTGATATATTGCAAATACAAAAATATCATAAACTATAAGTTATTCTAACGTTATAGTTCATTTTTCAGAATTGCTTATATCTAATATATGATAAACTACCTTAGATTATAATTACATCCATAACGATTGTTAATATGATAACGGTTATGATAGCTATATAAGTATAATAAATTATAAATGAACGCAAAACGTATAAAGATTTCCAGTCAATCCATCTGTTCTTTTCCAAGTTTTGTGTATACGAATGAAAGCTGGATATTTGTATACGACGACTAAAAACACTCTGATATAATGTAAAAATTATGTTATTTCATCAAAACAATGTACTCTGACAGAAAAATCTTACTTCAATGGCTAATAGACAATCAATCATATATGATATTCAATCAATACCCTCAACGTTTCGAATAAACATAAATTTTCGAAGATCTGCAATAGTGATAGAACCCTAACTCAGACCCACAAAGAATGAATAAATAACCTAAAAAACTGTTCACAATTTGTGGAAAATCCAAAAATAAAATACCGTATAAATTAATTTAAATCAATGGGAAATACCAATAAAAAATTCGTAGCAAATGCTGTGTATTTGTCCATCAGACAAATAAGAGGAATGGTGAATTGTAACTGATCATAAAAATTAACTGTGACAATCCAAAAACGAAAAAAATTATGTTCAAAATCATTTGGTGCCAAATCACGGCTGTACAAAGGATAACCCATCAATTCAACCTTTTGGCCAGTCAAATAGTTGTTTCATGCAAAAGTGAATTGTCCCATTCAGAACTCACCGTTTTACGTTCCTCCAATAGCACAGTTGCCGCATGTTCTGTTATTTCAAAGAAGCAGGGGATTATTTTCCTCTAAGTGATTCGCCTTCGAGGCACTTGTAAAGGTTTTGGCTTGGCTTGAAAGACCCATACAGTAGGTTGTTACCTGTCTAGATGTTATACACAGTTTTTGATGCACCACTATATTTCTTAGGCATTTGTTTGCACCAATTGACAGGAGCATCTATTTGAGCTTTTGTCAAATTATATAAACAAATTTTTTGGCAGGTAAATGTTCATGGAATATATTATTGATGATCATCTACTAATGCCTAATAAGAATGTTCAATCTCACAGTAAGACACATGACGATCTTGAAATATCATTTCACGAATTTCGTCTCTGACCGACCTGTGGCTACGATTAAATTTATTATACCAACATTTCTCAGTGACTAAGCCATAAGTCGAAGGAAGTTGATCGATGCACTTTTGATAATCCACGGCAATAGTCGTAAAAAATCATCGCTATAACATGGCTCGTGAACATTAACTCCATCATCACTGACAAAATATTCAAGTGACTGAACAACAAAAGTTGTACTCCAATGACGAAATGTTATGAAGGAGATCATGATAAAGGTCAAACTACCAATCGTAAACGTCAGATGAAACTCAAACTATAAATAACAACTCTCATAATTAATGCATGTATCCTGCATCTTGCATATCCTCCTACATGACAAAACTTGACCACCCATAAAATATTTCAAAATGATTCAATTTCAATTCAAAGGAGAACCTCTCTGATACATGCTTCCCAATTAATTAAATCGACAAAAGCATCATCATTCAATCAACATGATATGACTCACTATTACTGGAAATATAAGAAAATGTTAAAGAAAATTATGGAAAACTAATTCAACATAACAAAAAAATTATAATAATTAATTCCAGTACTGGAAGTACTGTAAACCTATTTCACTGTTAACAATGATAATCGAATAAAACAGTTATTTAAAGTTCTATAAAGCTGACTTTATCATTTAATTTAAAATTGAATATTTTTATAAAACTTACCACAACAGCCAATTTTTTAATAAGTTGCCCTGGATTAATATTTAACACCAGTTCGTATTTTTCAGTTTTTCTTACTAAAAGCTCTTCGTACTGAAGATAAAATGTTGCTTTACATTGTGGCTCTATATTAACCGATACTGTAAACCGATTGGAATCTCTGGCACTAGCTGCAACATGGGCAGCTCCAACTCCACTAGCAACGGCCTAAAATAACCGTAATGATCTTATCAATCATGATAATCATCAAAAAATTAAATATTCTTACACGGTCGTAAGTTTTTTTAGCTTCCGCCTTTTCTTGTACGAATGCTTCATATTTCTTACCATCTATTTCCATGGTAAAACTGGAAATAAAAGCTTTGTCCGGCATCACAATAGAAAAAGTCGTTTCTTGTGCATAAGTGTTCTGATTTTTTACTTTACTAGTAATGAGGGTTTTGGCATAACGGTTAGACACGTTAGTGTGAAGCAGCATTTCATAAATTTGTGGAACACCACTTTCATTCTAGCAAAATTTTTAAATAAATTTTAAAATATTTATATAAAACCCTATTTCATAATATTATATTAAGTTACATGCTCTGTATAATTTACATTTCATTATTTATCATTACCACATTATACGTAACCTAATTAAGAAATTATATTTATAATTCCACACTAATTGTAAGTAATGTGATTATATTTATTTATTCGAACTAATCTTATACAAAAACTGATCGTACCATATTAAAGAAATCTCCTGAAGCATGTGTTTGTTTCTCTGTTGCTACAACATAATCCAGTGTGGTACGAGAGGAAACACAACATATTAGTGCAAAGAACACTAAATATAAACGAAGTCCCTTAAACTCCATTTAAACACCCTGAAACAACAATAAATCGATAGTAATAACTAATATTATTTACGAAAGAGCAATAATAACTTTATAAAATGCAATGATAAATCTAATAATCATAAAACAAGTTCAGATGACCTGTAAATTGTGATTAGTTTTGTAACAAACTTAGAACATGAATCTTTCCATTAAAGGATAACACATACTGCATGCGATAGTCCCACCAACAATAGTGCTTAATTAAATAATTAATCATTTTTATAATCTTTCATTCGCTCACCATATCGATCAACGTCTCTTTATTTTTATATCAACATAAATAACGGGAATCTACATTATATATATAATATATGTATTGGCGTTTTTGCAGTAGAAATTAATATTATTATTTTTATTGTTAAGTTAACACACCCTTTGGAAGATCGAATACATTTAATTATGTTGATATTTATCATGTTCAATAATTCGTTTCACAATTTTAAACATTTATATATTTACTATGTTTAACAACTTTATGAATAATATTTAGTAATAGAATAAAAACGAAAAAGGGTAAGGTAAAAATATAAAATTTGAGTATTTCATCGTAATTGAAAAACAAAATTTAAAAACTACATTTTCATATGTCGTCAGGAGTAATAAAATAGGTACTCAACGGTTTATCATAATAAAATATTTTAAAGAAAATAATTAAACCGACTTCAAAAATAGATAAGAAACTCACTAAAATGTAAAAAAATAATTAAACTTAAACTTTTTTTTCGAAGGACAAACTATCGAATAAAAAATAATTTTAAAAATCGGTCCACTATTGACAGAAAAATCGGCGAACATACATTAAAAAACATACAGCGGAACATAGAACCTTCTCCTTTTTTGAAGTCGGTTAAAAAATTAGACTTAGAAAGGGAAGTTAAATGGAAAAACTTGTGATCAAGTTCCAGTGCGCTTCCCACCAGGAGGAGGAGGGCTGGAAGTATTACAAAAGCAAAAGAGATCTGACAAATTTATTAGAATGTAATGGCGTATATACCCTGCTATACCTACTACTATGCAAAAAAAATCAAACTGTCAATCGTCAATACGTCTCCGAGAGACACCTTCACAAGTCCAAGTGTTCCAATCCAAAAAAGCCCGCGTGTTACTCAATATTCCACGATTTGTGAGAAACGCAAACCAACTGGGAAATCAGGCATCCCGTTCAAGAAAAGCTTCAAGAAAATCATCATGGATGGTGAGGTTCTTCCTTGAGGCCGTGCAACACACAAATCAGCTGATTAACACCCTACCCTCTCATCATTCGTGGTAGGTAATTAAAATTGCTGTATTCCAATTAACTATTCCAAATGTACATTGCTTAACGAAGATAATATTTCCTAATTGAAAGTTAAATAGTCTTAAATATACTCTTTAAATCTAAATTACCTTAAACTATCGAAAATTAAAATATAGCCATATAAGTTCAATATTGAGATCACAGGATCACAGTCCAGAAAAAGAATCAGAAGCACATAAAAATATTTCTGCAAACGAAGTAAGATATGTGAAAACTGAAAATTATAAGATCTGTTCCGTTCCTCCACGGATTCCTTTGAAATAGATAAATCTGCGCCTTAATACAACCCCAAAGTGACCACGATCTAAATGTGTATGTGGTAATAATCTGGTCATAGATGTCTGTCACATGTGTTTCCATATTAAATGTAGAAATGAAACTTTTATAATATTGTTTCTTCATTATTGTTGAACAAAGATGATATGATGTACCTATGTTATATTTAACGTTTTAACGAAATTTTCTATATATTACCATTTAAAATTTTTTATTTGGCTAACGAAAAAAGTTTCATATTTATTTAAATATGTGTAAATCGCAATACTCAAATTAGGTAAAACTTTTTTAATGTGTTTTCCTGATGCTTTCGCGGGTTTTACATGTTGCAGTAGCATTCCAGACTTTGACTGGAGGAACCTTAACCCCTTGACCATTAATTGTCTATCAATGATAAACATTACCAAGAATTGTTAGTATAGCTAACAGGTCAATTGAAAAGTCCTCGGCCTACCACAGTAAAACAGATAATTTTGGCCAAATTAGTTTTTTAAATTCAACATAATTCCCCTCATGGGATACACTGACTATAGCGACCCTCCAACTTTTTGATACCATTTTTGTAGTACGATTTGTCCTTTGCTTCAAAACAGGCTTCAGTTTCGACGATCACCTCTTCATTAGACGAAAATGTCTTCCCAGCGAGCATTCTTTTGAGATCTGAGTACAGAAAATAGTCGCTGGGGGACAGATCTGGAATACAGAAAACGGTCGACGAGGAAGCAACTCGAATCATGGATTTTCAATCCAATTCATGGATTATTGCCATCATTTTCACTAACTTGTGACATGGCATTGCTTTGTCTTGCATTGTCTTGGTGAATCAGCACTTTCTTTTTCTTCAAATGCGGCCGTTTTATCGGCGATTTCGTCCTTCAAACGGTCCAATAATGTTATGTAATAGTCGCTGTTGATGGTCCTTCCTTTTTCAAGTTTTCGTAGTCAATGAAAATTATTCCTTGCGCATCCCAAAATACAGACACTATAACCTTGCCAGCCAACTGTTGCATCTTCCCATGCTTTGGAGCGGGTTCATCGTGTGCAGACCACTCGGATGACTGTCGATTGGACTTCGGACTGAAATGATGGAGCCATGTCACATTGTCACATATCGACGCAAACACTCGGTTTTATAACGCTTGATTTGAAGATAATCCACTGCTCCGAATCATCCACTCGTCGTTGTTTTTGGTCAAAAGTGAGTTCGCGCGGCACCCACTTTGCACAGAGCTTTCTCGTACCCAAATATTCGTGAATGATATGATGTACACGTTCAGTTGATATCTTTAGAGTATCTGCTATTTCATTCAGTTTCAATTTACAGTCATTCAAAATCATTTTGTGGATGTTTTTAATGTTTTCGTCGATAACAACCTCTTTTGGGCGTCCACTGCATTCAATATCTTCGGTGCCCATTTTACCACATCTAAACTTAGCATACTAATCCTTGATGGTTGATTTTCCTGGGGCAGTGTCCGAAAACTCGTTATCAAGCCAAGTTTTTTTCTTACTAAAGTAGCCAAGTTACTTTTTATCCATTTTTCTCAACAATAACAAAAGTTGCTTCAGTCAGAATGCTATAATTCACAAACTAATGATTCGACAGTTGTCAAATCCATACACGCATCTTTTGAGGATTAGGGCTAACTAAAAAACATACGGATTTAATTCTTGTAGCGCCTTCTATGTATCAGGCCGGGGACTTTTCAAATGACCTGTTATAAATCAGGTTGTCACAAACAGATATTCACGATTTAGGCTTTTTTATTATTTAACTGTTAGGAATAAATAGTTAAGAATAATAAACTCCTTCTCAGAAGCTTATTATTCAGATATTATTCCTGGAAAATTTTAAGAATTGTAAACAGTCTCAAACACGTCCTCAATTATAAAAAACTTGAAATAATCTTGAAGCCTGCATAACATAAAATAGTCTTGCAGTAACATTGACTACTTCAAATAAGTTTCAGTAAATTATATGTACTTCAAATACTTCAAATAAGTTTCAGTAAATTATATATTTTCAACAATACCAGCTACAGATATTTTCCATCACTTTTAATAAAGCAGTCAATTTTATTTGAAAACCATTATTGGAACCATTAGTCACACTTACAATTAATTTCTACTGTAACACTTATATCGTCGATATCGTCATCTGACCCCGCACGTGCATTTACAATCCAATGTGCAATGTGAATTGACTAAGACAATCCCAATTCTACAGTACATGCCTTTTTAAACATTTTCCATAACTTTGCCCTGAACCTTATTTATTATATGAGAAAATATATTATATGAAATTATATATTATATTATATGAATATTATTATATGAACAAATATAAATATATTATAGAAAATATATTATATGAGAAATCTTCCAAAATATTTATGAGATTTGTTGCTATATTTGGACATCCATTAATGGCACAAGATTTTATGAAAATATAATATTCAGGTTCTCAGAATGGGGCGGTAGTCCCACCACCTTAGGTTACACACACAGCATCTTCTAGATTCCAGTACCATTTACATTTTAGCAGTCTTGATACAAGATTCATAGTTGATCCCTTATGTTATATATTATCTTCATATTATCTGATATAAAGACCATAAGAATTTTTTGATTACTATGTTTTAATATAATACAACAGACCATTTTAAAAGAATTACCTTGCGCATACTACACTCAAGTAACATGCTTACTTTACAAAACAATTGAAAACTAAGTTTCACCCAACATATTTCCAAAAAAATAACAAACGGTTTTTAAACAATTATAGTTATTTTTATTAGTATTTAATTTAATTTCTATTATATCCTTGCAATATAACTACTTTAAATACATATTTATTATTTAGAAGAGCAATGCTTAAAATATCTATTTAACGACATTAAATAATTATTGAAGCAACATTTTTAAAACAACTAAATAAAATATTAAACTCACTGTTGGCAGTCAGGCGACGGCAAATTAATAACAAGAACCACTATACTACCGAAAATGTTTAACAATCGGCTGACAATATTCAACTGTTGCGTACTAAAGGCTGCGTATCCTACTACTTGATAGACACTTGTTCAAAATAAAGAGACTCAAAATATAACAAAAGAGGCCGTAATAAAACAGCATATTTTTTTAAAACAAATTATTTACTGAAAACAAGACAACTAGTTTTTTTAAATTATTGAAATACAAAGAACACCTGCAAATATATTATTTTCTAGACTTAACAACAAGAATTAATAGTAACAACAAAATAACTGCGTTGAAACACATGTGTTATATTAAATTATAAATCTGTTAATAATACTCTTAAGTAAACACTACCTACGTAAATTAAACTATAAACAATCGACAAGCTGCAATATTGGAATAAAAGGATGACTATAAATTACAGGAATCTATACTTAACTAAAGCAGCAACAACTAGAATATAAGTAAAATGAAAGTGAAAGAACGTAATAAAAAATGATGAAATCAATAATTCAGATTACAAGGGCATTAATATATTAGTTTATAATCTATTAAAGGACCGATTTATACAAATATCATAACAATTAATAATAAGTTAGATAAACTTTTACATAGAAACATAATTAGATAACGCAATTGTGAATTACACGAGAAAGATTGCTCACATTTCTAAATTTGTTAGGATATTCTGGCTCATTGGAACTGGAAAAGTGATGCAGAAGTTTATACGAAATCACTAAAATGAATAATTCATATTAAAAGGACATCAGTGAATTAATTAATCAACTAAATGACTTATTCAATAATCAATCACACGACTGATTGATTTAAATATCATAACAATGATTTAGAGAAAGAAATTTTTAAGATTAAGCTCGGTCCCTTGTTTCTAAATTTGCTGAATGTTCTAACTCATCCACCATTATAAAAAAAACATGATTATCGCTAAGCGTATAAGATATCTTTCGTTTTTAGTCTAACAAATAAAAACGATGTTTTACTCTATTGTGTTATAGAATAATCTTTCTAGCAACTAAGGTTTGTAATATATGGACCTACTTAACATGAGTGACTAACCACAATCCTCAACACTGTTAAGCCTATCAAAGGCAGTAATTGAGATGGTTGTTCCTTATCAGATTTTAAATACTTGCCTATAGACATAGACAATCACAAAAAAAAGACAGACATAGAAATGTAACAAAGATAAAGTATATAATTGTGGCTACCAAGCCGATTTATTACCACGAAGATGCCAAGAAGTTATCTAATTACACTGATATATCATAATACATCGAGCAAATATTTTAGCAAATATTATGTTCTTAGAGTAGATAATTCTTAATAAATATTTAAGTTTTTGCGCTCTAAATATATATATGGCATCAACAAATATATTTATAATCCACACTCTGACGATGAATGTATACTGGATATCGTTTAAAAAACATTTAATACGATATTTTAATTTTAATGACATATATCAAAGCTAAAATGCGTACACTTTATATTTACAATTTTTAAAAAAATACTAAATGAAGGGAAAATTATTTATATAATTCAGATTCGTAGATCTGAATAGTTCTCAACGGAATGCCCCATTTTTGTACCAAAACATCCGTCAATTTCTTCAATGACTTTAGAGATGAAAATCTACTCCTCCATATTGCTTCAATTATGTTGAGGTTTATCGAGTGTGGTGACCAGCAAAGATATTTGAGGATATCCTGATGCTCCTCAAGCCATACTGAAACTTCTTGGTGGTGCAAGTCCGCATTGTCATCTTGAAATATGACAGTCTTTGTTAGCAATATGCTGTCAGAATAAAAACCTTATTATTGAGGATGTTAAGATATTCATTATCAGCAATCCAGTCAGTTATGTAAATGAAAGGACTAACTGAACACCACAATATGGCCCAAATCGTAACTAATCATAGGTTTCTTTTCAACTTCTTCATTCAAAAACCCGACCGTTTGTAACAATCAGTATAAAAATTATTCTTTGGACCATACCACATTCTTCCAGAAATCATCAAGTATCCAGGTTTCATGATCGCTGCGCCACTTCTTTCGCAGCTTAGCGTTAGCGTTGGCTTCCATTATAAAGGGTTTTACAATGCCAATTCTTCCATGTATGTTAATTTCGTAGAGCTCTAGCCGTTCTTGTCGAAACAGTATTACTCCAGCAAGTGTTGACTTTGCTGTTATTTTGCAGAAGTACTTTTAGGCCATAATCCTGTTTAATTGTAATTCTTTTGCCACTTCGAAATCAAAAAATGCACACACTTCACCAATCGCTTGCTTTAACCTGAAATATAACCTACAAGGCTTGGCATGTAAATTGAGTAATACATACGCGTCACACTATTTACACTGAAGCAGTGATGCCAACATGCCAACATACATACTCGTATTCTGTGTATATAATTAATAATAACTTAATTAATGAATTAATTCCTACATACAATATATAAGTTATTTTGTGCATACATCGTCTAAATTTATGACGTCAAAATGTCGCAATATTGCCGTATCAACTCTGAGTTTTAGTTCAGTTTGGTCTTGACATACAACAATTTCTAATCTAAATAAAATAATTAAACAAAAATATTGTTCTCAAATATATTTTTTTAACATTATAGCAAATCTAATGCATATATTATTAAAGTACATAAAACTACGATAACTTTGTAGGTTAGGGTTGTGTTTGATTATATTTACATTGAACTCTACCAACTATGAATTCTAGGCGCGTTTGTAGTTGTATCCCCTAGGGGCCTAATCCACCTAATTAACTTGTGTATATATTAGTAATATATATTACTTTCATTAGAGAGTATATTTACTTTTTATGATAAGTTCTTCTGTCCTACAGTACAGTGTTTCCTTGTAAAGACATTTTGATATAACTGTATTTCTCATTCGTTTGTTCTGTTAATACTTGTATACATCCTTCTTGAAAAAAATTAAATCTATTTTCACTAAATGCAGTTGCCATATCTGCAAAAAAGTTACTATTCTTTCTCTCATGACACATTTCAACCAAATTCTTATGTATGTGAGCATCCATCCTGTATCAGAACAATTAGCGATAACAACGATCTGAATTGGTCTTTGTAAATAGTATGGTATTCCCCAGGAGGCAAAAGGATTTTACAGAATTATGGAATTCCCGACAGAACAAAAGAGAAAACACCCAACTCCCGCCCTCAATCGAGGACTCAACGATGAAGCTGAACCTATAAAAACCCCGACACAGATTTAGGCAGTCTCTATTTCTCCAGGCTCTCTCGAGTAGCTATGTTGTCAACTATAAATTGTCAATCACACGAATAAACCATAAATAATCCCGTTAGTTTCTATTATTTTACCACGTGCACATCATCAATTCTCACATGTATATTCTGAACAGTTACACACATATCTGTACACATTTTTTACAGTTATATTATATTAATTATATAGTCACCTTTAGTTGTTTCCATTCTCATAACCCTGTCTTAGGATTTGGCAGCATTACATCATGTCATATTCAGAAAGTTTCATACAAGTGAATAAGTAAGCTATTAATTACCAATTTTTTGTAATTTCATCAAGTTTTGTTGTCATAACACTATTTTTATCATCATTTTGCCATGAGTGACCGTTGGGTATATTGGTCCTATTTTAAAATTTCCAACTCTCATCTAAATACATAAATTGAAATAATAAGCCTTCCTTCATTTTATTATATGCTTTTAAAAATTTTATTCTTTTATTATTATTATTAATAACACTTATATACTTATTTATTTTTTATTAATTTGTCCTCTTCTATACTTTTTAGACTAACGTTTTCCTTTGAAATAATTGTATTAAATTATGTGGCTTAAATTATTGTTTTTTTTTATACAAAACACTTTGGATAGACTATACACAGTTTTTCACGCCATTACAGTTCACACACTAGATTTGTTTACCATTCTCGGTTATTCTTGTTTTGAAGTTATTTATCATTCCATCATTTTATTCGCAATAATTCTATTCAGGTGAATTTTAAAACTTTATTGTAAACTTTCCCTTTATCTTCTTCATCTGACTAGCAAGATACAAAGCAAATCGATATTTATATGGCAAATATTTAATTGTTACCTTCTAGGCTACATTTTTGTTATTTTTATGCATTCCACTACTTCATCATAGTAATAAACGTTGAGAGTTTGGAAATTGTGTTATTATCTCGACCGAATTAATTTCATATCAATACATAGCAAAATCACAGCGGAAGATCATAAAACTACATGATTAAAGGGCATCACTTTAGCTAAACATCAAACAAAACTATTCTCCAGTGACTTTAAGAAAAATATTAAAAGGATGTTTAACATTATGGGCGATAGTAGTATTCTACATCATTGTGATGCTGTATCAAAAGTAGAGATTAATGGGTAAAGTGAATGTAGTTGAAAAGCGAGTTGAAGAAATTGAGATTGATTTTCTTCAAATTATTGAACACGCACATATTATTTATAGCTAAAACATAACAAAGTGTTGTGTTGTATTTTATGGCATGATACAACTGATGAAATCAGTTGATGTTTTCAATACTTGAAGCGCTATTTTGAAAAAGGTTTAAGGTTATTTCAATATACAATATACATTAGCCAAAAATCAGTTTTAAGAATGATGCAATGAAGGTTACCTGAATACCGAAAACTGCTAAATAAATATATTTTACCATTAAAAATACATTTGACAATTATTTTCAGATATGTATAACTCCGTATTCCATAATGAATCAATGTTTTATCGACAGTTATAAATAATTTTAATTGATATTGTTATTAGATTAGTTAATCAAGGTGACACCCATGTGTGCTTATTATTATCAGAAATCACCAACAAAAACTAGTAATATATCTTCATACCAGTTGAAAAATAAAAAATTATCACTTTAATTTTAAAAGATTATACGACTGATGTCATGCAATTTTCTTTTTTGATTTTTTACCGATATCGCTCAATACATTTAATATATATATACATACATACATATACATATATATACATCTTGAGATCATATATATCAGGAGAAATTGTATCCATTTTTTCTCAAAATAATTTAGCCCATATTCTTCAATATCCTTATATACTTTCAGTTAATGAAAATAAAAGAAATCGTAATACAGCATGGAACTTGGCAGCATACATTTAACTATATGTTTATTATTCGGTCACTGATGATAAAATAGTATGACACTTTAGTACGTAGCATGTTACTTTACATGCCAGGTCTTCTTCAACTTCAGAAACTTCCACATAAGCAACTTGCTGAACTATGCAACTTAATGAACTCTATTCTGAGACAGCAGCACTTTCCCTCTTTATGTAAAAATGAGCTTATCGCAGTCAAAACACACAGTTGATGTGAATAGCTTGGAACGGTCCTTTTGAACTTAACCAAAGCCTTTGACATGAAGTTTGGCATGAAGGTCTAGTAGCAAAACGCGTCCATTTGGGTTTACTCGAAAATCTAACCTTATCAAATCCTTATCAGGTCAGTCCCTTCAGGTTAAAATTAAGGATATAATCTCCAGTTGGAAATCTATCGATTCAAAAGTTCCACAAGGTTAACCGTCAGCACCCGCGCTTTTTAACTTCTTTCTATTAGACCTCCCGAGAAGACCCCAAGTTGAAACAGCATTTAACGCAAATAATACTGCCTATTTCACTTACTTGAGAGTAACAGTGTGAATCCAAGATATAATTTAAAAACAGCTCGATGAGGTGGTCCAGTGGTTGAAATTCTGGACGTTGCAAGTCAACCCTCAGCAAACCCAAGCCTTCTTACAAAACAAATGTTTTGCACCGTGCTTCTAGCGCCTTAAAATCGAAAACGCGTCCATTCCATGGCCGGAAGAAGTCACCTATTCCAAGAAGTCTTCTCTTTGACCGTAAGTTTAAGTGGAATATTAGGCTTCAGAAGTCCCCTCAGAAAAGTCAAGGCATCATCAACTTATTGTTCCTGCTCATCAATCGGGCCAACAGACTCCCGATCTCCATCAAGACTATCTTGTATAAGACGCTGGTTCGATCAGTTCTGTTATACGTCTCGCCCAGTCTGATAGAACGTCTCCAAACCTTCCAATAATGCCCTTTGGTTCGTTAGGAACAACCACATTCATCGTGAACTAGATGTCGTCCTACTCGAGATATTCCTACACTCCTCGTCTCTCGAACAACAGATGTGTTACCGAGTTGCTCGATAGTTTAGGCCATTAATTCGTCTAGCTCTTCGTGGTCTTATTCTGTCGCAGCCGAAAGTTCCCCGTCGTGCTCATAATTCCATTCGTCTCAACCTACTCCGTCGAAGGATTAACTCAAGTTCGTGAGCTGTTTGATGTGATAACGACATCAGACTCTCATACCTCCTAACAGTGTCACCAATTACGGTCAATTACCTGATAGGGTAGGGTTTAAAAAGAAGCCAAGAGGTAATCTTCACATAGCCTTGTCCAACTCGCACCAGCATGTCTTCCTGACTAGGTATCTGTAACAGGATTGCCCAACCCGGTTTTAGGTTAAAAAAGATGCCAGGTCTTGTAAGATATATTTTAGTATATGTACGCTTTACACCGTGATGGTTAAAAAAAGAAGTCGGTGAAATTACCTCTCAGATTGCAAAAGAAAAAAAACAGCTGAGTTATTTTAATTATCACTAGCGATAGTATCGACGTTAATAACAACTTACACGGTATATGATAAAACATCATAGACGAAGAGAAATACTGGCCTAAACTTAAAATTAGCTAACAAAGACTCATGAACATTAAACACCGTTAAGATTTGTGCTGCAATATAGCGTTGTTCAATTATTCCTCTCAATCAAAATACTGAATGGATTCATGCAAATGGATATTTCGAAATCCTCAATGATAAAATTCGTACTATGACTAACATATTGCTTCCAAACGCTACCATAATTCAAGATGATAATTCCCCCAAACACACAGCCAAAAAAACTCAATTTTGATATGAGGGGCACCAGTATATCATGAAATATCTTCTCTAGCTAGTACAATTGCCAGGCCTTAGCATAATTGAACCATTAGGTTCTAGAGTAGAGATTTAGGAGTAAATCCATCTCTAACAGCACTGAAGCAACTGACACTTGTTTTCGTACAAGAATGGGTCAACAATCCGTTAGAAACAGTTCAAATATTAAATGAATCTATTCCGCGACTAATTACAGACGTTTTAAAAGCAAATGACACCTCACTACCTTATTCATAAATAAATATTGTGTATGTGTCATATGTTCACCAGTTATCCATAAATCCGGATATTTAGCTAGTGGCGTTGATCAGTACTTTTACCAGCCCATCAGCGGCGAGAGATAAAGTTCCATGGCAGCCAATTTTTTCATTAACTTGATGGATGCAAGACATCTAACGCTACACAACTAGGTGAGAAGCCACAATGAATATTTTAAAGATATCATATTTCATATCTCACCCAACTTCTTTCGTTCTATTTCAGAATATATCGTATATTATTGAAAAAGTATATATAACACTAATGTTTTAAAATAATAATCATTACACAAAATCATTACAGGGATAAAATAAAAGAGATTTCTAAGTCTGACAGTAAATTGTCCATAAAATTATATATTAATAGATAGTATAAATAGATACAACATTACAACAACATATTTAGATAATTTGAATTAAAAGGCGAATAATATGTATCATGTAAGTTCAGTTTAAAACCTGCAGTTATTCTTCACAATCTGGCCATAATGAATGCAGTAATATCGGTAACAACAGAATATTTGAACTCTAGCCTGTAAGACAAATATAAATAAGCTATTATAAAATAAATTAAAATTGAAAATGCTACTCAATAGTTATACATACTTGATAATATTATTTAATTGTAAATAATTTCTTGTTTAAACTTTCTGTAATCTGTATATATAAAGATGAATTGCTGTTCATTATAGGGTTGTTGGCCACCGAAAAAATATCGATATTTGGACATATCGATATTTTAAAAAAAAACGATATATCAAAGAAAAGAAGAATCGATATTGTTTTACAAAATATATTGATATTTTAATAAACCATTACAATTAAGTACCAAAAATAAATTAAGTACCAATTTAAAGAATTTCTAAAAAATTATTAAATGGTTTTTTATAATGTTTAAGAAATATAATTAATTTTCTTGCAAAAATATCGAAAAATATCAGCTTACAAAAATATCGATATGTCGATATATCGGTCAAGAAAATATCAAGAAAATATAATATTTTTTCGGCATCCCTAGTTATATACTCTCGCTAAAACTCGAGAATAGCTGGCCAGATTTTGTTAGATTCAGTTTTGAAATATTTATGAAAGCACAGGAAAGATTTATATGGTGAGAACATAATTTCTGACCATTTACTGCTTTACTATGATTTATATTTCATTGATTTGATAACGTGAAAATCAATGAAATAATTGAATATATGTCAATACGATGTTAGTATGAAATAACAGTGATTTCGAGCCGTATTCTAATTGTGGTCGATTAAACATTTACCAAGAATATAATTAAAATATGTAGTGAAATATAAGTATATGTTTATGATAAAACATACTTTGTAAATTTAGTTTACGAGAACTTTCTTTTACTTTTACTACACATATTAATAATACCAAGGAAAACGACCCAACTTAAATATTCGGAATCAATCAAATATGTAACGAGCTATCTCATGTGCTTTATGATAACTTAAATCTAGATATATAACTATGAGAACACATCGGCCCTATCTCAGTCTCTGGTGAAATAATGTTTATACATGTCACTGCTGTATCTTTTAATATATGCACCTCACTACACAACACTACACAAGATCAGATGGTTTGATTCTTTTGAATCTGTGTCCTGTTCTGGTGGTATCCAAAAGCAGCAATACTTCAATATTTTCATGAAAATGGAGTCTTTGTTCATGCCGCCTTGGAAATCTCTTGATTTCTTGAATTACTGTGGGTATCTGAAGGTCTCGATGTAGGTAATCAATCCTATAACATTTGGGTGCGCCCACAATACCTCTCAGGACTTTGTTCTGAAAAATTTGTATTTTGTTTATGTTACTCTTTGCAGAATATCCCCATAATTAAACTCCGTATGTCCATATAGGTTTCAGTATTTGCTTATATAATACCAATTTCTTATGTACTGATAATTGTGATTTTCTTCGATTTAGCCAGTATATTTTCCTATATTTCAATTCCAGTTCTTTTCTTTTCTTCTTTATATGTTCCTTGTAGCGAAGTTTTGCATCAATTCGAGATATTTAGCGTTGTTGCTATATGGAATGATAGTATTATTTAATGTTATTGGTGCTTGTATGGTCTGATTGTAGGTGAACTGCACATGCACAGATTTACTTTCATTCATTTTCATTTTCCAAGCTTGTGTCCAATTATTTATATTGTCACTTGCCCGTTGTAATTTTCGTGAGTCTTCTTCACCATTGTCTCCAACAGCTAAAATCGCAGTATCATTAGCAAATGTAGCCATCGTAATATTGTCCATTTGTGGTATATCACAAGTGTAGAGTAGATAAAGTATTGGCCCCAGTACACTTCCTTGTGGTACCCTGCTTTAGCTTGTTTTATTGTAGAGTAAGCTTCTTCTTGTTTGGCTCTAAACATTCTGGTTGTAATTTACGATTTTAATAGTTTGGTGTGTTTGGTGTAACATTTTCTGTAGTTTATGAACAAGGCCTTCATTCCAAATCTTATCGAAAGCTTGTGCTACATCTCAGAATATAGCTGAGCATACTTTTTTATTTTCGTAGGCTTTTTCAATAACATCTGTTATTCTGTGGACCTGGTCAATTGTTGAATTCTTGTTAATAAACCCAAACTGGTATGTTGGTATTAGGTTTTTTCTCTATATGAAGCAAGAAACATAAATGATAATTATTGTACTGATATATCACAATTGCAACAAATAGTCCCACTATCAGATCCATCCGCTCATTGCTTTCTATGATGGAAAATTAGTCTAAATACTCCTTGGCCAATATTTAAATAAATAATTGTTGTTTCCAAATAACATCATTTGATTCAATACATATCGGACAGATCTCCATCACGTCCAAGGTATTATAGAATAAAAATATTTCGGTAACATTCAAATTTCTGTCAGAGATAAGTTAACAAAACCTTAAACAATTACAATATAGGACAAAATGCATCACATACTAAGAGCTCAGTTAACACAACCAGATGTAAATCATTAATTCTTACAAACGTATTCTATCGGCAATCCGTATGCGGATATTGATACTTGTGCAAGGAACCGACGATCTTCATCTAGTTGTCTATAAATATTGATACGCACTCAACACAACTGAACGAAGTGTATATGTGAACGAGTGGTTAAATTGTTGTAGTCATCGAATTAAGTTGTACACGATCTCAAAAATCTCTCAACGATTCTCTTATCGTAAACTTATTAGGAATATTTTCAAGCATTTCTGAAGTGACAATGCTCAAGAATATCTGAGCGATCTTTATCACAAATATTAATACTTCATCTATCAATTGTTTCCTAACAAGTTTCGGGAAGATGTTTATAAACATCATATAAATGAGACATCCAAGAAATTGCGAGCCGACTACCCGAGAAGAGCGAGTGGACACAACCGCAGTTGTATAAATCTGTAAAAAGTTGTAAAATTATAGGTTAGACGGCAACCAATGTAATACATAAATTAAAAATGGAAAAATATTAAAAGCATGCGCGCTCAACTGGCCTTTCACATTTTGTTTACTTACCTGTATCTTGCTGCCATGACTTCTCTACCAGTATTTACCATTTACAATAGTTTACGATAGATAGTCTTATTAGATTATATTACGTCCAACATAAAATAGATAAATAGTAGCAAAAACATCACATTTATTATAATTCTATTTAACAATTAACTTTTATCGTCCAATACAACAATCGGGCTGAGCCCCAGACTTAACACATATATGGCGCTAGGCTTTTGTTGCATTTACCGCTTTTTCAGTTAGTAGTAACCTTCAAAAGAAAGCTGTTGAAATATTCTACTCATAAATTTGTGAGTTAATGTGCTAAGAGTAACACTACTTTTCTTATTTTAAAAACAATGGATTAAAAACAATTTCATGTTTAATTTTACACTGAACATTGATGGAATAAAATACCGTTTAAGCGAAGTAATATCTTAAAAAACGAACTCGGCTCTATCAGAAGCAGCAACAAAACATTGGATTGCTGGCCGCAAACGTGGTCGTAGAAACACTGATCATGCAGTGGACATCTAAATGAGGTGGTAACACCAGAAAACATTTTAAAAATCCACAAAATCGTTTTGAATAATCGAAAAGTCAAGTTGCGTGAGTTAGCTAACATGTGCTGACAGCATGAGCATTTGACTATGATAGTGAGTGACAATGCTCAAGAATATCTGAGCGATCTTTATCACAAATATTAATACTTCATCTATCAATTGTTTCCTAACAAGTTTCGGAAAGATGTTTATAAACATCATATAAATGAGACATCCAAGAAATTGCGAGCCGACTACCCGAGAAGAGCGAGTGGACACAACCGCAGTTGTATAAATAGGGTTTTTGCACATTCGCCAATTTATGGAGGAAGGTTTCAGAAATGGAGGTCTTCTTCTCTTTTGGGGAGTCTTTTTTATTGACTTTATATCTACATATACGTCTGTCTTCGCTTTGAGCTACAATGGCAGCTGAACATGTTCCATTGAAATTTGTTAACTATTAAATTATAACAATAAATATAACTAATTTATAACAATTATATATTATTAAGTATCAATTAAATGTATTATTTTTTTAACTTCTTCAGGCTTCTTATGATGGTTCCATTACAAGTACGCGAGTACGAAATGATTTGTTTACACAACATAGTGATGGATGCAGTTAGGCGCAAATTATTTAATTTTGTAATATTTAATTCAATGATTTTACAGCTTCTTCGTGGAAGGTTATATTTCATTCATAGTTAAATAAGCGCATTTCATTATATGTAAAGTACCCAAAGTGCACTACGCAATAACTATCAATTTCTAAAACAACGGCAAATACAATAGGCAATAATTTAAAAAATCAAGTTCGAATACGACTCGAGAACAAATGTTTTAATACAAAACTTACCTACAATTACATTAATTACCAGTAAAAATACATTACCCAGAAATGCGCGCGGAGCTAGATGAAGCCAGTCGCTGTTTCATCTCCTTGCGTATCAACTCAACAGCAGTGTAAAGTTCCCTCCTTGTATATAACGTTGGTACAGGTATATAAGGTGGAAGTACACCTATAACTGTAATAATTAAAAATAAATGTGCAAGAATATTCAATTTCAATCGACGATATGTGAATGAACATAATCGGATTTATAGATGCCATTGCTTTGATACCGAAATATATCAAATTTGACATGAATTATATTTCGTATGTTTCATTTATATTAATTTTTAATTATATAATTCAGTTAAAAGATAACAATAAGTAACGATTGATACAAGGTTGGATTTATTTTGTGTTAAGCTTTCCAATTTTCAATTTCACTAATTCAACTAATTAGTGAATAACAGATGTAATTGAAAAAGTCTATGAAGGTAAAAAGGTATGTTCTTAGATATAGCGCAAGCCTTCGATAAAGTATTGCCTCATCATCTTGTTCATAAATTACAGAAAATTTCACCGAATTAACAAACTGAACCATTGAAATCTTCTTACTTTACAGCCAGAATGTTTTGAATCCAACAAGAGGAAGACTACTCTACAATAAAAGAAGCTAAGGCAGGTGTACCACAAGGAAGTGTATTGCAGATAATGTTTTAGTTACCTTACACATATGCTATACCACAAATAGAAAATATCGCGATGGTTGCTGATGCCCATGGTCAGCTATATTTGCTGAAGACACTACAATGTTTGCTGTCAGGGACAATAGCAAAGAAGCCACACGAAAATTACAGCAAGCAACTGACAATATAAATAATTGAACCCAAACTTGGAAAGTAATAATTAACGTAATTATGTGCATGTGAAGTTCATGTATAATCGGACCGCACAAGCATCAATGACAATAAAAAATACTATTATGCCATATAGCAACAACACCTAAATTTAAGTTATTGTAAAGACAAATTATAGGTTAGACGGCAACCAATGTAATACATAAATTAAAAATGGAAAAATATTAAAAACATGCGCGCTCAACTGGCCTTTCATATTTTGTTTACTTACCTGTATCTTGCTGCCATGACTTCTCTACCAGTATATGAGCATTTACAATAGTTTACGATAGATTATATTACTTATATTACGAGTCTTATACGTAATATAATCTTATTAGATTATATTACGTCCAACATAAAATAGATAAATAGTAGCAAAAACATCACATTTATTATAATTCTATTTAACAATTAACTTTTATCGTCCAATACAACAATCGGGCTGAGCCCCAGACTTAACACATATATGGCGCTAGGCTTTTGTTGCATTTACCGCTTTTTCAGTTGGTAGTAACCTTCAAAAGAAACCTGTTGAAATATTCTACTCATAAATTTGTGAGTTAATGTGCTAAGAGTAACACTACTTTTCTTATTTTAAAAACAATGGATTAAAAACAATTTCATGTTTAATTTTACACTGAACGTTGATGGAATAAAATACCGTTTAAGCGAAGTAATATCTTTAAAAAAGAACTCGGCTCTATCAGAAGCAGCAACAAAACATTGGATTGCTGGCCGCAAACGTGGTCGTAGAAACACTGATCATGCAGTGGACATCTAAATGAGGTGGTAACACCAGAAAACATTTTAAAAATCCACAAAATCATTTTGAATAATCGAAAAGTCAAGTTGCGTGAGTTAGCTAACATGTGCTGACAGCATGAGCATTTGACTATGATAAAGCTAATAGGAAAATTGAAAAGTCCCCAGCCTACCATTCTAAAATACATTTATTTGGAAAAATCAGTTTTTTTTATTCAAAATAATACCCTTCAAGATACACTGATTATAGCCACGCTCCAACTTTTCGATACCATTTTTGTAGTACGATTTGTCTTTTGCTTCAAAATAGGCCTCAGTTTCGTCGATCACCATTTCATTCGACGAAAATTTCTTCCCAGCGAGCATTCTTTTGAGATCTGAGAACAGAAAATAGTCGCAAGGGTCAGATCTGGAGAATACGGTGGATAAGGAAGTAATTCGAAGCCCAATTCATGGATTTTTGACACAGTGCATTGTCTTGGCGAAGCAGCACTTTCTTTTTCTCTAGACGCTGTGTAATAGTCGCTGTTGATGGTCCTTCCTTTTTCAAGGTAGTCAATGAAAATTATTCCATGCGCATCCCAAGATATAGACGCCATAACCTTGCCAGCCGACTGTTTTTTTCCCACGCTTTGAAGCGGGTTCATCGTGTGCAGTCCACTCGGATGACTGTCGATTGGACTTCGGAGTGAAATGATGGAGCCATGTTTCATTCATTGTTACATATGGACGCAAAAACTCGGATTTATTATGCTTGATCATCTTCAAACACTGCACCCATCTTGCACAGAGCTTTCTCATACACAAATATTCGTGAATGATATGATGCACACGTCCAGTTGATATCTCTAGATTGTCTGCTATTTCATTCAATTTCAATTTACGGTCATTCAAAATCATTTTGTGGATTTTTTAAATGTTTTGGTCGGTAACAACCTCTTTTGGGCGTCCACTGCTTTCACCACCTTCGGTGCTCGTTTCACCACGTCCAAACTTAGCATACTAATCCTTGATGATTGATTTTCCTGGAGTAGCATCCGGAAACTCGGTATCAAGCCAAGTTTTTGCTTCAACTGTATTTTTTCCCTTCAAAAAGCAATATTTTATCAACACGCGAAATTCCTTTTTATACATTTTTTTTCATGATAACAAAGGTGGCTTCACTCAAAATACTATAATTCACAATCTAATGATTCGGCAGCTGTCAAATTTATACACATATCTTTTGACGATTAGTGCTAACTAAAAAAATGGATTTAATTCTAGTAGCGCCATCTATGTGTCAGGCCGGGGACTTTTCAATGGACCTGTTATGCTCAAAGCGGATGCCGCGTTTGCTCGCCAAAAAAAGAACGTGTTAATGATTCTGAGCAGTGTTTAGTCATGTTTAAACGTAACAAACCGAAATTTTTACGTCGATATGTAACAATGGATGAAACATGCACTTTACTTGGGAAACAAAGCGATCGTCATCTAAGTGGACAGCAACTGGTGATAGGCCTATTTTGAAGCAAAAGATAAAATATTCTACAAACTGGTATTAAAATGTCACAACGGTGTTGGAATGATTATGTAGCTCTGGATAGAGATTACGTTGATGAATAAAACCAATTTTTAATAATAAAGACGTTTTCTTTGTTACGAAATTTAAAAATATCTATTATTTTTATATCTATATTTTTATCTATTATCTATTTTTTACTAAACGTTATTCAAGAGTAAATTTATTGAATCCTCCTTTAAATCATTTTATCAAATAATATATTTTGATTATTTTTTTAAATTATTATTCTCCTACCATTCCACAGTCTGCTCTAAGGGTAATAAGTATCTGCTGAGATTTATGTTATAAAATAACATATAAAAAATCGCCTCAATAAGTGATCTCCTGTACAAACTTATGTTATATTATAGTTAATTGTGTTATACTTAATTTAAATTCCATGCTATGTTATTCTAAAAACCATTTCATGCGTTCATGTCATGGTAGTCAAGTCATGACTAAAATAAAAATGTTTTAACGTCAATAATATGCCAATTTTCAGCTTGTTTATGACTTCTTTGGGAATTCCTAACCATTTTACCGCCTTTATATTTCTACCTAAAGACCCAAAGACGTCTATTAATGGAGCAATTTACTCAAGTGCTACACTAAAACACTAACTAACGCCTTGTGATTACCACTTGTTGATTGAAGTACCGAATTGCACAATATGGCAAACTACAGAGATTGATAGAATTGGCTATATTACGCTTTCTCTTTCCTCATCTACAATGCAGAATCGACCATTTTAAAATTAATCGTATTAAATTGATCGAGTGAAAACAAATAATCTAGAATATTAGGATTTTATGATGCGTTAACAAATTTATAACAATAATAATTAAATTGTTATGTTATTCTTAGTATTATAACATACATTGGTTTTAAAATATGAAAGAACAAAGCCAAGAACGGAATGTAAGGTATGTTTTATAGTGCCAAATTATCCAAACGGAACATCCCTTTTTACCTTATAATCAGTTTAGTAGTTGATTCATTACTGGGGTTTGTCCATCAAAAATAGTAACCAAAATTGCGATAACTAATAAAAATTACAATTATTATTAGATTAATATTTACTTCAATCATGATATATTTTAGTATCGATAAAGAAAAATTTTCTTTTATTGGTGAAATTGTTGAGCCAAGCTTATGAAAGTTACTTATGAAATTAGAAAAATCGAAAAAACATAGGATTTTACAGGATGCAAGAATAGTAGAGAACGATACTTTGAAAAGATCAAATTTACCAGTAAGGGTTGACCTGAATCGAATAAACAAAACATATAACATTAATTATCAATGACACCCTAACGATCTAATGACTACTACTCTGAAGTGAAACAATCAAGGAAAAAAAGAATATATTTTTATTAAGTAGCATAGTTAAACAAATTATTGCTTCGTAAAAATAATGATATTGACTGTATGTATTAACTGTATTGACTGGTGACCTATTTCAGGTGAAAAATACGATAGTGTGCAAGTTGAAAATTTTGTTTTGAGATACATGAATTACATATACAAATATGGTTTCCGGACTTTTTGTAAAAAATATTTCAATATGATGCCTTTATGTAAATATGGTGCATGGACTTGATGTAAACATACATATGTAAACAATGTTGTTTTTAATGGTGTTTTTAAAGTTTTATAATAAAATTCCCTGATAAAATATGACTTTTTATTTTCAAATTTTTCCCAATTTTTTTTACTCATATATCAAAATTACTCAAAAAAAAAACACTCAATTATTAAAATGTACATTTAATTTACAATATTTCATAAAAAATTAATGATAATTTCCATATTACTATCTTTACTATTCTTTAAATGAGTTCCCGGCACTTTGTTTACTATTATAATATGTTTAATTATTGCTTTTTTATTCCATAGGACACCTCCGTTGTGAAACGTTATGCAAAGCAAAATATATTAGAGGAAAATTTTAAACACCAGGTACAAAAAAAAAATTTGCGCTTGAAAAAAGAACTCTATTAATTCAAATAAATGAAAATACTCATGTGCTAAAGTGAAATTTCCTTCAGTTTATACTATCGTACGATTTACAGGAAATTTCGTTTTCTGATGTTGACACAATTGTTATCTGTCAAAATACAAATAATATCCCATTTCAACGTTGACTAGGGTGAAGAATTTCCTAGTATGCTTATGCTTGACAGAATTGATTAGTAAAATAGATTGCTTTGAGATGTTCAAATGTCAAATGTAAAGTTTGTCAATATGGTACGAAATGTGTAAATTCCATCAATTCATTTCATCAAATATTTTATTAAATGTTTGGTGGAAAGATGATTTTCTCATGGCAAAAACTATTTGACTGCCTCTTGGTATTATTTTGTTTCTACATATATGTTACAACTCGGGCTTAGTTATGTATTGGAATGACTGAAAAATTAGAATAATAGGTGATTTTCTCTGAGCATATAGTTGAGTAAGAGTCTGCTGCTTTCGTCTACTGGACCTATAATATTATCGATTAAAAATGGAACACACAGTGAAGGAGTACACCAATACAAAATAAAAACAGTATGAAAGAAGATGGATTCAACAATATTTAACATTCTATGACCCTGATTAAACAGAATAGATTGATATTTGATAAAAATTTTGGACCAAAGTTACAGAACTTAAGTTAGGGTATCCATATATAATCAACAGCAATGGGTTCTGATAACTGCTCCTGAAGAGCAAAAGATAGGAGAAATGTTCTCTGCCATATTCCTTATTTCTTAATCAAAATGTACAGTTTTCAAACACAAACAATTATGGGAAATGGAAAACAATTATAAAACCTTCTAATGGGGCGTAAGTAAAATTAGTTGATAGCTTAAATTACATGTGTATTTGTACTTACAATCAATTGTGCTAGTATGTTCTCTAAAGGTCAGGTTTAATCGTAATGCCACTAGTATATGATTATAAAAATCATTAATCTGCTGATCGCTATCCAAAATGTTAAACAATCTTTTAGCATAGCCCTTATTATTGGCACAAAGTTTCTGAATCATAAACGAAGGCCGATATTCTCCCTCTATTAAGGCAAACATAGGAATTCTGGACTTATTCAAGCTAGTAATCTAAAAGTAAGTAAAAACATACTAAAAAATGATTATATCATATATTTGAATTATTACTCTATTCATTTGTTCCTCCTCAATCCGTGTCATACCTGGCTCTATATTCTTTATTAATATAATTACAGGTTTGTTGACCGCCGACTTATTTCCGTTCACTGATTTTAAAGCTACATCCAATGTCAGTTCGATATCAGATTCGGGAACAGTTTTGAAAATATCAACTAACATTTTTGCTCTCTTCATATTTTTCTTCGTTGCTTTAATCGGTTGCGGAATAACCTTATATTAGAAGAGGGCGTATAAGAATATGTTCATTTAAATTGTGATGCCCGGTGGCAAGTCTAGATTAGTACTCACTTGATTATTCGGTGAATTATATTGACTTCGTTGAAAAGAAATTCTTGAGGTTTCCACATCCCATATTGAAATTTCACCACCAGAGTGTATAATGGTAAACTGATCCTCTGGTTCCAGTCGACTTAACAATTTTTTAAAATAGCTTCTAACGTTTCCTAAAATATATTTTGTTTTTTATTTTATTTTTAAATACTTAGGAATTACCTGGTGCGGATGTTGTATCTAAAACGAAAACCACATGTTTTTTAAATGAAGGTATATCCACAGGTTCGAAAGGAAAGGTAAAATACCCGTCATCAATCATCACCTGTACATAAAAGGAAAAATAAAATATTAACTATAACTTATATATAGGATCTAAAATATATCTAATTGTATTTTAGAGATATACATAGTACATCTAGAGCTTTTACTTAAATAGGCGAAACCGAGGAAATGTTTTGCGTGGTCCTGGCTCTGAGACCACTTTTTTGATTGGTTCATTTGAATTTGTTTTTGCAATTTGCATTTAATTGGCTAATTTCTATAACCTGATTGTTTGGTTCTATGGTTTGTTTATGAGGCAATTTGATGTGTCGGACAAAAATGCTTATCGTACTAAATCAGCATTTTTGTGCCTTTATTGAATATATATATATATATATATATATATATATATATATATATATATATATTTTTTTTTTTTTTTTGATAATATATTGTTATTTAAAAGAATACAACAGAAGAAATCATGGAAATATCACCTACACTTTAAGACCAAAATGTACCAAAATTGCGCGATGGCAAAATCACATTGAAGGTTCAATAAACTAAAAACTTAATTCTTCGAAGGCGTTCATTTAATTGAAACAAATGTATACTGGTAATTAGATAATTATAATTAGTCATCATTAATCAGATGCTTAACCGGCATAAGCTTTTCAACAAGGATGTTAAAAAATACATAAATATAAAATAAAATAATAGAATTTGTAGACCAATAAGATGGGCTTGATTTTTTAGACAAAAGATTATCTCATGATTGTTTTATTATACTGTTAATAGATCATTAAGCTGCCTATTTAATTCCACGATTTTACCATAATAAGAACACTTCAGTAATTTTGAGAAAACAGATCAATTGAAGTCCCCGGCTTGACACCACTGACGCCACTAGAATTAAATCCATATATTTTTTAGTTAGCCGTAATCATCAAAAGATGCATGTATAAATTTGACAGCTGTCGGATCATTGTCTGTCAATTATAGCATTTTGAGTGAAGCAACTTTTGTTATTGTGAAAAAAATTGATAAAAAGGAGTTTCGTGTGTTGATAAAATATTGCTTTTTGAAGGAAAAAATACAGTTGAAGCAAAAACTCGGCTTAATGCCTAGTTTTCAGGAAAATCAACCATCAAGGATTGGTCTGTTAAGTTTACCCAAAAGGGGTTGCTACCGACGAAAACATTAAAAAAATCCATAAAATTATTTTGAATGACCGTAAATTGAAATTGAATGAAACAGCAGACACTCTAAAGATATCAACTGAACGTGTACATCAAATCATTCACGAGTATTTGGGTATGAGAAAGCTATGTGCAAAGTGGGTGCCGCGCGAGTTCACTTTTGACCAAAAAGAAGGACGAGTTGATGATTCGGAGCAGTGTTTGAAGATGAGCAAGCATAATAAACCCGAGTTTTTGCGTTGATATGTGACAATGGAAGAAACATGGCTCCATCATTTCACTCCGAAGTCCAATCATCAGTCATCCAAAATGAACTGCACAAAATGAACCCGCCCCAAAGCGTGGGAAAATGTAACAGTCGGCTGGCAAGTTTATGGCGTCTGTTTGGGATGGGCATGGAATAATTTTCATTGACTACCTTAAAAAAGAAAGTTACCAAGACAATACACCGAATGAATTGGGCTTCAAACTGCCTCCTTATTCACCGTATTCTCCAGATCTGGCCCCAGTGACTATTTCCTGTTCTCAGATCTCAAAAGAATGCTCGCTGGGAAGAATTTTTCGTCGAATGAAGAGGTGATCGACGCAACTGAGGCCTATTTTGAAGCAAAGGACAAATCGTACTACAAAGATGGTATCGAAAAGTTGGAGGGTCGCTATAATCAGTGTATCATCCTTGAAGGGATATGTTGAATATAAAAAACCAATTTTGCAAAAATTTTTTATTTTACTATGGTAAGCCGGGGTTTTTCAATTGACCTGTTATATATCATACATTTTAATTTTTTGTTGCTGTTCTTTAAAGTATTACTTTTTGGTATGTTTTTTCCATTTTGACGTATATCATACTATTTAACAATTTTAATTATGCATTCCACAATTTTCTAAATAACATGTAAAAATAATTATAACTTTCTCAAAATATGTTTCTGTTAAACAAGTAAGCAAAGCATAGACAGACACAGACTTCCATCCGTACTGCTCTACTTTCAGTATGAGGGAACAAAAATATAGAAACTTCTTATTTATATATCATATATCTTGTTTAAATTGATATCACCAATGGAATATGAAAAAACGAAAAAGCACTATATACAATTTTGATTATATTTGCCAGGAGATATATTATGTTTTCAATTAGATTGCAGCCGTTTATATTCACATTGAATTATATGTATGAAATGACGTTCTCACAGCCTTTTTGCTGAGATTTCTTGCTAACACTCTATATGTTACTCTATGGAGATATTTATTTTTATATTTTTATTGATTTTTTTTTTAATTTAAATATCATTATTCAGTGAAGGACACGACTGTCACGTACAGCAATTTATCGTTCTAAACTTTATCATAGAACCATTCACTTGTATTCACAGCAAAATGTAGATTTAAACTGGCCAGTAAAATTACTTGAATACACGTCTTCTCCAGAGACCCCTTTTAACATTTCCCTCTGTCACTCTACGTAGTGTACTTACCAAAGCATCATCATCATAGGCATTAATATAAATAATTTGTATTTAAATATATCTGATGATTCTAATTCTTAATGATCTAATTTACCTTATTTTTCTTTTGTAGCAATGTTACACGTAAAAGATTAACTCAAATATGTACCTCGCCATTAAAGGGATCATGTTCGAAGTCATATCGCACCCCAAATTTAGGTCCGTTGGGAAAATCTTTCAAAACTTCCTCTTTTAATATTCCTTGATAAAAACAGAATTTTGTCCGTGTCGGCCTTATTTTCATTTCTGTAACTTCCAAATCACCTGTTACTTCAGCAGATATCACAGGACGGAGGGTATTTACAGTGACCTGAAAATACAAAAAATATATAAAAGCTTTATCGAAGTTATGTTGAAAAGCTGAAAAATAGTTCAGAAATACTTTTGCAATAAAACCAAAGGAACGATCTATAGTTTGTCCAAAATAGCAGAGAACTCACGTCATAACGACGTCGAATTTGGTCGAATTGCAGTTCATACAATCGTTGTAAAATCAGACAGTATTTTTCTTCTAAAAGATATACGCCGATGCCTGATGCGTCCAAACATGATACCGAATTATGCTATAAAATTCTACAAAATTCTTTAAAACGTTAGTGATGGCAATTAAAAGTTATATAACCAATAAATTGTCATAATTCGAAAAAATTAACTATCAAATCAATTACTTCAAACAGGAACAAGATAATGAAGTGTTTTTGTTCCTTTGCGGCTAGGTGGTTTGAAGTTTAAATTTGGCGGCAAAGCTAAATTTGACATAATCAGTGTTCAGAAGACTTCTAGATGATAAGAAATCGTTGAGTACGTGTGTTTATATTTGGTGGAAATAATTAAGAAGTTACTGGATCTTTTGGACTTTTTCGGTTTTTATATAGTTTATATAGAAACAATTTGATTTATATACAAAGAATTTCGGTTTAGTTTTTTTCGACAAAGCTTTTGTTGAAAGCGTCTCTTTCGAATTGGATGCATTTTTCAACATGCTGACAAAGCAAACTTATAAGCTTACGTGTTAAATATTCTTTTTTTTTGTTAACTGTGTTTTTATAGTTCTTTTTTAGTTAAAATGATTTGTTTAAATCCGAAGATATCTCAGATGTTGCGTCCGACGATGTAGTGCCGTTTCAAATAGAATGGACAGCTTTTCCAGGGATCCTGCTCTAAGTCAGAAATGGCTTTCGGCAATAAATAATGAAAAACTGATGGGAACCTTTTGAGTGGTTTTAAATAAGAGCAAAAGGGTTTGTAGTGTACATTTTACACAGATTAACTACAAACCGAAATGTTAACATTGCCGAGAATTGCTCGATGGGATGAGGTTTCCAGCTATTTAAATTGTGTCTTTTTAATGTTAACTATATGCAACTGATTTGGAAAATTAAACATGCCTCTATTTTAACTGTGGCATGGCGTTATTGAATTGAACAGTGAAGTATTGAAACCTGCCAGTATAATAGATCTAATTTGACAAAGCCTGGGACTTTTTCTACTTTGTTGGTAAATGATGTCCCAACTGTACTATTTAATTCCCACATTATGCACAAAACTTCTGCAAAAACAATTGACTATCGACTGTTTTGCGACTATTTTCAGTCGATAGTTCCCAACGCTACTATTTTGTATTAGTTTGGAATAAATCGTTGACTAGTTTAAACCTTTTATTTTAATTATTGATATATTAGTGAATTCATTGATAATCAAAAATGTATCCATATATGTTGTTTCCAATTAACATCGTTTGGCGTAACCAATTGTCACTAGCCCACAAAAGCATTTTGATAACATTCAAATTTGAATCATATATTTTCAAACAATTTCAGAAATAAGAAAATATGTGTCACTTACTAGGAACGTTATGGCACCACCAGATACATAATATTAATTCTTACTTATTTATTCTTTGGGCAATCCAGATATGCAAATATATAGCCATTATACTCACAACCTAGCGGTAAAGCGACAATAGTTCGCTACGAGTAAACGCTACACTAGCAGCAAACAACTAGCAGCTACAACTAGCGACAAAAACTACACATGTTTCCTCATAAGAACAATAATTTAATTAAAATATTGAAAATTGCATTAGATGCGATCTAACAGCAATAATATCGCCATCAAACCTGACAACACACTTAACAGCAGTTGTAACAATTATCGGAAAAAATTGTAGCTAGATGTAAGTGATTCAAAGCTCACTGGATCATCTAATAATTTATTTAAATTATTTCAGAGGAAACTGGTAATCTGGGAAGTGTTTTGGTAATCTGGAAGGGAAAAAACGAACGTATTTTACTTTTTTTTTCACTATAGATAAGATGGTAGAAAAACACAATCATAGAGTATTACGCTTATTATCATTGCATATATAATCCTATCGAATTGAAATAGGTGACAATAAATTATTATAATAATTTATAATAGTCATCACGGATATATAAAGAAGAACTGTTTGGACTGGTAAAAAGAAGCGTTATCTTCAATAACACCTTCACTTTGCATGAACTTCATCAGACATACAGAAGAACAGTGAATCAGATAGTGAAAGTGGCAGTGACTGAACATAACTTCCCTGATGTGCGCTTGCACACTTACAAACACTGGCAAATCCATAGGGGGAATGCAATGATTTAGAACATAACATATCGGTAAAATTTTGCAAAATAAATATATACAGATAATATCAGAAGAAAATTTGGAGAAATATACTAGTATCAAAAAAAAAAACATGAGATGTAAATACAGCTACGAATGAAACAGGAACTAAACGTAATAAAATATTTTTTACAAAAAAAATTTACCAACAGCACTATAATACGAGAAACAAACTATTTGTATATATTCAAAGTGATCAGTTAGTAGTAGTTAAAATAATTATAATAGATAGATAGATAGATAATATAAATTAATACCTACTATTATTAAATAATAGTAGGTATTAAGCTAAATTGGGTACATATAGTAGTTAGGTTAAATAAGGTTTTTGATTACTTTTATTTAGCTATTACAATGATTGTTATTAAAAAAACATAAATTAAAGTTTTATTATTTTTTAATTTTTAGAGTTCCTTATTTGTTTTTTGGAGTCGGTTCAATTTTTTTTGTTAGAAATATTTTATTTTTCTCTTTTTAGTGTTAGGTATTTACTCAATAAATTATGGAGTTATTTTGTTAAAAATTACAATGGGTAAGCCAAATAAAGGTGCAGCACGTATGAGGAAAAATAGGAATAATGAAACAATGATTGAAAATAAGGGACGCTTCAGCCCACAGGGTCCGCTATCTAACCTAGGTTAACGATAAATGTTCTAACCAAAGTAGAACAACAACAAAAAGTCGTTGCTTCTACCGGGAATCGAACCCGCGACTTGCAGAAGGCTCTAATCACTACACCATAGAAGTTGTTACCTGAAATATTTCTACGGCTTTTTATATAAGATGGTTAGTGCTTAAAAAGCAAACTGAACAGCTTTTGCACTGAACGACTTCCGGTCTTCCGTTACATACATAAATACTAAGTTATCATCCACTTAAAATTAATATATACTTACACTGGCAACTACAACGTCGCCAATTAGTTCGGGTAGAATATTAAATTCAAGATGAAATTTGCCATTAATCCTAGGAATCAATCTTTCGTAGCCTATTTGAACAACAGCTCTAGTGGATGGTGGAAGATATATGGTTATCATATATTTATTCTGTGGTTCATCTGTCAAGCATATAAAACATGCTTCTTTTAAATTAATTTTGGCCTAAAATGCGCGAACATTAAAATAATTAATCATTAACTAGCCTGTATGGTACCTACGTGATGCAGCAAACTTAGGGCGGTGTATTTCGGTTGTATATAAGTCATATATTTGTGGTTCCCAACCTCAATAAAACCACCTGTGATAACAGCACCAATGGGTAATATTAAAGGCAAATTGGATAAGGCTTCATTAGTTGCATCGCTATTTACCACGCTGAATTTAACTTTAGTGATTTCATAACAATTCAAAGCAGTTGGCTCAATAGACACTTGGTCGATTTGTACGCCACGCTCTGACATCAGTGGGTTCAAAACATCTTCTGTATTTCTAGATACTTAAGTTTACAACAAGGTATGAGACATTAATTACTACAAGACAACTATTATTCAAATTTCAACATGTATTAGTTTTGTTATTTGGTTTGAAAAAGTTTGCTGTCAAAGCTCATCAATCTTAATGATGATTTCATGCCAATGAGAACGGCCTGGTGGATCAAAATAGCTCAACGATAATGAATCACAATACTTATTGGAGGAACACTCACTTCAAACTCCCAAAAAACATTTAAACAGCTAACCAGCTATTGAATCTATTAGTATCAAACTCTTATATGCATGAGATAGAAGAGACTAGCCTGAGAAGATCCAAAAGGCTAGCACAAATAATAAAAGTTATTTGTATTATATTGTGACCATCAACAAAAAGTAAATATACTACAATAATGCCAAACGTAAGAAGTCATGAGAAAAGCTAGGTGCGCCATGTCCAGCTACGCTGAAGTGGATTATATATGGTCATAAAGTCTTGGTGTGCATATGGTGGGATCAACAATCTGTAGCTTATTACGAGCTGTTAAAACCGAATAGTGAGTTGTAAAGTTGTAACTCTATTGTAATGAGAAATGCTTCCATTCTCAACATGCATTGACCCTTCTGATTACAACTTGTTCAGATTAGTGAACGATGGTTTCGAAATATAAAATAACTGACAATACAACGGCATTCTTCCTACACGCGCCATCACCAAGCTTTCAGAAATATAGGAAAAGGTGATAGTTATATAAAATATTTTAATTAACATATCGTATAATGTTTCATCATATATGCATTTTTAAAGTGAAAAAATTATCAGAATACATGCAATCCCCTAATACTTAAAACCAATAGAGCAATTATTAGTATTGTATAGAGTTGAAATTATATTACAAAATGCTATTATGATTTTGTCTAGTTTCTTTGATCTAAACAATCAAGCACAATTTACTAAAAATGTTTGTAAAAACTTTAAAAAGGTATTATAAGTATGCCAGCATGAACTATAATGTAAATGGAAATATTCTCAAATTAAATTCAAAGTTTTAGTGAATTAATAATTAATTCGAATTTATCATTAGTGTCATATCTAATTTGTCACTAAATCCATTAGTGCGATATCTAATTTGCGGTACCCTACTATTTATCACATTTTTTTCTTATAGGGTATTTTCAAATTGTTGGGTTAGATATCTTACTGATTTTTGATCATAATAATATATTCATGCAAAAATAGAAAGTAAACCTTATTCTTTGGAAGCCATTCTTTCTTTCGCTCAAACAGCTTCCCATTTTTTTCAAATTCAAATAATGCCATTGAAAAGAAGCGGTAGATATGCCAACAGGTTTTTATAGAACTGCGATTAAATTCACATTAAACATATTTTGAAAGTGAATAGAAAAAATAAAGGTAGAATAAAACAAGAAAAACAATAATCATGCCTGTTTTCATCAAAAAATTGATTATGTTCAATTTCTTCGCATCCTTATATCCTTTTTAAAACATACTCTGTGGTATTTTTCTCTGGACCATAGCTATTACATAATTATTGATATCTTAGTAAACATACTATCATTATTAAAAAAATATAACAGATCAATCAAACTAAAAAAAGTTCTATTATGTTGACAATCAAGGTTACAAATAATTAATGTATTTAAGATTTTTTTATATAAATATATATGATTTAGCTTGTTTAAATTAATATGTGATTTAATTTGTAATAATTAGCTAATTTTAATTAATTAAATTACAATAAATCAACATAGAATTTCATTAGTGGTGTGTAATATTATACATATGTACATAATTATATACATACTATGTATAATTATGTACATATATATATATTAGATGGCTATTAGGTCATTCAATTTGTCAAGTGAAATCGGTAGGCATGTGCAGTAGCATTTTCATTCGGCTTTAGCAGCTCTAAATACACCTTGATAACCCCAATTATATACACAGAAATATTACATAATATTCAAACAAAAACCGATAAAGCAGCACCATCACTTCCTAAAAATATTTAACAAGTTTCGACTGTAGATTTCATTCAACCAAACCGAAGTATATATCGAGGAAAGGTAATATTGAAAGTTTCATGGTTAGTGTCTATATATAGAGAATAATCTATAAACTAACTATATAAAGTAACATTAAATGGAAATCGCGACAGATATCTGATTATCAACAATCTGGGCCACGGCATATTTAATAGATATTCTTTTTTCTCACACACACCTAGTCATTTTAGATGTCAGAAAGTTTAATTTTCTTTAAAAAAATCTTACAGAAATCTAATATAATTTATGATAATAGATTAATAATAAAAAATTCTATTAATAATAATATACCTAATATAAGAATTATGAAAAGAAATTACCACTTTTAAGTTCTAAAATTGGGCCAAATCCTGAAACAAAATAACATACTATTAATATATTTTATATCAACAGTATCAACTTCATTAATTTCGAAATCAATGAATGAATGCATTATGACTTTTAAAATGAGTTATAAGTTGTTTCTTTTTATATAGAATCTCTGTTAACTAACAATTTTTTTTAAATCAGTTATATAATAGGAAGTTTAAAAAGATTCATATATAATTTATTAATTAGTTCTTTTAACAGTTACCGTAAATAAAAATATAAATTAAAAAAATGTATCTCCTAATTTTTTGAAACAAAAAACTTAAAATATGAAGGAAAGTGCTCACAGCTTCTCCTTACTTCTCCTCTTCCAAATGAAAATCATAAAATGAACCTAATAAAGTATTCATGCTCTTTAAAAAAAAATCGATAATTCATTTTTTAAAAATGTTAGTTTTATACGCAAATAAAATAATAGGTTTAATTATCTTAACACATGGGCTGAAAAGTCCAAGGCGTAACAAAGAAAACGCGGTTTTTTGTTCAAAATTGGCTTTATTCATCTACGTAATCTCGATCAAGAGCCACACAATCATTCCAACGCCTCTCTAACATTTCAATACCACTTTTGTAGAACGATTTATCTTTTGTTGTCTCCAATTGCTGTCCAGTTAGATGACGATCGTTTTGATTCCGGAGTGAAGTGATGGATCCATCTTTCATCCATTGTCACTTTTACTATTGATTATTACGTTTAAACATGGCCAAACATTGTTCAGAAAAATCAACACTTCTTCTTGTTCTTGTTTTTGGTCCACAGTGATCAAACGCAGCTCACTTTGAACAGAGCTTTCTTATAGTTAAATGCTCATGCAATATAAAATCAACACGTTTTTTGATATCTTACCATGTTAGGTAACTCACGCAACTTCATTTTTTTATCATTCAAAACGATTTTGTAAATTTTCTCATGTTTTTTGATGTTACCACCTCTTTTGGACGTCCACTGAGTTCTGCATTATCGGAGTCTCTACGACCACGTTTGTAGTCAGCAAGCCAACGTTTTATTGTTGTTTCTGATGGAGCGGAGACTTTATAACAATTTTCAAGCCATTGATTTGCTTTAACGATATTTTTTCCCATCAAGAAGCAATGTAAAATTAAAACACGAAATTGTTTTTGATCCATTATTTTGAAAATAACAAAAGTAGTGTCACTCTTAGCACAATAACTCACAAACTTATGAATAAAATATCATGAAATTTTAAAGGCTTTCTTTTCAACGCTAGTATTGACTAATTTCTATGTGTTAGGTCCGAAACTTCTCAGCCCATGTCTTGTAATGACGGTATTGCATCTACATTCCAGAAAATTGAATATAATTTATTAAATATATGGGAGTAAAAAGTAAAAATAAAAATTGTAAAAGTTCATTTAAAGTTAGTGTAGTACATCACTATAAAATACCTATTACTTTTCTTTTACTTCCTTACGAGACATACTATCAATAAATTGTTGAAATAGAATATTGTGATCGCACAATTTTGCAGGCTAGAAAGCGTAAAATAATACAGATAAAACTCAATAGATGTCTCTGGAGAAACGTTTCGCAACTTCCAATATTCCGATGGTACTATAATTGCCACTGATTGGTTAGTTTAAATTTGTATTATAGGGGCCCATGATTTATTCTTTTGTGAAAACATTTGATTGGTTCAAAAGCATATATTGTAAAATTTAAATAAAAAAGTAAAGTTAATTTACTTGAAAGTCCAATTCAAATTTATAAAATATAAACATTATATATGAGGGAGATAGACTATAGAAACGTGTTATGTTTATGAGTATATATACCAGGTAAAAACAATGCCCGCCACATATGTTTAATCCAGTTAATTTTGGATTTTTAACATGATCAAGTTATTTTTAAATAAAGGAAGCTTCTTAACAGGAAAATAATGTATCATTTCTTTGCTTAAAGTTATTAAAACTGACATTAAACAAAGGAAATCACCAGGCTATTATTAAATAACAGGGGATAATTACTGCAAAAACTACCAAGAAAGAGAATTATAAAACTCACCAACTTGATCAATACAGCATTTAGATTAAAACATGTCCCAAGCATTTGGGAGATGGCGGAAATTATAATGATCCCAAGATCTAGGAAGTCACCAAATGAAGTGAAGGCCTATAAACCCATATCACTGCTACCAGTAATAACTAAGGTTTTTTAAAAACTCCTGTTGCAAAGAATAAAAGCGATCATAGAGAGGACAAAACCTAATATCAACACATCAGTTTGGGTATATTAACAAGCATTCAACAATTGACTAGGTCGACGGAATAACAGATATTGAAAAAGCCTACGAAAGTAAAAAAGTATGCTCAGCTATATTCTTAGATGTATCACAAGGCTTCGATAAGACATGAAGGCCTTGTTCGTAAATTACAGAAAATGTTACCAATACAACACACCGAACTATTAAAATCGTACATTACAACCAGATGTTTAGAGTCAAACAAGAAGAAGCTTACTCTACAATAAAAGAAGCTAAACCAGGTGTACCACAAGGAAGTGTACTGAGAGCAATGCTTTATCCACTCTTCACGTATGATATACCACAAATGAATAATATCACGATGGCTACATTTGCTGATGATGATGCGATTATAACTGTCGGAGATAATAGTGAATAAGCCTCACGAAAATTACAACAGGCAAGTGACAATATAAATAATTGCACACAAGCTTGGAAAATAAAAATTAATGAAAGTAAATCTGTGCATGTGCAGTTCACCTACAATCAGACCGTACAAGCACCAATAACATTAAATAATACTATCATTCCATATAGCAAAAACACTAAATATCTCGGAATGAATCTTGATGCAAAACTTCGCTGGAAGGAACATATAAAGAAGAAAAGCTTATTATGCTATTATAAAAGCAAATACTGAAACCTATATGCACATATGGAGTTCAATTATGGGGATGTTCTGCAAAGAGTAACATAAATAAAATACAAATATTTCAGAACAAAGTCCTGAAAGTTATTGTGGGTGCACTGAAATATTATAGGAATGATTGAAGTATTTCAGCTTTTGAATACCACCAGAACAGGACACAGACTCAAAAGAATAAAACCATCTGATCTTGTGTAGTGTTGTGTAGTGAGGTACATATAATAAAAAATACATGTATAAACATTATTTCAGCAGATACTGAGATAGGGTCGATGGGTCCTCCTAGTTATATACCCAGATTTAAGTTATCATAAAGACAAACTGTAGGTTAGTCGGAAACGACGAAAAAAATTTTTATTTGCTTTCTGTAGAGCCAATTATACAACACTTAGAACGAATATACATTTTAACGGACTAATTTTGATTATAATTTAGTCGCGAAACCGTGGAGAAATACTAAAAAAATTCTTCTTTGCGAAATCATCAATTAATTGAACCAATCAAATGCCTTTGCGGCTTTATTAGCGCAACGGTTCGTTTGCGAAACATTTAGCCAAATTTACGAATAATGCTAAATCTTTATTATCTGATACAACAATATTTAATATAAAAAATTAATATATTTACTTGGAAAATGCTTGCTTTTCGACATATCTTCTGCGTCGAAAATTAGAATAGAATCTGGCTTTGCTAATACGAAGGGGGTGACTTCAGTGAGAAAAGAATAGTTCATAGCCAATCTATACAATAATAACAGCGCTGTTATACATAAATATTTATTTAATAAATCACGAAACCATACTGGGAAGCTGCCTCCTTTAGTTCCGCGTTAACATTAGCTTTGTCATCCTGAAGGAGACTCTTTATTGTTAAAAAAGCCCAAACGCGTTCTAAACTGGTTGACACCATAATTATGCGTGTTCTCAATTTCCTCACTCCTGAATCCACCAAGCCGACCACAGCCGGTGCTTGAAATCCTTCACCTAAAAAAAATTTGTGAATTAAATATAATAATTAAATAAAAATAGACTGGGAATCAGTTTAGTGAATTTTCATATAAGTTGCGGTCGCCATATTTCATCCTTGAACCCAATTTCATCTTCTGTCGTATCTTTCCCGCTAACTAACGCTATGTATAATCTATCCAAAGTTATTTTGTGCATAAGTCATCAATATATTTAATGTATTACCTGCCGCAATTTGTAAATTTGATTTAGAATCAGAAATTTTTTTTCCTTTTGAACGTATAACCGAACTAGCCTGTTCTAAAATCTCCTCCGGTTGTCAAGCGTATGCAAAATTTGTCAAAACAATAGCGATGAGATTGATAAATTGCGATACATTTCAAACCGCTGATTATTATTACTCCGAGTGAAAATTCCAAAACCAGACAGGACATATTGCGTCTCTAATCAGTTACTTAGCATTTTTAATACTTAATATTAATTTCCTGCGATATTTATTGAAAATATATTTTAGCCTATTGCAGCTGCACTGAATATTAGTATAGAAACGTTCACTGAAATATCTCTAAAATTAAAAAATATAATCAAGATCAGCTTCATCTCATCTTATTTTTATTGAAAAAATATTTTTTGGCATGTTGCAGCTGTACTGAATATTAATATGGACACGGTCACTGAAATATCTTAGCTCTGTCAAATATTAAATATATTAAATATTATTAGGTATAAAAATGGTTAGTAGTTTTTCAATACAGACATAATTTAATACTATTATTTCAAAGGAAACTCTTAGCCCGAAAAGTATCCAAGAGGTCAATTGGAACTTTACAGACACTGAACAACAGAATGGTCACTCGTGGAAAGTTGACAATAAACATAGTGAAATGACAACAAAAGTTTATGGAAAAAGGTAAACGTTGGAATAACAACTCACTAGATTTTATTAGTCATAACATTTATTAATAATTAATTGCCGATATATTGTCTTAGTAATATTAGCTAGATTAATTAATAGCTCGTTAATAATTAGTTAATAATAATTAATAGCTTAGTTATTCACTTGAATGAAACTTTCTGAATATGATTCAATACTGCCAGTTTCTACGACAAGGTGATGAGAGTGGAGTGTTAGTGCTAGTTATTCTAAATGTATCTTTTATGTGCACAGGTATGTGTGTAATTGTTCAGAACATACATGAGAATTTTGTTAAAATGTATCAATAGAGAAAGAATAATAACTGTTTTTCAGATACGGCAACTCTAACTCGTAGGTGATACGGAAAAGAGTTCAATGCAAATATAATCAAACATAACCCCAACCTATGCACTTTTATAGCCGTGTTCTTAATTGTAGTTTCAAGTGCTTCGATAATATTTATTTAGATTTACTATAATGTTAAAATAAATTATATTTGATAACAGTATTTTTGTTTAATTATTTTATATAGATTAGAATTTTGTTGGATGTCAAAGCCAAACTGACCTAAAACTCATAATCGATACGGCAACATAGCCACGTTTTATCGTCACAAATTTAAGCGACGTATATAAAAAATAACTTTCACTAAAAATAACTATATAACTATAACTAAAATAACTATATTCAGCTACGTTAGTCATTGTAAATACACCACCTCTCAAACAGAACATATACTGACTAACAAAGCAATAAATAAAATGGTATACGCCCAAATAGCACGATAAAATTAAGATCGCTCAAAGCAACCAGATCTGAACCATCCCTAATCCAAATTATGCTGGAGATGAAAAATGCAATAGATGAAGTCTAAACTAGAACTGATTAACTAGAAACCAAGAACAGCGGATAAGATCTAAAAGGTCAATGGAAAAGTCCCCCGCCTGACACATAGATGGCGCTACTAGAATTAAATCCATACATTTTTTAGTTAGCCCTAACCCTCAAATGATGCGTGTAAAAATTTGACAGCTGTCGGATCATTAATTTATGAATTATAACATTTTGAATGAAGCAACTTTTGTTATTGGTAAAAAAAGGATAAAAAGGAATGTCGGGTGTTGATAAAATATTTCTTTTTGAAAGGAAAAACTACAGTTGAAGCAAAAACTTGGCTTGATGCCGAGTTTCCGGACACTGCCCCAGGAAAATCAACCTTCAAGGATTGGTATGCTAAGTTTAGAGGTGAGAAATGAGCACCGAAAACGATGAACACAGTGGACGCCCAAAATAGGTTGCTACCGACGAAAACATTAAAAAAATCCACAACATGATTTTGAATGATCGTAAATTGTAATTGAATGAAATAGCAGACACTCTTAAGATATCAACTGAACGTGTACATCATATCATTCATAAAGATTTGGGTATGAGAAGGTTCTGTGCAGAGTGGGTCGCTTTTAACCATAAACAACGACGAATTGATGATTCAAAGCAGTGTTTGAAGATCATTAAGCGTAATAAACCCGAAGTTTTTGGTCGATATGTGACAATGGATGAAACATTGCTCCATTATTTCACTCCCAAGTCCAATCGACAGTCATCCGCGTAGACTGCACATGATGAACCCGCTCCAAGGCGTGGGAAAACGCAACAGTCGGCTGGCAAGGTTATGGCGTCTGTATTTTGGGATGCGCATGGAATATTTTTCATTGACTACCTTGAAAAAGGAAGAACCATCAACATTATAACATAGCGTTATTGAAGTACGAAATCGCCGAAAAACGGTCACATTTGAAGAAAAAGAAAGTGCTGTTTCACCAAGACAGTGCACCGTGTCATAAGTCAGTGAAAACGATGGCAAAAATACATGAATTGGGCTTCGAATTGCTTCGTAATCCACCGTATTCTCCAGATCTGGCCTCTAGCGACTATTTCCTGTTATCATATCTCAAACAATGCTCGCTGGGAATAAATGTTCGTCAAATGATCAGGTATCACCCTTAAAGGGAGTTGTTGAATAAAAAAAACTAATTTTGCCAAAAAAATGTGCCGGACACTTTTCAATTGTTTTGTTAATAGATGAAAATAATATAAGGAGCAAATATATTTACGTGTTGCAGGTTAGAATGCCAACGGTATTCTGAATAACGTAAATAGCCGTGAAATATATCTAAATAACCAGCAAAATGTCTTATCTCTGAGGTGCACATGCCACATTAATCATTCCTTAAATTAACAGGCTACTAAAGATATTTTTTGTAATACATCCGGATAATAAGGCAAAAAAAATTGTAAGAAGAAATACAATAAGGCCCCATGAAGAAATACAACTGTACACCTGATATGTATATATATTTCATTGACCTGAAAACTAGTCTTAAAACCATTTAGAGCAGAAAGTTAAAAACTTTACGAGGGTTATTCAAACAGCAGTATACCGAAAGTCCAACGTGCCTACAACAACATACGTGGCAACAACCGACATAACTACCCAGCATAAATTCGAGAACTAATTAAAAAATTAAAAACCAGGAAAAATTATAACAAACTGCGGATAATAAACACCTATATTCAAGAACTATTTGCCTATAAAGGGGCATTGGAGAGCAATCAAGAACATCATCTCAGGCATATAGCATCTATCTCACCTTTAAGAATCAACACCAAACCAAAACATGGGCCAGAGACAATACACAAAAAACAAAACTCCTTGCTGAACATCTAGCTGAAGTTTGTAGTCCCAATCGCGATCAGATGAACCACGTCATAAGTAGCCCTAAGAGGACTAACCGATAAGATAAGAATAAACCTGAATCCAAAATAGATGACTAGAGAGATCCTAAAACAACTGCTTAGAAAACCTTGCTAATTTTTTTAACGTAGCTTTTTAGACTAAAATGTATGTCAGCATATTCGAAAGTAGCGGAAGTAATGATACAAACCCTGCTAAAATATTTAATGATGTAAAATCGTATAAACCTATTTCTCTATCGATTGTGTCAAAACCTTTCGAGGAAACATTACTCAAGAGAGTCCTAATATAAGTCCTATAATAAAGCAAAGCAACCTAATTGTGGACTATCAGTTTGAACATTCAGAAATCGACCAAGTTCATAGAATAATGGATATCATTGAACGCTCTTGGGAAGAAAAACAAATATACTTTGCCTTCGATAATTTTTGACACCAGGGCTTGATATATAAACTAAGTAAAATGCTGCCAAAGCAATATGTAGAGATATTAACATCATATATCTCCAACAGATCTTTCAGAATTAAACAGGAAGTAGAGTATTCTCAACTCTCAACAAAGGAAACAAAGCGTCGACCTACTTTTGATCTCTGCTGGTAAAGAAGATAGTTGCTTTTTCCAAGACAAAAAGCGGAGAAAATGAATTAAATCTAATGGTTGGATCATTGAATTAGACGATCTAAGTCAGAGCGTCTTCTCTTTGGCATTGTTAATAACAAAATTAAAAGCACTGAATGTGTGAATAAATCATAACAAATGTAGAATACATTTACAAAATATGGTTTACCATAAACAGTCACTCCATATTTCATGTTTATTCTTGGTAAATGGTTGTTTGAGCCAAATTAGATTCATATTTGCAAATATGTTATTATTTTTCACGCTATCAAATCGATGATCATATTCGATCTGCTGTAAAAGAAGCTACCCCGACATCAAGAAAGAAATTAGAATATGAGGTAAATTACCCCCTTAAAATTAGGGAATTGATAAAAGTGACGATAAGCTAGAAGAGTATGGCACAGAAGCCATAGACAAAACAAAATATTTAATTGAATTAGTAATCAGACAAATCAAAAGATTAAAGAATATAAACAGAGTTACTTCGAAAAATATGCAAGTGAATTAAACCCGGAAGCAGATTAAATTTACTGGCTACGGGAACCAATTCGGAGATTTAAAAGACCAATTTTTAGTGTACCGCCTATTAAAAATAATCAAAATGAATGAGTTCAACGCAACGATAGAAAAACTGAATTATTCGCAGAACATTTAACTAACGTATTCCAACGAAATTCCGGTTTGGATTTCAGAATTACCATCCGACAATCGACCAAGTGCACAGAATAACAGCGGTTGTTGAAAAGGCATTCGAAGAAAAGAAATACTGCCCTGCAATATTCCCAGATGTCTCACAAGCTTTTGACAGAATATGGCATTTGGGATTAACCTACAAAATGAGCAAATTACTATCGACTGCTGTATTCTGAACTCCTAAACCCATTTCACCAGTATTTCCCTCCCCATGGACCACTCCTATATCTACTTTATACTGCTAATGGGGCTTTACTGACAACAACAAAAGAAACAGTACTTGAAACATTTACTGACGATACAGTTATAATAACAAAATATGTATATCTGTCTAAATCTATAGAAAAAATACAAATAGCGCTCAACAAATTCTACAAATAGACTGAAGACTGGAAAATACAACTTCATTGCTCCAAATATGTCCATGTTTAATTACGTCACTTGACGAATGCCCGATTCCTCAAGCAAAATCAGCTAAATACCTCGGAATATATCCCGATGGCAGGTTAAACTGGAAACATCATGTTAAACAAAAGCACAGCAGATTAGACTCAAAATCAAGTCCACTGGTTAGTCGGATGATACTCTCAAATTTACCTAAACTCAAATGTATAAAGGATGGAATGTATCAATCATTCATAATTATTAGTCAATTATTCATATTATATTATTATTCATATTATTATTATTCATATTATTATAATTCATATTAGTGAATCATAAAGTCTATTTGGACCTGTGGGGTGCAAATATGGAGTAACACTAAAACATCAAACCAACTAGTAATCCAACGCATCCAAAATAAAGTTCTACGATTAATTACCAATGTTTATCGCCGTGTAACAAAAAAAGAGCTCCACGATGACCTCGGAATCAAATATATACCCGAAGTTATCCAAGATTTCGCCCTAAAACATAAATAACGTTACTAAATCACAGCGACGTGCAAGCAACACAGTTACTGAACAACGAGCGAGAAATTAGAAGATTGAAACGAACCAAATCACATGATCTTATTTACTGCATAAATATACTTTTAGCTTTAGCTAATTTGGGAAAGAAATACTAACGTATTAATCCCGTACTGGCCTTATTTGTAAATTAATGCAAGTACAACAGGATAGTAGTAATAAATTAATTTGTAAATTAAGATTTTGAACTAAGCATATCTAATGTAAGATCTAATTAACAAAAAAATATAAAATAAATATTAATATCAGTATTCAGTTTTAATCAGTATTCAACATTTTTAGTCACAAAATATGTTTCCCAATGCACCCATTTATATTTGAAAACCAACAAAAATGTCGATCCCTTGTGACAGTGACTATTGATGGCACGGACAGTGGAAAATTTCATTGCTGAAAAATTCTTGCCTTTATTATTTTCTTCACAATTATTCCACATTTTCTCATCATATAAACATCATTCTTATAACTTACCTCCAATTCCGTTTACGAACAATTCGCGTCCTTTAAACAGGACTGGAAAGGTTATTCTAGTATCCGTATGCTCATTATTGATATAAATGAAGTGAACATTCCTAATCAATGGTGACGAGAATCCTTTGTAGAATTCTTCCAGTTGAGTTGGCACACCAACGCCTTCATAAATATGTTTACTAATGCCGCAATTTCTTATCGAGAGTCTCTCTAAAAATTCTCTATCGCACTTATCTCCAAATGTTAGACCAAATATAGGCACTTTATCTACATTAATTCTGGTTATCTGAAACAAATTTAAATTACTTATTAACGTACATGTTAAATACTAATAAATGTTATTAGATGCTCTGATAACTTTTTTACTTTAAAAAATATTTATTGTACTGTATACCAGCCAAACCACGCTGCATCGATCTGAAGAAGTGGCAATCAGAAGGTGCTATATCTAGTAAGTAGCAAAAACAATTATTCACGGGTCCTATAGGCATCTACAATGACAGTTTCACTCGGTTTTAGCATTTCGCAATACACCTAGCTGATCCCACCATATGCACCGCTTTATTTTATGGCCATGAATATTCCGCTTCAGTGACGATTTGAATGGCTCTCCTGTACTAGTTCACGGCTTTTTATATTTCAAATTAATTATATAGTTAATTCGTTTAAGATGCGACAATCAGTGCGCATTCGAGGAACCAATCCACACACCCAGAATACAATTTGCTAAAAGGCGGACCAATTCAGCTCCAAAAAATATGTTATATTAACAATGCTGCAATCCATAAAGACAAAGTTGAAGCCAGTATCGTCACTAATCACGTCCTGCAAAATTTTATTCAATATCTTTTTTTATTGCAACTGTTTTCATGCTAATTTGAGTTAATTCTTTTTTAAGAAATTTAATTAATTTAATTTTAAATTTAATTTAATTTAATATAACTTATTTTTAATTCAAAGAATGTTGATCCCACCAGATCACATCTAATAATCACAGAATAACTATGTGATTAGTTAGGCCTGGAATTTATTCAGCGATGCCTTAACAATCTTTTCTCAACATGTTTAACTTTTAACTCCTCAATTCTCATCATCATGTCCAAAAAGGAAAGGAAATATTGGCTACGTTTATAACTCGGTATATTGGAAAAACAAAACACTCGCAAATTAACGACAAACCCTATAACAGTTAACTTTTGTACTTCTTAAATATGGCTACATCAGATATTAAGAATATTGCTAACTATCGTTAATATGTAGTTTTTGTAAATAAATAACTTTAAGAAGAGCAATTTAGCATAATCAACAAAAATCAACATAAGACCGCAAGAAACAAGTCGAGAAAGAGAAAGAGTTAAAATACAGGAGCCGCGCAGGATCCCCAAAAGCTGCAGAGGAGTTGTTGAAAGAGTACACACTGTACACTACACTAGAATGCATCGCATAAAAGAACCAATTCAACAATAGTAACTATTTAACATAGTCAATTCTTATATAGTCTACTTAAAATAGCAATGAACTCACGTCATCAATATGTGCCCGTCGCAAATTGCAAATTCGTTTTAGAGTCGGACAATATTTTCCTTCTCATTTTATTCTATTTAAAAATAGACAGAGTGCTGCCTAACAAGTTCGAACATCTAACCGAACCAGCATGCTAAAGTCGTCCGGATGTCAAACGTATGCAAAATTCTTCAAAATATTAATTATAATAACTACGTTATAAACCATAAAATACGTAAATTGCTCTTTTTAAAAAGTGCTGAAAATTTCCAAGACAGGGTGATGAGAGTGGAAACAACTAAAAGTGATACATAATTAATACATGATAATTGTAGAAAATGTGCACAGATATGTATATAATTCTTCAAAATATAAATGAGCATTTGGTTAAAATGTGTGAGGAGAGAAAGAAGACTAACTATTTTGCAAATATGATAAATGCATTAGGGAGAATGCAGTAATTAAATCTAGGTTTACCAAGAAAGATGTATATATGTAGTAACATCACAAACTGAAAACAAATACAATGATATCAAAATGACTTTACAAGGAAACACTATTCCGAAGGAAATAAGAACTAAGCATAAAAGGTAAATGTGTTTTCAAATGAAAGTAAAACACATTATTTGGATATAAAATTGTTGATTAGGGATCCTAGGGATGGATACCATTACAAAAAAAACGCGCCTGGAACACTAAATCATAGGTGGTATGGAAAAAAACTAATATAAATGTAATAAAATACAACCCTAACCTCCAAAGCATTATAACTGTATAATTAATTGTAGTCCTTTAATAATATATACATTAGACGAACTGTAATGTTAAAATAAATTATATCTTATAACAGTAATTTTTAATTTGATAAGATATTTTTTTATTTTTAACAATTTAATTATTTTATTTAGATTAGAATTTTTTATACGTTGTAGCCATATGAACATAAAACTCAGAGTTGATGCGGCAACATTGCCACGTTTTGACTTCATTAATTCAGATGACGTGAGTTGACTGCTATTTTGAATAAACTATATGTTGACTATATGACACTCTATAGAGGATTGTTACATTTTCCCACAATGAAAACCTCAAAAGGTCAGGATCAACCTTAAAGGCTATGCTATAGGTATCTGATAAAATCACATAAACAAATTATAACTATAGCAGTGTAAAACACAATGAAAGTCAATACAATATTGGATAATGTATTATTTTAATTACGGTATTTAATAAAAATTTTAAAAACGCTTCTTATATCCTTATCTTCTTACCTCTGATAAAATAATAGTTGTATTTGTTTGGCCAACAGTCGGTTCTCCATCAGTTAAAAGTACAATAATAGGTTGAAACACTTCATTTGCCTTAGCTTTAGTAATTTCCAATCCCCTTTTCAGTGCATCCAGAATGTTAGTTCCTCCTGATGGTTTTAAATTTTCAAGCAAATTAAGTGCATTAGAAATAATTCCTGGTACAGCACGAAAGCATAACTAAAAAAAATATAGTGTGTACAAGAATAGATAAAGTTTGGAAATATTATAAAAGACACAAAAGTAATCGTACGAAAGCATTTATTTAGTAAAATGTTCATTTTAGTAGTTCTGTTTTTTTAACACTTTTTGAATAAGATCATATTCTTAAGCAATGATGCAACCAAATATCAATATCTGCAGTTTCGTCACTCGTTTGTCACAATTACAATCCAAGAACAACAGCCAGTAATTTTATAAAAAATATTTTTTCTACAGAAATATGTTACTACCAGTAATAATAACTAGCTCTTTTGAAATGTATCTCCCAGTACTTTTGATATATTGCATGTAAGTTTTCCTTCACCGTCATTTGTGAACATCACCTAACAAGATTATTAGTAATACCAGTAAGATACAAACCAGTATCATGACTAAATCAAGCATCATTTATGCTATCTATATTTTGGTTGACACCGGGTCTTCTTTTAGAAAAGCATTTCAACTTAGAATTTTTTCTTCAAGAACGACTATGCTAGTTGAAGCTGCATCCTTTTAAAATTCTACATTTTCTTATCCACCTACATTTTTTTAAGATTCTGATTGTTGGATCTCTGACTTGCTTATAAGTTTAATTAAAGAGTCAGTGCATTTTCCACATACCTACCACATCTAACAGGTTCATCAGCTTGCATAGACCGAAAATATTATTTACGCAAACTCGACTGGATTTAACACCTGCTTTTTTTGATCGCCTTACCTCGTCGCGTGCCCTTTAGGTCTCATTTGAATAATCTTCATAAACACATTCCTAGCAATAGGCTAGATGATATGATGATAAAAATTAGTAAACAAATATTCAAATTTAAATATTTATAATTTAAACTTTTTTGTATTAATTTACTCATTAACTATGGAACATGAATATTTGGATAGATGAATGATAGCCTTGTCCAATACATTGGTATCTGCCCTTTCAAATTATAGTCATAACATCTTTCAATAGGTTTGCCATCGATACAATTTCGATTTAACAGATCAATTGAAAAGCCTACCATAGTAAAACACAATTTTTTGACAAAATTAGTTTTTTTTATTCAACATAATTTCCTTCAAGGGTGATACACTAACTATAGCGAACCTCCAACATTTCGATACCATTTTTGTAGTACGATTTGTCCTTTGCTTCAAAATAGGCCTCAGTTTCGTGGATCACCTCGTTATTCGGCGAAAATTTCTTCCCAGCGAGCATTCTTTTGAGAAACCGGAAATAGTCGCTGGGGCCAGATCTGGAGGAGGCAATTCGAAGCCCAATTCATGAATTTTTGGCAAGGTGAATTGTCTTGGTGAAGCAGCCCTTTCTTTTTCTTCAAATGCGGCCGTTTTTCGGCGATTTCTTCATTCAAACAGTCCAATAAGGCTGCGTAATAGTCCTTATTAATCGTCCTTCCTTTTTCCAGGTAGTCAATAAAAATTATTCCAGGCGCATCCCAAAATACAGACGCCATAACCTTGACAGTCGACTGTTGCGTTTTCCCACACTTTGGAGCGCGTTCATCGTGTGCTGTCCACTCGTATGACTATTTATTGGACTTCGGAGTGAAATGATGGAGCCAAAACTGGGGTTTATTACGCTTTCATTATCATCTTCAAGCACTGCTCTGAATCATCAACTCGTCGTTGTTTTTGGTCAAAAGTGAGCTCGCGCGGCACCCACTTTCTTATACCCAAATATTCGTGAATGATATGATCAATTTACGATTATTCAAAATCATTTTGTGGATTTTTTAAAATATTTTCGTCAGTAACAAACACTGTCAGTTTCACCACGTCTAAACTTAACATACCAATCCTTGATGGTTGATTTTTTTTGGAGCAGTGTCCGGAAACTCGGCATCAAGCCAAGTTTTTCCTTCAACTGTATTTTTCCCTTCAAAAAGCAATATTTCATCAACATGCGAAATTCCTTTTTATCCATTTTTCTCATAATAACATAAGTTACTTCACTCAAAATGCTATAATTCACAAACTAATGATGTCACGGAAGCTGTTAAAATTGTCGAAAGCTTTTGAGGGTTAGGGCTGACCAAAAACATATGGTCATTTTCAATTTCGACACTTGCAAATAATACTATTCTCATAGCTTCCAAGTGGCATTGCTGCATACTACTCTTTGGTACATTTTAGAGTTGTCAAATTTATTTAATAATTTTCTCGAAAAAATACCAAAGTTTAATTGCGGATATGATGGTTAGGAAACGGTAAGTGACATTCAGCAAGTTTGTTTTTTGGACTTCTTTCATAACTGGCGTAGTCGGTAGGATTCCAGCGAGATATAGAGCTGTTATCTATTAAATCCATTCAGATTAGTTGGATTAGCTATCGTTACCGCAGTTACTCGCAGCAGCACTATTTGGTATTAGTTAAATGGAGTTCGGGAAAAAGTATCGCATCTGAAGCTGTAAAGTCACAATAGGTATATTGAAGGTACTCAAATACCCCTATCCATAAACTATTCCTCTCAAGACTAACATAGTTTACTAAAAGTTAGACACAAGCTTGCAGTTCGCAGTGAAAGAAGTTACGTTGTTTTACAACATAGGAAAAAGCATAAAAGACGTACGTAAGGAGCAATACGTTAATAAACAAGTATATATATATATATATATATATATATATATATATATATATATATATAGAAAAACCAGATGTTAGGCCTATGGATATAATTCAGCCGTTTCAAAAATGATTTGCCAAGTATCTAAAGAGATTTACCAAGAGTCTAAAGAGGAACTTGACCACGGCTGAGGTATGTTGAGGATTTCCAGTTTTTCGAAAATATTTTCTTTTGATCTCAATTCTAATAAATGATAAAATAATGTAATATTATGCTTATAAATAAACAATCTTAAAAGAATACAAATTAAATCTAAATAGGTAAACATGTGCCAGGTAAATCCCTACATTACCTCAGAACCGGTATAATTTTCACAGTCCATATATAAGCAACAATCGTCATGGTATATGTGATCTATTTCTTCTGGCAAATGTATATCCTACACCAAAACAACAATACAAATAAATATATTTTCAGAGTAAAATTTCTGTATTACCTCAACGTCCTCCGAATCCATCCCTCGATCAATGGACTTTTGGAGCACCACTTCCCCCGGAATTAGATCCCACAACGAAATAGTATTATTAAACTGTATAATGCTGAAACAGTCATCTGGTTTAAGTGTATTCAAAATATTAACCATAGCCTCCTTCATTAGTTCAAATTTTTTATCTGTTTCAAACAATAAATATATTTCAAACCTACTTGACTATTTCTAACTTATGCATTTACCACACATACTGCCACTAACATCAAGAGTAAATATAACTTGCTTCTTTAATGGAGGCAGCGTTGGAGCAAAGAAGTGCAAGAAATAACCATTCTCATCTATGAAAACCTAAAACAAAATAATAGTTATTTTTCATTAAGGCCCTGCATTTATGGCAGTAACCCATAAAATATGTTTACTTCACCGCCTTCCTCGTCCTTCGCAAGATCGTACTGGACGACAAACTGCCCAATAAGTCCGCCCATTACTCCTTCGTCCGTTGATAAATATTTTGAAAGAGATTTCTGCTTTTCAATATCTGGTTTGAATTCTATTTCAGCACCAGAACGAGACAATACTGTAATAGATGCTTCTGGATCTAAATTTGAGTCTTCTTTTAAGTATCCGTTACCAGATCGCATATTAGGAACTTTTACGAATTTAATTGGCACTTGTTCGTCAATATTAACCTATAACATTACATAGGAATAATATTTTTGAATACATATAATAACAAAAGACTGGGTTCAAGACTTTTTAGATTAAGATACGTTTTACTATATTGTACATTTGCGTAAATAAATAGTATAGTGATCTGAAGAAATAAAAATAGAAACTAAAAAAAAATAAGAAAACCTGCAGAATCTATCTAGGTGAAAAGTTAATTAAAAACTACGAAATATACAAAAAAAAATAGAGGTACAGTAACACGAACGATAAGTTCAAAAAATAAAACATGGATATAATTTGGAGAGATAATGGAGAGAGAAAACCAGCAATAAAAATAGAACAGTTTTACAAAATTGTAAAAACTTACACTAGAGAAAAGTCATATAACTTATATGCACATAAAAGATGAAAAAGAGACATAACAACTGAATAAAAGGAGGGGTACTTGTTTTACCCAGAGGAATGAACATACAGCAAAATATACCGACCGACAAGAAAAGAAAATGGAGGCACAGAAAGGATAAAAATTGAGTTAAAACGCTAGTTATTGAAAAAATATAATAATATAATAATGATATAATAATGATAAACCGGCAAAACAAATTGGATCTTAAAGGTCTATTTGGACGCTATCTGCGATATCAAAATTATTTGAGAAATTGTTCTTAAAACGTATTAAAAACGTAACCATTTATAGAAATACCAGATTTCCAGTTTGGATTGCAAAATCACCACTCGACAAACGACCAAGTGCATAGAGTAACAGCGATTTTTGAAAAGGTATTTGACTGAAAGAAATACTGCCATGCAATATATCTGGGCGTCTCACAATCTTTTGACCCGGTACGGCATTTGGGATTAACCTGCAAAATGAGAAAATTGCTATGGAGGAATTACTATCAACTGCTGAAATCATATATTTATGAAAGAAAATTCGGTCTTGCATGAAGGAACATTCCCAACACTTAAATCTATTTAGGCTGGATAGTATAGAGTAATGTATTGGGACCACTCCTATATCTACACTATACTGCTGATATCTCAACAACAAAAGAAATAGTACTTGGAATATTTGCCGACTACACTAACTGTGTCGTGACAAAATATGTATCTTTGTCTAATGCTGTAGAAAAAGTATAAGTAGCGGTCAACAAGATCTACAAATAGAGTAAAGACTGGAAAATACAGCTTAATAGTTCCAAATGTGTCCATGTTAATTTACGTTGTGGCAAAATGACAAAAATTAACAAAATACCCCCGGCATCAATTTCAACGATATGTTAAATTGGAAAAATCATGTTAGGCAGCTACTTTTTGCCACATCTAAGCAGATTAGGCTCAAAATTAAGCAATCTTCCTTTCAACTTGAACTAAAATCAAAGAGATTGGATTATTAATCAAGCCAATTTAGACCTGGTGCTCAGTTTTCTGGGGTGCAGATATGGAGATACACTAAAACTTTAAAGCAACTAGTAGTCCAATGCAGGGTAAACAAAATTATCTTATTAATTACCAATGCTTATCGCTACTTAGCCAACGAAGAACTGCATGATGACATCGAAATCAAATGGGTTTATAATGTGATCAAAATGTAATCTTAAAACATGAGATAAGTCTGCTAAATTACAGTGACGTAGAAGCAATACAAGTTACTGGACAACACGCGAACCAAACCACACGAACTTGTATAGTGTAATTCTTAGCTTTAGCTTAAGTAGTTCAGTTCTATTTTAATTTGGGAAATCAGGTTATATTAATCCCATACTCGCTTGCCTATTAATGCAAGTACAACAGAGCAGGAGTAATGAATTAATTTGTAAATTAAGATTGTACTAATCATAGCAAATGTAAGATGTAATTAATACACTTAGGAATGTAGCGACCTGGTACCAATTTTTCTTCGAAAACCTTTTTTAAGATAAATAACATTTATATTGTTTAAAGAAATTTATGTAGTTCTTCAAAGTAAATAATTGTGCCCATTATAGAAACTCTATGTCACTTAATTTTGCTTACCGATAGTACAAAATCTTCAACAAACTGACCGGGAGTGACATTTAATATTAGTTCATACTTCTCGTTTATTCTGTTTAGAAACTCTTCATATGTAACACAGAAAGTAACTACGCTACCTGGTTGGACATCTGCCGAAATAATAAAACGACCTGACTGTCTTGTATACTCAGTTACATGTTCGATGCCATTATAATCTTGCTCGTCCTACAAAATTAAACAAACATGTATTCAAACAAGTAATACGAAATGTAGTAAGTTTGGATTGTAATTTTCACCAAAAGTTCCTGTTAGATCATAATTTAAATTATTTACCTCAACAAGAAGTCCCTCGGCATATTCCTTCCGTTTTACTTCTGATACATACTGTTTCCCATCAATCTCAAACGTAAATCCAGAAATAAGTGCTTCTTCAGGAATTACTACACAAAAGGTCACCTCTTGTTCTTTATTCGTATCGTTATGCAGCTTGTTAGTAACCACAGTCTTAGCAAAACGATTGACGATCCTAGTTTTAATGAGCGAGGAAAGAAGCTTTGGTGGTCTTTCTATTAACACCCAATCATCAATGGAATCGCAATGCATTGTTTTGAATTCTAATAAAAGCATAAGAGTTATTAATATGTGTAATAAATTAGGATTTGTTATAGTAATAGAGTTAAGTAGTAACTATAGTTAGATTATAGGAATTAGAGTTATAGTAAATACGTAACAGATCAATTGAAAAGTCCCCGACCTACCATAGTAAAACACATTTTCTCTTAAAAATTAGTTTTCTTTTGTTCAACATAATTCCCTTCAAGGGTGATACACTGCTTATAGCGACCCTCCAACTTTTCGATACCATTTTTGAAGTACGATTTGTCCCTTGCTTCAAAATATGCTTCAGTTTCGGCGATCACCTCTTCATTCGACGAAGATTTCTTCCCAACGAGCATTCTTTTGAGATCTGAGAACAGGAAATAGTCGCTGGGGGCCAGATCTGGAGAATACGGTGGATGAGGAAGGAATTCGAAGCCCAATTCATGGATTTTTGCCATCGTTTTCACTGACTTGTGACACGGTGCATTGTCTTGGCGACCAGCACTTTCTTTTTCTTCAAATGCGGCCGTTTTCGGCGATTTCGTCCTTCAAACGGTCCAATAACGCTATGTAATAGTCGCTGTTAATGGTTCTTCCTTTTTCAAGGTAGTCAATGAATATTATTCCATGTGCATCCCAAGGAGTTCAGTTCCAACCTTCGTAGGGTGAAGACGTATTTTCAATACGGTCCAAGCTATAAAAAGATACCTTTCTTTAAAAAAACCCAGTATTTTATTACGGTTATTTAATTGAGTGTTAAAAACGCATAACAGATGCGGCTATCCGTCTCTCAGTGGACCTAAAGTGTAGTGAATACGTGTTTACGTGACCAGACAAAAGGACTGCATCTTATTTTTATTAGTGTTTAAAATTATTTCATCTTATTTTACAACAGTCCTTTTGAAATTCATTTATAGTAAAAAACTAGTGCTAAAACAACGTAAGTGAAAAATGAAGTGCGTGAAATGAACAATGTATTTATTTTATTTTTTTTATCCTCTGGAAGTAAATTAAATAAAATATTAAAAATTAAAAAATGGCAAACCATAGCGATTCAACCAAATCACCTGCACACTTTGATATACGATTAGAACAAACAGCAATAACGCAAACTCCACCGTCAGAATGGACTACAGTCATTAACAAAAGAGAAGTCCAGAAGAAGAAATCGCGAGGAAACAAACAAGAATCAGTGACTATTGGTTGCAGAAACCGATAGAGACAAAAAACAGTTTTAGCAACCTGTCGGAAGAAATTGAAGAGAACATACAACCAAGCCCTGAAAAAGTTGTTCCCAAACCACCACCAATAACAGTCTATAAGGTAGGAATAATAAAAAATATCCATGACTTATTGAAAATCATTACTACGAACTACACAATTAAAACAGTGAGCTATGAAACAATTAAAATCCAATTGTTCGAAGCGGATCACTTTAAAGTTCTTATAAAAGAAATAGATGAAAGAAACACCCAATACCATACATTCAGGCCAAAATCCGAGAGAACATTTAAATTCGTATTAAAAGGATTACACCACGGGACGGACTTTAACACCATCAAGGTAGCACTAGCTGAAAAAGGCCACGAGGTCGTAAATATTCACAATATACGACATCACACGACAAAAAAACCTCTGCCTATGTTTTATATAGACATAAAACCTAATGCAAATAATAAGGCGGTGTATGAAATCACCAAATTGGAAAATAATATTATTAAAAGCGAACCACCACATATAAAAAGAATTATACCACAATGCACAAGGTGCCAAGCGCACGGGCACACAAAGACTTACTGTCGCAAATCATATAGATGCGTAATATGTGCAGGAGAACATAAGACAGGAGATTGTACTCGTAAAGTTCGCGATGAAAAAGTGAAATGTGTTAACTGTAACGGAAATCATCCAGTGAACTACAAGGGTTGCGCAGTTCACAAGCAACTACAGAAAAACTTTATCCGGCCTTAAGGGAAAAAAGGCATCAACAAAAACAATCCACTACTACCAATCTACCACTACCAACCAGAACAAGTCAACCAGACATAACTTATGCCCAAATAGTTGAAAATGGTTCAGCACAAAAACGAGAGACAATATCTCAACCTACTGAAACTAGCAACATCTCAAGATTAGAAAATATGATGGCCAAACTAATGGATCAAATGAGTACGATGCTTGGTCTACTCACAACCGTCGTAAGCAAACTTGCCTAATGCCTGAAACCAAAATATAAGCTTTATCATACAAATCACCCTGATGATAAAGCACATGGAGGTACAGCCATAATAATTCGAGATGATATAAAGCATTTCGAAAAAGAAAAATTCCGCAAAGACTACCTGCAAGCCACCAGTATAACCATAGAGGAAGCCCATGGACCATTAACAATTTCTGCGATTTATTGCCCACCCAAACATAACAACAAGGCAGAACAATTTCAAGAATTCTTCAGTACACTAGGTAATAGATTTATAGCAGGAGGAGATTATAATGCAAAACATTTAATGTGGGGTTCAAGAATAATAACCTCAAAAGGTAGAGAACTGCTCAAAGCCATAAGGATAGATAACTTACAACATATCTCTACTGGTGAACCAACATATTGGCCTTCAGACAGAAATAAAAAACCAGATACAATAGATTTCTGTATTACAAAAAATATTGATCCAAAAAAGTGTCAGGCAGAATCATGTTTCGACCTGTCTTCTGATCATTCACCAATAATAGTAACAATTTCTTCAAAAATTACCATCAAAGATAAACCCCCTTCTCTGTGCAATAATAGAACTAACTGGCCCTCATTTAGAGAAAACTTAGACCAAAATATCTCTCTAAACTTACCGTTACAAACTGAAATGGATATAGAAATAGCAGCAATAAATCTTACAAAAAATATACAGGAAGCAGCATATTCCGCGACTCCCAACAGTGAAACATTTCCAAGAAAAAATACACATATATCATGTACAATACAGAAAAAGATAGCAGAAAAAAGAAAGTTACGACGAAATTGGCAACAGCAAAGGACTGAAGAGAATAAAAGAAAATTTAATAGGGCCATAAAAGAGCTGAGAGATATAATCCAAATCGAACAGAACCAAGGCATTCAAGAATACCTAGAAAACTTGACATCAACTGAGGCTACAGACTATTCGTTGTGGAAAGCAACAAAAAAGCTTAGGAGATCCCAGCAGCATAACCCACCTATTAAAACAAGCGAAAATAATTGGGCGAGAAGCAATAAAGAGAAGGCCGACATTTTCTCAAAACACTTAAAAAATGTTTTTAAACCTTTCCAGTCTCAGCTACATAAAGATGACGAAAATAAAATTACTAGCTTTCTAGATTCGCCATTTCAAATGGATTTACCGCACGAGAAATTAACGGTCAAAAAAGTTAAACATACAATAATGAGAGAGATTAATATTAAAAAAGCTCCTGTTTATGACTTAATTACTGGCAAAATTTTAAAAGAACTATCAGAAAAGGCTATAAAACTATTAACATATATATTTAATGCTATGCTACGAATTAATTACTTCCCTAGTATCTGGAAAGTAGCTAAAATACTAATAATACTTAAACCAGGAAAAATACCAGAAGATGTGACCTCCTACCGACCTATAAGTTTATTACCAATAATCTCGAAAGTTTTCGAGAAATTATACATAAAAAAACTAAACTATATAATAGAAAAAAGAAAAATTATTCCAGAACATCAGTTTGGCTTTCGCAATAAGCATGGGACCATAGAACAAGTGCATAGACTTGTAAACCAAATAAACGCTGACCTAAATGCCAAAAGATATTGTTCGGCTGCTTTCCTAGACATATCTCAGGCTTTTGACAAAGTATGGCATACGGGCTTGCAGGTTAAACTAAAGAAACTTCTCCCTCATCCGGACTATCAGCTACTAAAATCGTATCTCACTGACAGATACATATTGTAAATCAAGGCGATGAATATACCGAACTAAATCCCATATATTCAGGAGTTCCGCAAGGTAGTGTACTGGGTCCAGTACTGTATCTTCTGTATACGGCTGATCTGCCCACCACAAAAATAACTACTGTGGCAACATATGCAGACGATACAGCAATCTTAGCATTCCATGAAGATCCAGTCACAGCATCAATAAACCTACAAACCCACCTGGAGCAAATACAATTATGGTTGAAGACATGGCGCATTAAAGCCAATGAATCAAAATCCACGCATATAACGTTTACCCTGCGTAGAAGAACATGTCCACCATGTAAATATCAATCATCGTCAACTCCCCCAAGCAGAGCATGTTAAATATCTTGGTATGCATTTAGATCGACGCCTAACCTGGAAGAAGCACATACTCTCTAAACGGAAACAACTAGGACTAAAATTATATCAAATGTATTGGCTCATTGGGCGCAAATCCAAGTTATCATTAGATAACAAGGTATTGCTGTATGAGTCTATACTCAAGCCCATTTGGACATATGGAATTTAACTATGGGGTACCGCTAGCAAATCTAATATATCCATCATTCAACGGTTCCAAAATAAGGTGTTGCGTGTCATTGTTGATGCTCCGTACTATATTTCAAATAAAGTGATACAACGCGATATTCCTCTAGAACCTATAACGAGTGTAATCCAACGTGTTTGTGTGAAGTACTTCGAAAGAGTGTCAGTGCATCCCAATGTACTCGCTAATCAGCTAAATATGCGACGTGATAGTGAAGTGCGTAGACTAAAACGTTTAACACCACCTGATCTGATTACTGGACATATATAGACTTTAGAATAAGCTTTAGAATAAGACTAATTAATTAAGATAATATTTTATACAGAAGATTGCTTAATGAAGTGATTTTCTACATGCCATGTATATATAATATAAACAGAAGAAATACTTATTGCCAATAGGGCAGATTGTGGAAAAAATGTGCATCGCAAAATACAAACGCCATAACCTTGCCAGTCGACTGTTGCGTTTTCCCACGCTTTGGAGCGGGTTCATCGTGTGCAGTCCACTCAGATTGGACTTCAGAGTGAAATGATAAAGCCATGTTTCATCTATTATCACATATCGACGCAAAAACTTGGGTTTATTACGCATAATTATCTTCAAACACAGCTCCGAATCATCAACTCGTCGTTGCTTTTGGTCAAAAGTGTGCTCGCGTGGCATCCACTTTGCACAGAGCTTTACCCAAATATTCGTGAATGATATGATGTACACGTTCAGTTGATATCTTTAGAGTGTCTACTATTTCAATCAATTTCAATTTACGGTCATTTAAAATCATTTTGTGGGCTTTTTAAATGTTTTCGTCGGTAGCAACCTCTTTGGGGAGTCCAGTGCGTTCACCGTCTTCGGTGATCAATTCACCAGGTCTAAACGTAGCATACCAATCCTTGATTCAAGTTTTTGTTTCAACTGTATTTTTCCCTTCAAGAAGCAATATTTTATCAAAACACGAAATTCTTTTTTATCCATTTTTTTCACAATAACAAAAGTTGCTTCACTCAAAATGCTATAATTCATAAACTGCTGCCAAATTTTTACACGCATTTTTTGAGGGTTAAGGTAACTAAAGAACATATGAATTTAAATCTAGTAGCGCCATCTCTGTGTCAAGCCGGCGACTTTTCAAATGATCTGTTATAATAAGAGAAGAACTGAAATAATAAATAAAAGTAAAATCAATACAACATAAATAAATATTATATATTTTAAATATAGTTCGGTCCCGACCTTCATAGAGTCAAGACTTGTTTTTTCCTTCCCGAAAACGAGTCTCCGTAAAAATCAAATAAAAGTACATCTATATGTCTTTACGGTCAACTTCGGTTAACTGTTTCGAAGAACTCCTAGATACGGGTACGGTGAAACGGCCAACCCAAAGTGAAGTAAATACGTGATCTCAAATAAAAGACGTCCCGCGTTTTCCAAAATGTGAAAAAAGTGAAAGTTAGTGAAAAAAATATTTAATTATAACAATACAACCTAATGGATTTAAATATATTACTGAAATAAAACGAAGAATTAAGAACGAATAACAAGCGTCTAAACCAACAACTGTTGCAATGAACTAAGGATATGGCTGCTATCCGTTTGCAACTGCAAGGTCACACGCAAGATACACCAAAAAGGCATACTAATTATGCAGAAGACTATTACACTGATAAAGATGAACTAATATTAAAGGCCGGGGAACAATCTAATTCTGGGAAATGTTTTAAATTTCCCATAAGCTTCACACAGTATTCGGTGACCTTCAGTCGCCTATTTCTAACACTAACAGTGTTATCCTGTATCAAAGCGTATGCGAAAGTGTATCGATCGTCGTGGCGAGTACTTTGAAAAACAATAAAAATATATTCGCAGCTTAACTATTAACTCCTGCGGAAATTTGTTTACGAGAGAAGACTGCGTCATCGATTCTCAGTTGAAAGGACCTATCGTCCAAGTATGAATCTATGAGAGAGATTAGGTCATTCGGTAGACCAAGCTGTTTCTCTTTGAATATTAAACAGTAGTGCCATACTTGATCGAAAGCTTTGGAAACATCTAAAAAGATGGCTCTAGTTTTTCGACCTTAATGCCTGGTGGATTGTTGTTGCGACGCGGGCAGCTTAATAAAGGCTTAAATGTTTGGCAAGGAAACCGAATTGTTCGTTCGGGATTTTGTGGTTTATGGCTAGTTTGGGAAATGAATTAATCAGGCTGATGGGCCAGTAGTCAGATGAATTGGTCTGGGCTTTCTTTTTTGGAATTACAGCGATAAACGCATGTTTCCAGTTCTTTCCAGCTCTAGGGAAATGCTTTAACCTCAGTTCAAGTTCTGATAGTTGTTTGCTAGTGAGGTTTATCAGATGGTTTGCTTTTATTCGGTCTCGGCCTGGAGCTTTTTTAGAAGACAAAAGTTTTGTGGAGAGTTGAAGCTCTCTGGGAGAGACTATGCTCTTCAGAAGATAAACTGACTGAAAGTCTCTTTAGAGAGGGAATAGATGACACATACTGAAGTGAAGCTTCAACATGAAGTTGATTACAAATGTACCCAACGCGATTAATTCACAGCAATAACGCCATCTGTTGTAAATTCTTTAAAATAAATTTATAGACCCGATAATTGTAATGTGTTCAGAAAAATCTTTATGAACAATTATTTTTATTGACTTTAACCGAAGTAAGAAACAAGAAGTATAAAAAGAGGAAGAAGTCAGAAGTGACACCTTCGCTAATCACAAAAGGTGTTATAATTATTAAAAAAAGAAGCAAGAAGACAAAATCCCTCTGCCCCCTCCGATCAAGGTAAGCAATGTTGGCAATTTTCATTTATTTATTTATCACAATTAAAGGGAGTAGCTACTAAGTGCAGTTCAAAGCTTTATCTAACGATGATATTAACGTTACCCTTAATAATGAGATGGATTACAGGAATGTAAAAAAACATCTCAATAAGATGAAGAAAAACAATTCATTCAGTAAACTCGAATAACACACATCAGTTAAAAAATGATAAGTGGTACAGAGTCGTCATTAGAGGACTACCGTCCACAACAAATCAAGACGATATTAAATCAGAATTACGGGATTACGGGCTTACGGGCACGAAGTGGCGACCGTCACGCCTATAGCGAATAAGACAACTAATGTAAATGGTGATAAACAAATTAAACTTTTCCGTTGTTTTACGTAGATGTGATACAAAACGAAAATAATAAAAATATAAATGAGATAAATTATTTAGTAGACTCTAGGATAAAAGTGGAACCTCCGAAGAAAAATATACCACAATGCACAAACTGTCAACATCTTGGACATACTAAAAATTTTGCAGTAGGGAAGCAAGATGTGTGAAATGTGCCGGTAAACATCACACAACTCAGTGCAGAAAACAACGCAATAGCGTAGCAACATGCGTGTTATGCAAAAAATGTATATCAAAAAAGTAAAATAAAAGGTTCCATAATGGGTTCGACGCAACGATAAAAAAGCTGAATTGTTCGCACAATACTTAGCTAACATATTTCAACCTAATGATATAGAATCAACCATGGATACATCTTCTGTTTATCAAACCGATGTAGATTTAAATCTAATTTCTCCACTGGAACTTGATTGGAACTGAACTTGATTCTTGGCACAAATAATTATGCTCAAAAAATCTGACAAACCTACAGAACAAGTCGAATCTTACGTGCCAATTTCGTTGCTGCCTGCAATATCAAAGCTATTTGAGAAACTAATATTTAAACGTATTAAAAATTTTGTAATACCACATTTCCAGTTTGGTTTCCGAAATCACCACTCAACAATCGATGAAAAAGCGTTTGAGGAAAAGAAATACTGCCCTGCAATATTTGGCATTTGGGATTAATCTTTAAGATGAGCAAATTGTAAGGTAGTATCTTAGGACCTCTCCTGTATCTGCTCTACACTGCTGACATTCCAACAAAAAGTGAAACACCACTTGGAACCTTTGCTGATGACACAATTATTATGGCAAACGACATATCTGTGGCTAGGGCAGTAGAAAAAGTACAAATGGCAGTCAACAAAATCTACAAATGGACTAAAGATTGGAAAATTCAACTTAATAGCTCCAAATCTGTTCATGTTAATTTTGCATTGCGACGAAATAATAAAAATTCATCACTCAATGAATGCCCGATCCCTCAAACAGAATCAGCTAAATACCTCGGCATCCATCTTAACGGTAGATTAAATTGGAAACATCATGTTAGATAAAAAGCAATACACATTAGAACCAAAATAAAACAACTATACTAGTTAGTCGGAAGATACTCTCAACGTGATCTAAAATCAAAGAGATTGATTTATAAGACAATCATAAAACCAATTTGGACCTAAGGGGTAATATGGGGTTGCACTAAAAATTCAAATCAACTAGTCATCCAACGCTGTCAAAACAAGGTTCTTCGATTGATTATCAATGCCTACGTACCAACGAAGAACTGCACGATGACCTGGAAATCAAATGGATTTGCGAAGTTATCCAAGATTTCGCCTTGAAACACGAAGGAAGATTACTAAATCATACTAACGTGGAAGCTATAGAACTGCTGAACAGCGCGCAGGATGTCAAAAGATTGAAGCGAGCCAAACCATACGAATTTATATAAAGCGCATACCTTTATTGTAAACTATAGTTAAGTTATTATAATTTCTTAAATGAAGAATACATATTGATGTATTTTCTCGCACTCGTCTTGCTTATGAATTAATCCAAGTACAAATAAAATGTAATAATAAATTAATTTATAATTAAGATTGTACTAAGCGTATCTAATAAAAATGTTATCAAAAAAAAATTAATATACCAATGTAACAAGTGTAATATATAACACCGCCGACAAGTATAAAAATAAAGGTAAAATATAAAAATAAATAGATAATTAAAATTAACATAAAAACAGATATAAAATAATAATAATGTAAAAATAATGATTCCTACATAATATATTAATATATTGAGACAAAACCAGTAGGTAAAATATAACGTAAAAGTTATACAGATAAAATAGTCTGGTTTCTCCAAAACAAAATTAAATATGAGATAATATATTAAATAGAATATTGTAAATGAATTTCATGTAAATAATTGAAAAGTATCAATGCGGTTTTGTAGTAAAGAGATTTTTAAGATTTCTGGGTATATTATGCCTATCTCAAATGGAGAGGACTTTCATATGATAATAAAACATGTACTTTATGTGTATCGCCGAAGCAAGTACTGTTGTGTATTAAGATACACTTAAATAAATATATTCCGTAGTAGTTTAATATTCTTGCCAAATAATAATGTATGCTTGCACCTGTATAATAAAGATGTTAGGTAGCGTTGGGAACTTTGGATTGACATTGATTATCGACTGTTTAGTAACTGACTACTTTTTACTATCTTACCACTTATTATACCACTTTTTACTAGTGACTGTTTCAGTCGACTGTTTTCAGTCGCGATTTTCGGTTCGACTAATTTTATTACTATTCACTATCAACTGTTTTAGTCTGTAGTAATAAATAAGAATATATTGTATATTAATATAGCAGAATTGTAGAACAATATTTTTCAAGATACTTAATGTAATAGCGTTAAGTTACTGTTATTTTATATATTAAGATATACGAAATATGGGAACAAAAACACAACAAAATGTGTAGAACTCCTCATAGAAATAAAAACACAACTCAAACTTCTAATTGAAAAAAGTAACTTCATTGACTATGTTCACTGTCAGAGTTCGTGGAATCATAAACACTAATCACATCAGAAACGCATTTAATGTGAGTCCGTTCTCACATTTCTGGCACATTTTGCCCATTATTCTATAGAATGATGTTCATTAGACTGGGGAATAATTGCTGACTGAATTATATAAACTTAAAAGAGTAGGTCATCTTTAAAACATTTATATTCCGTATATTAAAGTTCCAACGGGTTGGAGCGCCGTGGGGATCCTTCCGTTCACAATTTTGTTCAACACTTCTACTCACGAGAGTGAATTATTAAAAAAAGGCAGGAATGTCTTGTATGTTATCAAAAAATACACGTACTTGCTTATTTGTGGAAGCAGCTTTAGACATAATCAAATATAATTGGTACGCATAACTTTGTGCGATCAGTTTGTTGAGTGAATTTTGAATTAAAGGATCTATATATCTTTTACTTCAATTTTTTTAATTAGTATTTCTGTATCACATTTTTCAGGAATTAACTAGTTCTAAAAATGCTCAAAAAAGTTATTTTTTATTCATGACAAACTTGAATCATACTGTAACATACCGTTCTGCATTTCTTTGAAGGTGTCTTTAAATAGCGAAACATTCTTTACGTGCTCACTTGGAGTTGCGTCTAGTTCAGCCGAAAAATATTACGAAAACCGACGAAATATCTCCGAATTTTGGAAAATATCGCTATCTTCATGTCCCCGAATTGCCAATTCGACGCTCCACAAAATTTAATGCAATTTATTATTTTTGATAAAACCTATTCTTCGACACATTTTATTATGTCCTTATACATTTATCCAATACGCAGAATCTATTGAGCCATAATATTAGTTGAGCCTAGTAATGCAAAATTCCTTACAATTATGAAGATGGAGTTTTCTTGTTTCTCTTGAACAAGTGAGAGTTCCGAAGAGCTATCATGGGATATTTAGTTTAAAAAAATGTAACAAAACACCACTAGTTTTATATTTAGTTCAAAATAACATTAGAGGTATATAGGAAAAGAACGCGTTTGGTAATATTGTAATTTCTAATAAAATGTTAATTCGGACCAAGTCAAGATAAGAGGTCTATACATTTTGTGGATATTAATGTCAAATGTTAAGAGAATGTACTATTCACTACCAACCAACAAGCTACTGCTTAAAGTAGTGACTATACTCATTCTCGTAGAACAGTAACATACCAAGAAGAAATAGACAGAAAAACCAAAAAATATATAATTAGATAACATAAGAAAAACAAGGAAAATAATATTCTGCGAGAATATTGCTTATTGTTCCCAATATTATTGGTTATCAAAATCAATAAAACGTAAATTATTAATTATTGCACAGCTAATTATCATATTAATCCAAATTTCAAATATCAATTAATAATGACATTTTGAAGCCATCGTTAATTTTTAAAATTACTTTAAGTAAGTTATCTTTAGTTTGTAGAACCAAAATAAATTTGAATATAATCCAGAGAATTATAAAAACAGGATATTGGAAATATAATCATGAAACAATATACAATAGATAGCTAAAATTAAAATAATGTTTTTAAATTATTTCCTCCAATTCCATAACAAAAATAATTTATAATTCTTAAAGGTATGGCGGTGGAATGTTGTACATATAAAAAATATTTGTATTTGCATGAAATTAATATCATATAAATACCATCGAATATAGGACAAGTAAAACGTGAACTGAAGCAAACTCAAAATATTTAGCATATAAAATAACTAAAATTAAATATTTAGTTAACGTGTTAACAGATATAATTTGCAACTTACCGTTTTTTTCTCCAAGTTGAAATTCAATATAAATAATACAGCCCAAATCTCAATTCCGACATGCAAGATGATCAAAATACCGACAACAACTATTTATAATTCAAGCAAGTTCGAATATATGAAGAATTTTATTTTTTCATACATTTCAGTGGTGTAAAAATGCAGATTTCTTCACTACATATTTAATAGGATAATTCTAGAATACATTGTATAGAATTCTTCCAATAAATACTATGAAAATATTTGAAGTGCCACCTTTTATTAATTGTACAACATACAGCATTGACGAATATGAAAAAGAATTGACGCCGGTTTGTTAATCATAACAGCCAAGGAAACAAGGGATATACATTTATTTTTGTGATGTTTTTAAATTAAATGCATCTGTGTTCTGAAATTACTCAATAGAAAATAAAGTATATACGACATGTACTTGTAAATAAAAAGCACCGAAAAATAAATCATTAAATCAAATGTAAAAAGATAGAACAACAAAATCATCACCAATTCAATTAAAAAGTATCTAGTGTCAAGAAAACGTTAAATTCAAAAAAAAACTGTTAGGCAAAAGTGATTATTTCTGATTTCAAAAAGTCTTCTATATAATATATATATATATATATATATATATATATATATATATATATATATATATACATGTATATATAATGAATTTCTAGGTTCAATAAATGTATATAAATTTATATTTTAAGTTAAGAGGTACTCGTTTGTTAAAAAAAGGGACATGGCACAATATTTTTAATTTATTAAAAGTATAATTAAATTATATAATATATATAGATGACGCTATAACCGTCCATTCAAATAGTGATTAGATTTATTAATTATTATTTATTATTAAATTATGGCCAATAGGTTTCATTAGGTAATTTTCTATTTCTGACAGATATTGGGTAAGTGGTAGTGTGTTTAACAGTCTAGCTTTTGTTTCGCACAATATTAATATACCTGCACCCATATCCAATACACTGTTTTTTTGTTTACACATTATACACTTTTTGACATTCCACATATTTAATATACTCAAATGTCTATAAACATTATCTGGAAATGCTGGCCTTGGGTTGTAGAACATGCTTTTGTTCTGATATTGTGTACAGTCTCTTCGTCCATGCCCATAGTGACTACATCATTGACATGTTTCATCAAATCTGTGATGTTTGGCATTAACAATATATATTTTTTTGTCTTGTTTGGCCCTGTACTTTATCATCTCTATTAGCCTTGATGGCATCATATATGGCTAGCAATTTTAGTAATTCAGGATCACTTGCTGGCATTCGGTAATTCGGTTTTTTACTTCATTATGTAATATATCATGTTTCACTAGGCTCAAAATAATATTTCAGATCGGATCAAACTGCTTGATGAGAGGACGAAATGATTTGTCAAATTCATTAAACATCCAAGCTAATATTCGCCAAGGAGATATCGACTCTCCTTTGGTTTTCAACATCGTAATGGATACAATTATTAGAAAAGTGTGTTACAACTCCTTGAGCAGTCTGTTGTTCGCTGATATCGCAAATCTCAACAGAATACTGTTAGAGCAAGTCAAGAAATTCTAAGTACTTGGGAACAGTAATACAGCAGAAGGAAGTGGCATATACCTCTAGTGATGAAGTAAAAAGACTAACCGATTCTCTAAAATTGCATGCAGTCCCCCGCTTTCGAACGCTTACACTGTCACACCTATAAGCTTTAGGTCTCAAATGATAATCTTTAGCAATTCTACCTCTTTACGTCCGAGCTCCTGTTAGATATTAAGTTATTTATTTTCGATACGACAATAAAACGAAGATTAAAATGATTTAAAAATGTTTGTCGAATACTCGGTGAACCAATTCCTCACATACCTCATAAAAAGCGATTTGAAAAATAGGAGACCAACATTTTTCGAGACAAAACAATTGCAATCGATCTGTAGTGATATTTAATAAGAAATTTTTGAAGATCTGCGACACCAAGAGTTACGTATTGGTTGATTATCTGCCCGAGCGCCAGCTAATCCTATGAACTAGGACATGAACTGCGTAAAATGTCAAACTCAAAATCATGTTTCAACTATCCTCATGCTGCCCTTCAAAAAAATATAGACAATGAAGATCACTCCTGTTTCTCAAAGCTTTTCCATCATATCGTCAATAAAATTAATAATATCCAAATAAATCAAAAAATATTATATAGTAATAGACATAACATTATATAGTAATAAATTCCGAGTATTTTCTGATATTATCACACGTTAACTCAAAATGAACTCTGAAATTATAAAATTGTACAACTAACACCGGCAAGCAGCCAACAATCCCTCTAAATTGTTTAAAAATGTAGTACGAGATGGAACGGTACCATTTATATGATATATTTATATTAGCCATATGTTGTCATCAGCAGCAATGGAAAATATTTTAATTAATTTTAAAGTAAATTTTTAAAGATATTTTTTATATTTATATTAATCACCGGATTAGAAAGCTTAGAAACTCTGTAACAAGCATCTTAAAAATGAAATAATATTCATCACGGTAATTTCCATCATCTAAAGTTTTAAATCAATTAATTTCAATCGATTAATAGAAAACTTTCGATAAATAAGTCATATTAATTATAGGAAAACTCTTATGAAAATTATATAAATGAAACTATTAATTTAGCTAGATAAATGTCAAAATCTATGGAATTTTACTGTTGTTTACAATTATTATTATATAACAAGATTATTATGTACAAAATAATCGTTGTAATAACTATATTAAAATAAACAAAAACCTTATTTATTATACCTGCTACACTTATTTTATATTCTATATATACACACACATATATATGTATATGTATATATATATATATATATATATATATATATATATATATATATATATATGTACATACCTGAACCTATTTATCTATTTACTATATTATTTTAACTACTACCAACTGACCACTTTGTTCAGCAATAACATTATACACAAATATCTGATTATTTTAGATAAACAATATGTGAAAACTGTGTATATGCCTTTGAAATTTGAGGTTTTCCCTCGAATTCCCCGGACTCCGCCGTTAGATCCTGACTTAATTCCAATGGGATCACCACGGAACAGCACTCGTTCGAATAAAATTTTTTTTTAATCGGTTCATAATTGACGCATATTGACATACATTAAAATATACACACAGTCGATCATAGAACCTCCTCCTTTTTTGTGAAGTCAGTTAAAATATGTCACATCGATATTTCCAGTTATATTTGGTTATAGTAGTTAAAATGGGAAGTTGTACCTCCTAATAGGGATACCCAATCAGTAGCTATCTTTGTTTAGGAGCAGAGCAATTATCCATTAATCCGAGCCAAATTCCCCAAAATGGGGAAAAAATTTGCTGATTCCCCCACAAATTTTTCTCAAAATTATTTTAAGAAATGAAACAAGTCTCAAGCGTTAAAATAATATTTATTTTTTATATTTTCATAATATTCCATAAAGTATAATGTTATGAATTATAATATTACACTTTTTCCATATCTTTTGCGAGCATTTTGCTTAGGTTAAACTTCACACGGCCGCGCTATTTCTTAATCCTTTCTCTTGTTACCATTAAAGACACTACAGAATCTGTATTTGCCGATTCCGGCTCACTTAAGTCAGCGGTTAAAATTTTAGCACACTTAGTCTTTAATAGAATGGACTCTATCGCACGGTTTACACACGCTTTTATTAAGATCCATCGAGTTTAAACTGGTGCAACGATTACGTGAATCTCCAAATAAAAGAACTCTTTAAATTTCAGTTGTTTATTTGAACTTCTCCTGAAGTGATCACCAACAAAAAAGCGAATGTCTCGAACATTTCGAAGTAATTTAATAACAAGCTTTTTTAGATGATAAAATTCAAGATACAAACATAGATACAAACAACCGTGTAAAAATTAACAATAATATCTTATGGATTTCTAATATAGTATTAAAGTATGAAAAGTACGGAAATATAGAGGGTCGTTCAATATCCATGAGTAACCTAAAAATGTTTTAAAATAATTACGTAGGTATTTGGAATTCTTGTATAAGTGTGGAATTCTTGACCGGGATTATCGATATTACATATAATGTTAAAATAAATTGTATTTAGTAACATTTTTGTTGAATTATTTTATTTAAATTAGAATTTTTTTGTATCTAAAAACCTAGCTAAACTAAAATTCAGAGTTGATGCGGCAACATTGTAATGTTTCGACGTCACAAATATCCATTACGTATTACTAAAAAAACTTTAAATAGACTATATACAGTTCGGGCAACGCTGATAAACATATTTATGATATATTTCGACCTTCTATAAATTACAAAGACGAGGATAAAAAACTCTTTATTCCCAATACACTACTGTCACTCTTTAAGAGGCTCCATATAAAATGAGCCAAAACATTTGCTTTAGACTAAATAACAGGAAACACTAGGATGATGTAGTATGAGAGTTGTCTTGTATGGACTATAATATTCTTCTGTATACCAAATATATTTTTCATAAATTTATAACGGTCTTGGTTATATCTTCTTGGTTAATTTATAGACAATAACCAGATTCGCTGCCGAGATATTGTATCACAGTACGCTTTTATATTTACTCAGAATCATGGCAGTCAACTCAATACTCTTCTATGTTAAAGAAACGTTACTCAAGATATTTGTCTTTAAATATTATTCTAAAATAACATTCTGTGTTTTTTTAATTCAAAACGCTCATATTATTGCTCGTTGTATCCAGTAAAACGCCTAGAGCTGCTACTAAATCTTTCTGCCGATCAATCTTGCCATATCCTGTAATTTTACAATTATTTCTAGTATTGTGCGATAAATGTAAGTATATGTCAATTTTAAATAGCTAGTAATTAAAGAACTAATTGATAGATTGAAATTATGTTTTATTTTATAATTAATTTAGAACTAGTTTTTGGTTCTATGGTAACTGGTTCTTTGCTGACTTATTGAGGAACCTGTACTTAGAAATTGGTATATGAGAAAAAGCTGTTCCCTTATCGTTTTATTATAACGCGTAGTATTTAAAATAATTTCAAATTTTATAATAACTTTAAAGTCTTTATAATAGGAAAATAAAAGAATACTAAAACTATCAACAACTTGTTAATAAAATATATTAACAAATTATTATAACATTACAATAATATATTTCATATAATTATAATTAAACAAATGTTTCCATTAAAATGCATTCAATATATAACCTGTAGTTTTTCACGGCTCGATCAACAATTCTTCACAGTTTTGCCATAACTAATGAGGTAATATCAGTAACAACTGAATATGTGAACTCCAGGCTACAAAACAAAAATAATCATTATTAAATAATGCATCCATTTAATTTCTATTTTCTTCCTTAATTCTGTTAGGTATGATGTTTAACTGTAAACGACCTTTGATTAACATTAGCTATTGTCAAACAAATTCAATATTTCCAACTAAGACTTGAAGTGAAAAATACTATACCACTAAAGAACGCGAAAGTTCAAAGCATTAACGTAGCCCATTAGAGTGAAAGAGTGCGTTTTTCACTGATTTCACAATATGTGATTATTTTGATATCTTGCAAACCTTCTAAAAATTTGCTCAGCTCCTTTCAGTGAGTCAAGTCATTGAAATTTTAGATCACTTCGATCTAGATGCCATCGAAAATATACCGAGAGTATGAGATAATGACTGATAACGTAATAAATGACAACGTAAGAGATAATAATATAATACAGATGTTGAAGAGTTGATCTGAATCCTCAAATTTATCTCTAGTAACTTTGGAAGCACGTAGACTAAGCTGAAAGTTATCTCTGAAAGATATTATAGAACACTAAAGGATGCCCGTCATTAAATTTCATCATTTAATTTAAATTGTCATTTTTAGCAATTCATACTTCTGTCCTTTGAACCCCAGGGAACTACAAGAATCTTCACGTAAACTGCACCAGAAATAATGAGTTCTGAAATTGACAAAAGGACAAGGAGCCCCATCTTACTCAATTCCACTTTTCTGCCTGTTCCTATTTACTATTTCCGAGTGATCTTTATCAAACATGGTTATAAGCATTTGAATTAAGTTATCTAAAAATGAGATTTTTTTCATAATCCATTCAATCATAATACCAATTTGACAGCAGCAGAATTATTTCTAACCTAAATCATGTACTGGTCTGTACTTTTTAGATCTAATAAATATAAACTTAAATTAAGAATTAATGTCTAACAACTTGCATTTTAACAAATTACAGGTACAATAAATAAATCAAGATAATTAAAAATATAGCTGGAATTACTATGTTACATATGTAACACCATTTATATTTAAACTGTATGAGAAAAAATTTCCGAAAATGTTATGAATGAAGAGAAAATGAATGAAGTAAAACGCATTACCTATTGGCTGAAATAATACTAGATGTTGATGACCGCTCTCTCATCTGCTTGAGTATCAACTCAAAAGCAGTGTGTAGTTCCCTTTGTGTATTTCTCCTCGGTTGGAGAGTAAATGCTGGATACTTTCCTGAATCTGTATCTGTAATTACATTATTATAATTATAAATATTAATGTTTAATATAATTTTACTTTTTATAGAATTATTAGATTAAAACTAAACAAAATTAATCAATACAATGTTTAACTAATTGTTAATTAATGAAAAACTCTTATGAAAATTATATAAGTGAGTTATCACCGACTCACGTTCAGTTTCCGACTGTATTATCTAGCTTTAATTTTGGATTGCTGGAAAAATAATTAAACTGATTGAAGGGGCTTAATAACAAGGACGAAAATCCGGCTCTTGTAAATGCCTACTTTGCCTTCTCTTTAACTTTTCTGTATGGCTCAACACTTGGACACTGTTACAGTCTTGTAAGCTTAAAATATTCCAAATCCGAAGAATCAAAAATGTTCCGAGACGATAATTTGAAAAACTTACTAGACGAAAACCCAGCTCCAATTCTAAAAAGGCATTTTTATTAGATGACGATTCAACTGTTTCCTGTACTGTTCTGTAAAAGGAGAAAAAATGCTACCACACAAACTGACTGGAAATATAATTTCGAAACAGTCAACATAGCGGTTTAATTTGTTTCTCAGATAAAAACAAATTTCTGTAGCGAATTGTGGCCAATGATGAAAAGGACACCTATTACAATAAATAGTCTTAGGTTAGTCCAAGAGAGCCATCCGCATCCACTCTAAAGCGGAATATTTATTTCCGTAAAGTATTGCTGTGCATCTGGTAGAATCAGCAAGATCGTATTACGGGCTGCTAAAACTTAATGAAACTGTTACTGCCGAGTGGCAAACGCAGTCCTCCCTCGAAAACTCCCTTGCGTAACAACGCTCGGCCACATGCTGCCAAACTTGTGACGGATGCCATGTTGCAGCTTGAATAGGAATTTCTGCCCACCCAGAGTACTCAGTAAAGATAGCATATTACCATTTGTCTAGATAGTTCAAAATAAACACCAAACTAGATCGACAACATCGTTCTTTTGAAACGGTATCGCCATGTTGCTATATAGATATCAAAAAGGTACAGATAATGTTGATCAATATATATTATGCCAATTTTCCTCAACAAATACCAACAACAAAAACAAAAGCGAGAAATTTATCAGAATACACGCAAGATTCTAGAGAATGATCCGGGTAGTGGAAAGTTGACAAGAGCGCGGTTACTCACTAACAATAGAGAAACTGAAAAAACTGGTGCTGTAAAAACAAGAGATAAAGTAACATCTTATATAATTATTCACATTCAAAAATGATATTAAGCTGAAATTGGATACAAGACAGTTTACAATAACAACTTCAATAACAAGGATTTTAAAGATATTATTACTTATTATCAGATTAGATTATTATAAATCTCTAAATGTATACTTACCATCAATTATCTTACTATCGTCTTTACAAGCAAGGTTTAGTCCCATTACCATTGATAGTTGATTATAAAATTCGTTGATCTGCTGATCACTATCCAAAAATTTATAAATTCTTTTAACAAAACCATTACTACTGGCGCAAAGTTTTTGATATATAAGTGAAGGCAAATAATCTCCTACTATTATGGCAAAAAGAGGTATTTTGGATGCGTTGATTTCATTAATCTAAATGTAAGTAAATTTACATTAAATTGTATATAATTGTAAATGGTCTTTGTATCATTACTTTATCAATTACTTCTTCCCCAACTGTCGTTGTAGATGGTTCCACAACCTTTATTAGTACAATTACAGGTTTGCTGTTTTTTTCCTTATTTTCACTCACTGATTTTATAGCCAAACTCAATGCCGATTGAACATCAGATTCACTGGTCTTGCCAATAACATCAGCCACATTCTCTGCCTTTTTGATATTTTCTTTTGTTGCTTTAAATGGTTGAGGCATAATCTTAGATTATAAAAAAGAATGTTAGAATAATTTCTTTTAAATCTTAATGCACATCTATCGTTAAGATCATTACTCACTTTATCATCGGTCAAAGCATTTACTGACTCTTGATAAGAAATTTTGGAAGCTTCCACATCCCATATTGAAGCTGTAGTACCAGACTGTACAATAATAAACTGATCATCTGATTCCAGCCTATTTAACAAATTCTTGAAAATATTTTGAACAGTTGCTAAAATACAAATATATCAATTATTTTTAATGTAATTATATATGTATATATTACCTAACGTAGATGTTGAATCTAAAACGAAAACCACAAGTTTATTAGTTGGAGGCACCTTCAGAGGTACAAAGGGAAAGGTAAAATAACCATCATCAATCAGCACCTGTTGGTAAAGGTAAAAATATTATATTAATATCAATATTATATTCAATTCATTAAATTCAAATATTTAATCAATATTTTTATACAGTAAGTATGTCAATAATTTTAATTAATATTTACGAAAAAAATATATTTATTAAATTAACTACTAGAGAGTCTGTCTCAAACGATATCAGATTTCTATACACTTTCCCATTTCTCATTCTTCACAAAATTATGTGAAGTCCTTTAGTCGATACACTTTTAATAGCATTTATAACTCGCCAACATCTCCTGATGGTGTCCCTTTAGGCTTTTTTAGTCTGGTGTCACTTGTTGCAGAGAAATGAGAAAAAGTACAGCGGTGCCAGGTCGAAACTGTATGCCACGCTGCTTTGTTCGAACATTATTATACCTTTATAATATTACATAAAACCGATCAAAAAATATTTGTTTTTCGTTGTAATCAAAATAATCAATCATAACTTAGAGATTATAGCAAGCACTTTACTTTCGTACAAATTTTCTTTATTAATTACACTGAATGGACGATGTTGCTTTGGCAACGATGCAATCATCCACTCATTTTCACACTTCAAACCATGCTGCATCGATCTAAACAAATAGTCATTAGACAGCACTATGTCTGTGCAGTACACTGCGTACTAGATGCGACAGAACGCTGAGTCATGTAAAAGAACGGAAGAAGCACTTTGAAACTGTTTAAATTTAAATATTGCTTATCGCCCCTAGGCATTTAGAAACAGCTGGTTTGACTGATAAGCTGTCTGAAATCCCTTGAGAATTTGAGGTAGGTTATCGTCCAATAAGTTTTTAAGTTAATGGCCTTTGAACTTTTTTCGTCCTCCAGGCCTCCAGGTTTATTTACATCACAATTGCAATTTTTAAATTGTTCAAACAAAAAACCGACAATTGGGATATGACGGAGCAGCTTTACGATAAGTTTCTAAAAGTGTTTAATGAACTTATATGACACTATATGATTTTTCCAAGTCAGACGTGGAGCAAATGCATTTCCAGATATTTAACGCTGTCTGCTTGCGGAAGTTCATGATTATTCAATTTTACTGAGGGACATGTTCTTCTGCAAAGGGTTAATGTCATATGGGTAGATTTTGTCTCATTTGCTTTGATACGCCACGTATTCAACCACAATTCGACTTTGTTAAGATGAAGTTGGATGTTTTTTGTGGCTGATATTGGATCTTCGTGTAATGATAAAACCGCTGTATCGTCAGCATATGTTGCAACAGTAGTGTTTCGTGAGATCGGATCGTCCAATAAGTTTTTAAGTTAATGGCCTTTGAACTTTTTTCGTCCTCCAGTCCTCCAGGTTTATTTACATCACAATTGCAATTTTTAAATTGTTTAAACAAAAAACCAACAATTGGGATATGACGGAGCAGTTTTACGATAAGTTTCTAAAAGTGTTTAATGAACTTCGGTAGCAGATTCCTTCAATTCAAACAACAAAGTAACGAATGTCCAAAGTTCAATTTTGAGACATATTTATCACACTGAATAACCCAATAGTACTAAAAATAAAACTGAAAAAAAAAGGAATTTTATGTATATAAAAGTCACAACAACTGAATTTAATAGTTAACTTGTTTAACAAATATATTGATAATTAAAATTTTCACCAATAGATACCGATGAACAAAATTTATACGAGCACCAAAAAAATATTTAAGCATATACCTCGCCATTAAAAGGATCAGGTTCAAATTCAAATGATACTCCAAACTTAGTTCCATTAGAACTTCCTTCCAGCACCTTCTGCTTTAATATATTTGGGTCAATAGAGAACTCTACCGTTGTCTCATTGATTCGTTTCTCTTTAGTTTCATATTCAAACATTGCTTTCGCCGATTTCACGGGACGCAGTCCATTTATAGATACCTAAAATTATGAAGAAAATAATTGAAGAATGTTATTTTAAGCATCTAAAAATTATTTTTTTATTAATCTCTTGGAAAGTCAACAATCTGCCCGTGGGCAATAAGTATTATTGTTTGATTTTATTTACATGTAGATGATCACTTCAGTAAATGATCTGCTGTACAATTTATAATCTAAATCTTATTCTGGATACTATTCTAACTTATTTTAAAGTCTATCCTAACTTATTCTAATGACTATTCTAACTTATTCAAGAAGTTATTAAATTTCACTCTATGTGTCTATTAACCAGTTCGTATGGTAGTTTGCGTTTGAGCCTACGCACTTCACTGTCATCGCGCACATTTAACTGTTTGGCGAGTACATTAAGATGCACTAATAGCCTTTCCGAGTACTTCGCACTAGCACTTTGAATCACACTCGTTATGGGTTCTATGTGGATATCGCGTTGAATCATGTTGGGCACGTAATATGGGGCATCGACGATGGCTCACAACACTTTATTCTGGAACCTCTGGAGGATATCTATGTCAGATTTGCTAGTAGTACCCCACAGTTCAATACCATAGGTCCAAATGGGCCTAAGTATTGACTTATACAGCAAAACATCATTATGTAATGATAATTTTGATTTACGCCCTATCAGCCAATAATATTTGATTTAGTTTAAGCCCAAGCCGTTTTGACACTATGTGTTTTTTCAAGTCAGACGTGGAGCAAATGCATTCCTAGATATTTAACGGTGTCTGCTTGCGGAAGTTCATGATTATTCAATTTTACTGAGGGACATGTTCTTCTGCAAAGGGTGAATGTCATATGGCTAGATTTTGTCTCATTTGCTTTGATACGCCACGTATTCAACCACAATTCGACTTTGATAAGATGAAGTTGGATGTTTTTTGTGGCTGATATTGGATCTTCGTGTAATGATAAAACCGCTGTATCGTCAGCATATGTTGCAACAGTAGTGTTTCGTGAGATCGATAGGTCAGCTGTATACATAAGATATAACAATAGGCCGAGAACACTGCCCTGCGAAACACCCGAATATATGGGCTGTAGGTCAGTGTATTCGTCACCCTGTTTGACAATAAAATGTCTGTCTGAGAGAAACGATTTCAGCAATTGAAAGTGCTTTTGATTTTAAAAAACCCCATAAGAAAAAGTCTGGTGCTGTTAAATCGGGAGATCTGGCTGGCCATGATAAATCGCCACTTCGTGAAATTAGTCTTCGTAGAAAAACGTCATTCAATAATTGAATTGTTGAACTAGCTGTGTGTGCTGTGGCCCCATCTTGCTGGAACCACATGTCCTCTAGTCCTTGCTCTTCAATTTCAGGCACAAGAAAATTTCGAATCATGTCTTGGTACCCTTCAGCAGTAACAGTAACTGCAACACCTTGGTAATTTGCAAAAAAATAGAGACCAATGATGTTTCCAGCATGAGTGGATACAATGATATTTCATGAATTAATTGAGGATTCTGTGTTCCCCAAAACTGATTGTTTATTGACGTAGCCACTGAGAGAAAATGGGCTTCATCGCTCATTATCAATTTAGACGAAAAATCTTCAATTTCACCAGGCAGCCTTCAGACACTATTTCTGCTCGTTGTTGTGATCGTATATTTATCCATAATAAAACTTGGACGTCTACACAACACAATGGTTAAAACGAAACTGATCTAAACGTCACATAACGAAGATGGCGCGCAATCAAAATAGTAGCGGGACCACCCTATATATCCGCTTGGCGCGACCTGGGGCAATAAGAGGCGCAATATTTAATTACACTTTTATATCTCTTTATGATATTCTTCTGAATATGTTGCGATGGATATCACATAATCTGAAATGGTCATCATTTTTACGACTCCAAAACTATTCTCCATAGTAATGGCTAACAGAAAACCATGAATTTAGCGAACATTTTCGAATAACGTGCTCCTATATATTTAATGTTTATCACAACCAACTTAGCTGATAAACAGAAATTAATCTGGTAGTTATGAATCAAATATACTTACGTTGGCACTAACTGTGTCACCTAACAGTTGAGGTAAAACTGTAAATTCAACTAGATATTTACCATCAATCTTAGGGATCATTCTCTCATACACCACCTGAACAAGTACTTCACTAGATGGAGGAATAGTGATGGTCAATATATATTCATTCTCTATTTGATCTTTTAAATGTATAAAACTTGCTTCTTTTAAACCTGTTATAGACTGAAAAATACGGTAAAAATCATTCAATGTCCTGAAAATAATAAATAATTAATTATGTTACTTACATGCTTCAATGCACTTAACGCAGCATCTTTCGCTTGTACATAAGCTTGATATTTCTTATTAGCCACTTCAAGAAACCCTTTAGAGACAAAAGCACCTTGTGGTAATATTAAAGGCAAATTAGATACAGCTGAACGGGTTGTATTCTTATTAGTCGCTATAATTCTAACAATAGTAGTTTCATAACGATTCAAAACAGTTGGTTCGATAGAGAAGTCAATTATTTTTATCTCCAGTTTGGGCTCCTCTGGGAGTAGAAATAGAAAAAGTTATTTTACATTTTGTATAACTTTCTCTTGTATAAAGGTCTCAAATTAAATCTTACAAATATGAATAAATATTACATATTTATTGATAAACACAATATTTGATCGAACAAGATGATTTGTAATGTTTAAGATATATAAGAAATCAAGAAACTTACCTTCTGGAACTAGAGAATCTGAAATTAATAAAATATAATTACACAAAAAAACTATAAGAACTCTTATATCTTTAAAAATACTATAAACTAGGCTTCTAAGACTATTAATATAAAAAATACACAATACAGTTAACGCGATATGAAAAAAAAAGTAATTGAAAAATGTGACGCTAATAAAGTTAAACGTATTTTGCGTTTTTCAATATAATCTTATTGCAACAGATAATGAATCTATGCATAAATTCCCTATCATAACCAACATCTTCATCTTCAAAATGTTCCACATTATGAAGAGATAATAGCCAATCGCAACAGGTCAATTGTCTCCGGCCTACCATAGTAAAACACATTTTTTGGCAAAATTTTTTTTTATCCAACTTAATTCCCTTCAAGGATGATTATAGCGACTCTCCAACTTTTCGATGCCATTTTTGTTTGCCTTTGCTTCAAATTAGGCCTCAGTTTCATCGATCACCTCTTCATTTGATGAAAATTTCTTCGCAGCGAGCATTCTTTTGAGATCTGAGAACAGGAAATAGTCACTGGGGGTCACATCTGAAGAATACGATGGATGAGGAAACCCAATTCATGGATTTTTGCCATCGGTTTCACTGACTTGTGACAAGGTGCATTTCTTTTCTTTAAGTGCGGCCATCTTTCGGCGATTTCGTCATTCAAACGATTCAATAACGCTATGTAATAGTAGCTGTTGATGGTCCTTCCTTTTTCAAGGTTGTCAATTAAAATTATTCCATGCGCATCCCAAAATACAGACGCCATAACCTTGCCAGCCGACTGTTGCGTTTTTGAAAAAACAGCTTTTGGTTGTTCATGTCAAAAATCGTGTATATTTGTGTCATGCAACTGATGACGTAAATTACTTTATAATTATTCAGACAGCACAGAAATATGTATCATATATGGGCGTTAGAAAATATACAAAGAGATACCGGGAGGATAATAAGTACACTAATAAAATTACATGAACACTTTTTGAGAGATTGACAGCAAACAACGAGAGATTTATAAAAACTAAAATAACTTCAAAAAAGACAAAGGCAGTAATGCCAAACAATGACCATGAAAATATAAGATATTTATTGATTGACCGTAACTGGTACATCCTTAAATAGAACAACCCGATTAAGTTATTTTCAATATCAAAATTCCTGACCTGGACATTCAATCTGATTGTAGAACGTGGACAATTTCTAACCAACAAACGCGACTCCGATTCGGAAGCCAATAGTTTAGATTAAAATTAATTTAAAAGCTAATGATAAATGATGGTTGAGTGAAATAAATTACCTGCGCTGACTGCGGCAGACTCAAAGGACTGGTCTTCAGGCGCTCCATCTAATTTAATTAAAAAAAAACAATAAATTAGTAATAAAAACTAACATAGTAATATACAAAATCAATTAATTACATAATATTATACGATAGTTACAACACAAAACATCATTAAAGATTCCAACATCAGAGAATTTATATCATCAGAGAAGTTTAAATAAAGAGAACCTCATTAAGTAACTAAATACGTCATTTAATTACATAGTTCTTGCGAGAAAACTTCAGTACATTACAAATTATTCGATAGATATATTGGATTCGAGAGCGCGAACTATACCATGGTTAGGTAGTATTTAACTAGACGTTATATAACAGCATATCTTCCAATAATGTTCACAACTTTCATCGATCTCCTCGACAGCGCTTCATATAGGTTTTTAATATAGTATTGATTTTCCATTCATCTTGGATAGCTCTTTTTAACCTTCTTCAAAAAAGATGAAGTTCTATGTTCGACTATATATTTTTTTTAATGTATGTTGTCTCCGTCAATTGGAGAAATCGCAGATTTCTACATATTTTCAAAATTCTTTTTTTATTCGAAAAAGTGCACTTCCGAACTGGTCCCTCGGAACCAAGTCAAGAAGGATCTGTTGGGGGGAAGGGGGATCGATTCATTTCAAAAGCATATACAAAGTTTTCACATATTTTTTTATCTAAAATAATCAGATATTTGTGTATAATGTTATTGCACAGCTAATGTGACGGAAAATCGGAAGTCGTTCAGTACAAAAGCCATTGTTTGCTTTTTAAGCACAAACCGTATCATATGAGAAGAAAAGAAGAAATATTTTAAGTAACTGCTTCTACGGTGTAACAGTTAGAGCGTTCAGCTCACACGCAGAGGTCCCCGATTCCCGGCGGGCACAACTCTTTGTTGTTTTAGTTTGATTAGAATATTTCTCAAATCTCTTAGGCTAGGTAGCGTATCCCGGATTCTGAAGCGTTTCTTATTTTCAATTATTTTTTCTCATACGGGCCGCACCTTTACTTGGCCTACCCATTGTAATACTTAATGAAATAACTGCCTAATTTATTGAATAAATATCTACCACTAAGAAGAGAAAAATACCACAAAAATACACATACAAAAATACAACTGACCATACAAAAATAATATAATTTTGTGACATATACAAAAAATTAAATTACGAACAAAATAAATCTAATTTGTTGCTCGCACCGACTTCAAAGTGATCAGTTGGTAGTAGTTAAAATAATATTGTAAATAGATAAATAACTTTAGGTAGGTATTAACCTAAATTGTGGGTATATAGTAGAATATAAAATATGTGTAGTAGATAGGTTAAAGGTTTTGTTTATTTTTATTTAGTTATTACAATTATGATGGACAAATTTTATTTTAAAAGGTTTTTTGTGGTAAGTTTGATTATTTTTTAACTTTTAGTGAGTATATATTAATATATTAAGTTTAGGTAGGTATTAACCTAAATTGTGTGTATATAGTAGAATATAAAATACAAGTAGTAAATAGGTTAAATAAAGGTTTTGTTTATTTTTATTTAGTTATTACGATTATTATGGACGAATTTTATTTTAAAAGGTTTTTTTATGTTAAAACTCTAAGTTTGAATTTATATTCTAACCACACAGGAAAATCTTATGTATAGGTTTGGAAAAGTGTATAGAGAAATTGAAGAAGATAAAGGCACGGATAAATTAGCATAAATGATATGTGAAATATAGTAGATGCTGAGACTTAACAGTTTTAGATGGATGAACTGGACACAATGGTATGTTCAATAAAGTCGAGCATTTAGCCTCCCCACGATGTTAATTCGAGAGAAAACATCGAGAGTGTTCTGATATTTACAAACAATAAAAGAATCTCAACGAAAACAAACGTTTAATTATTCAACGGAACACGGATAAGCAGTGTCCTTATCGGTTAATCACTCAAGCGTTACAGAGTTCCTGTCTTGAAGAATCTGTAATCTATAATGATTACGAAACGTCGACTCGTTTCAGAAAATAAGCGCGATTCCAATTTGGAAACCAATAACTTAGATATGATCCATCACGTAAGTATAAAACTAAACTAAGCTCTTTTTCAAAAATTATTGCTGAAACGATGAAATATATTGCCTGTGCTAGGCCCAAAGACTTGACTTTGAGACACTCCACCTAATGTAGTCAAAACAATAAATTAGAATAAAAACTAACATAGTAGTATAAAAATTATTTTAAAAGTAATATAATTCAAATGCGAGGTTTCCAGAACTAAACTAAACCGTTTTTAATTTAAAAGCAGTTGACAAAATGATAGAGGAAATATATTACCTGTGTTGACTGGAGCACATCCAAAGAGATTACCCTGAGGCACTGCACCTAATGTAGTAAAAACAATAAATTAAGAATAAAAACAAGTAACATAGTAACAAAGCATTAATATAATTTAGATGAAAGGTTCGAAAAGAAAATTAATAAATTTCGGAAAAAATACAAATAAATAATGTACTACATTGACTACTGACATTGACAAATTTTATTTTTAAAGGTTTTTTTTATGTTAAAAATCTAAGTTTGATTGTTTTTTTACTTTTAATTAGTTCCTTATTTATTTTTAGAAGTCGGTTCAATATTTTTGTTAAAAATATTTTATTAGTTGTTCAACATTGGTAGATTGTTTACCATTCGAGTTCACATCACATCCTAGCTCACCAGAAAAATAAATAATTAGATCAGAACATAATATATAAATTTTAGCAAAAGTATATTATAAATTAATATAAAGTTTGAAATAACTGTAATATTATGTTCTATAACATAACTGTTATATCAAAGGAATGGATGTTTATTACCGTCAACAAGCTAATTTCCCATCTGTAAGATATGAAAGGAGGTGGATGGCCCTAAGTGCATAACATGGACGCATCCAATAAAACCATACTTAAATATATATAAACAACTACGTCCACCGCATGAAATAATGTTAAAAATTAGTTTTCTATTATTCAGGAATATCTTCAAAATTCAAAAGTATCTCCGATCATACAACAACATTCACAATAAATTGCTTTGTAACATCTATTCAAGTGAAGTTAGATAAAAGAATGTTTAATTAATTAAGAAAATATGTTCCGATCAAAAGAACCGATCTATTCGTCGTGCAACTTCTATTGATCATATTCAATATAATTCTGCCTCAATTTCAACTGTTTAGCTATTTCTGTTATATAATATGGAGGATTCAGAATCATTCTCAATATATTATATTGCGGCGCTTGCAACTTTTTTATCTTCGGTTTGAGGGAACAAGACCATATTTATGAACCATGTAGAAAAATGGGACGCATAAGTGCCCGATAAACAAGAATTATAGTATGAATGAATGAAAGTAGGAACTATGAATGCATTAAATTTCTCTCTGGAGCAGCCTGTATCAACCAATTACAGACAACAACCGATAACACATAATAACTGGACTGTAACTTGAAAGGTCAAATAAATTACCTGCTTTGGTTCGAAACGACGGGTAAGCACCGAACGTATTTGTTAATGATAACGAATCTGTAATTTAACATAAACACAAATTAACATAACGAAGTAATTGACAAAGTATTATAATTTAAGTATAAATACAAGTCTTATGAAGCAAAAAATTAATTTTAAAAGGAGAATAAAGATAGACAATGATTTACCTCTAGAAATAAATAAATTACCTGTTTGGACTGATCGAGCTCTAGCAAACCCAAATCCTGAAAAATTAAACTGACTCTTTAAATTGAATTATAACTATAAGCATAAGAATAAGAATTTTTCACATATAAACAATCACCAAAATAAACATTTAAAAGGCATTATTGATTACGTCGACATCAATGATATGATATTTGACATAATTTTCATACCATCTGGTACAAAATGGTACGTACAAGTGCCTGATACACAAACATTTTAGAGTGTTTCAACACAATTAACAATTATGAACGCATTAATCTTCTCGCTAGAACACCCTGTGTCAACTAATTAAAAGAATAATCCATAATAAATAATAACCTAACTGCAACTTGATTGCTTTTAATATATATTTTATATAGAACAATGATAATTACATATAGAACTAAACAAATTAACTGTTTAGAAGGGTTGAGCTCTAGCGAACCCGAATCCTGAAAAATGAAACTGGTTTTTTAAACAACATATAAAAAGCGACCAAAATAAATATTTAAAGGGCTTTATTGATTATCTAAACATCAATCGTCAATATTCATAATTTGACATAATTGTCAAAATATGTCAGAAAATAATCATAATGGTGATAAACAAAATATAAAAACAAACGGACTTAACAAATGACTGTGCGCTCAGAATATAAATATTTTGGAGATGATACTCAAAGAAACGAGAGGTATGGGCAGATGGCGCTGTAAATTATGTAAAAAACAGGTGTTACATAAATAAATAAAGTTTTAAAGACAGAAATTTTGTTTTTAATCCTAATAGGTAAAATATAAATATTTAGGAGTAAGGAATATGTGATGCCGATAGGTGTGGGGACCAACTAGAAAAGGTTTTAGTGGATTCACACCAATTCATAAAGGCAAATACATATATGCTGAAAACAGCCAAGAACAAACTAAATAAGTGAGGTTAAAAGTGAAAAATGAAGAGCTATTAGTGTAATTAAAATCTATGAATACAAAAAGAATCTTTTATTAAGAAATAGTTTATTAATAATCTAAATAAAGACTTAACTGTTCAATATGTTTGATTATCAAATAATTGTGTAGACTTATATGTAATAAATATTTTTAAAGTTAAATTCTAACTCTTTAGAAGTAGAATAGTTATCTCAAACGATTCTATATGTATAATGTAATAGTTTTTAGCAATTTAAAGGTATTTTTTGTACCTAGTGTTTATATTTATAATGCCAATTAGATTAGGTATTAGGTGTATTTAAATTGAGTGGCGAATGGGGTGCTAAATGTGTTTTATATATTTATTAAAGTTCGTTCCCAACACGTAGAAAAAGAAGAATAACTAGTAAAGGGCGTTGTAGTTTGTCTCCAGCAGTTATTCAAAAGTTATAAAAGGGCAATTTAAATAAAGTTTCTCTCTTGTTTCGAAACCGTCAGTGCTGTTATTAATTCTGTCCCATCCGGAATAGGGTAATACATAACAGTTATATCAATGTAAATGGCCTACGCAATAATTTTTAATAAATGTCCTGTAAATGTTATTAGTAAATCTAATCCACACTACGTCACTGCCAGTGAGTGTTATTTTTTTATCCGTGTTTTAGCTCCAAAATGTCGTGACAGTTTGAGCCGTTATAAAACATATGTTCACCCCTCAAGTGTAAGAAGTTCATGACAAAATAAGGCATTATAACATCATTATGCCTAATTTTATATGTATAATTCGCCATAGAACTACTGAAACACTTTCATATTATAAAGGAACTTACATTTATTTTAAAACACAACATATAATGCAAACCAAATATTGACTTTTTATAAATCTATTACACACAAATTATAGCCGATCACACTCAAAACCAACATATAAACAAGTTAATCAATTTTATAGAAAGCACCAAGCAGCTAAACATGCTAAACTATTAGCTTCCATATTGGTGTTATGTTTATTTTCTAAAAAGGACCGCAGAAAAGATCGCATTGGAAGAGTACTATAATATAACAAATCAAGAAAAAGAACATCAAATTTATATTCTAACCACACAGGGAAATCTTATGTATAGGTTTGGAAAAGTGTATAGAGAAATTGAAGAAAAGGCACGGACAAAATAGCATAAATGATATGTAAAATATAGTAGATGCTCAGACTTAACAGTTTTAGATGAATGAACTGGACACAATGGTCTGTTCAATAAAGCCGAGCATTTAGCCTTCCCACGATGTTAATTCGAGAGAAAACATCGAGAGTGTTCTGAGATTTACAAAAAATAAAAGAATCTCAACGAAAACAAACGTTTAATTATTCAACGGAACACGGATAAGCAGTGTCCTTATCGGTTAATCACTCAAGCGTTACAGAGTTCCTGTCTTGAAGAATCTGTAATCTATAATGATTACGAAACGTCGACTCGTTTCAGAAAATAAGCGCGATTCCAATTTGGAAGCCAATAATTTAGATATGATCCATCACGTATAAAACTAAACTAAGCTCTTTTTAATTCGAAACTTATTGCTGAAACGATGAAATATATTACCTGTGCCAGGCCCAAAGACTTGACCTTGAGACACTCCACCTAATGTAGTAAAAACAATAAATTAGAATAAAAACTAACATAGTAGTATAAAAATTATTTTAAAAGTAATATAATTCAAATGCAAGGTTTCCAGAACTAAACTAAACCGGTTTTAATTTAAAAGCAGTTGATAAAATGATAGAGGAAATATATTACCTGTGTTGACTGGAGCACATCCAAAGAGATTAGCTTGGGGCACTGCACCTAATGTAAAAATAATAAATTAAGAATAAAAACTAGTAACATAGAAGAAAGTATTAATATAATTTAGATTAAGGTTCCGAAAAGAAAATTAATATATAAAAATTATATATAAATTTATATATATATATATAAATATTTATATATATATATATATATATATATATATATATATATATATATATATATATATATAAGTGCAGTGTATTAAGAGCTGCGGAAAACAAATAAACTATCACTGCAGATGTCTTCCAACCTTAGTTGGACAAATTCAATGCTGTATTATTTTAAAAAAGACCAGCAGTACCGAGTAACAGATGCAACGTAATCTTCCTTTGCAAAATTTGTGAAAGAAGAGTGTTATATTGTTATAGCTCAAGTGGGAAATGTTGCCGCATCTATCGTACTCACAAGACAACCTTCTAAATACCACTTGTTCCAATAGAAGCGAACATTTAAACACATATACCAAATACTTACTAAATTGTCTTACTGCTTGATGGCCAATCGGTACTCTGGGAGAAGCTGTAATAATTTTAGAATATTAGCACAATATTAACAATATATTTCTAAAGGGGACGCCCATTAATTATGTGATGCGTTTTTAACGATTTTTCGAAACACCCCCCGTTTAGCTCGACCTTCTCTCGCTTCCTCTAATCTCATGTCACACTTTTTATAGACGCAAACAAAGCAGGTTGAAACCTGTCTGTACTACGTTATTACTCAACTCATATACCACAACATTCGAGTTGCGCGTGTGGCTGAGAGGTGATGCTTAAACAATAGAAGGGCTACTGTGCTGTTTTAGAGCGCTCAGATTAACCACGATAAATATTATTGTGTCATATTTTGGAAGAAACATGTTTTATTTTAATTTAACCCACAATACCCATCGGTTTTCTCACAATTTTGTAATCCTTCCGATAAAACAACCAATGCACGTCATAGATGACGTCGAATATACTGTCAAATATATCTTGTAAAAATATAAAATTCGTTTTCTCCGAGTGGATTCTTCCTTCTCATTTTACCTTAGTTAAAAAGAAAAAGAATACGGTATGATGCGTCGGAACACGTAACAGAAACAGTCTATAAAATTCTATTTGTGTTGGTACTGCTCGATCTTGTTGTCAAATGCTGTTGATGATATTTGCTCAAATCTGCCCCCTCTTCGTTAATCAATAGACGCCCCCTGATACATTAAAATAAATTTTGTGTAGTATTAAAGTATTTGGAAGTTACGTTAAGTACACAATTTATATAGTCTATTAAAAAGTAATTTTGTACATACGTCATCTAAATTTGTGACGTCAAAATGTCGCAATATTGCCGCATCAACTCTGAGTTTTAGTTCAGTTTGGCTTTAAAATACAACAAAATTCTAATCTAAATAAAATAATTGAACAAAAATGTTATCAAATATGATTTATTTTAACATTATAGTACCTCTAAAATTATCTAAAAACTACAGTTTACACCTCTTATTGTTACGAATCACTTATGATTCGGGACGGGACGGAATTAATAACACCACTTATGGCCTTTGGAACAAAAAAGAAACTTTTTTTTCTTTTACCAAATTGACCAGCTAGAACCAATTGGTCTTTGGCTAATGTCGCTTCGGGTTCGGGATATGATTATTTTGCGGGTGTTGGAGACCCTGGCTTACGAGTGGGGCTGTCGTAGTTTGTTTACTACCGGGATTTGTGGATGGGTAGGGATTTTATCAAGGTGTTCTAAGGTTCCTATGGAGAACCTCACACTGAGCATGTTAATGAAATTTTTCACAAATGGGATGCCTGATTCGAGGTGTGTATTGACGATTCTCATAAACCATGGTGCTTTGAGTAACGCACGGACTTTTTGGATTGGAACACTTGTAGTAGTTCAAGTTCTCTCTCCGGGACATACCTGTACCACACCTGTACTGCGGTGGGACAGACCGGATGGACTAGCATTTTATACAGCGTCGCTTTCTGTAGGATTGGAAGTGTGCTTTTTCTGCAGAGTAGTGTAAATAGTAGGCTGTACACGCCATTTCGTTTGCAAATGGCATTCTGTATTTAGGCTGACCATTGGAATCTGCGGTCGAACTGGAGACCGAAGTATGAAACCTTCTGGAGCCATGCGATAGGGACTTTATCGATTTGCAGGCTATATACGCGGAACTCCTTCTTGCGGTGGAACAGAATAGCCTGAGTTTTGCTCGGGTTTATATGTAGCCGCCAGAATTTGTACCACGCTTGGTTCAGCTTTACTTGGAGTCTCTTACGGATAGCGCCGGGACAGTAACCGGTTGTAAAGAAAGCGATATCATCTGCATAAAATGCTGTGTGGGAAAGTTTGTAGAGCGGGAAATCGGCCATATAAAGGTTGAATAGGGCTGGGGCTAGTGGAACACCTTGCGGGACTCCTGCGGAAATCTGTTTCACCGATCCTCACCTGAAAGGGCCTACTGTCCAAGTATGAATCTATCAGGGATATTAGGTCATTCGGTAGACCTAGTTGTTTCGCTTTAAATATTAGACCATGGTGCCATACTTGATCGAAAGCTTTGGAGACATCTAAAAATATGGCACCAGTTTTTCGACCTTTTATCAGTGCCTGGTGGATTATTGCTACATTCATTCAGAGGTCATTTGGGGCAGTGGGGTTGCCTAGATTTTGAAGAAATTATTCCCATTTATTCTCATTCCAGGCTCTAACCCTGTCTCTGGCTTCTCTGATTGCACGCTGTGCCGTGCGTTTATCCTCGGGATCCAGAGTGTCGCGAACTCTTCTCGCTAATCGGTTCTCGTGCCTGATTAGTTCTTTTATTTCGCTAGGGAGGTTAAATTGAAAAAGTTCAAGGCTACTTGTTTTAGCAGCTCTGTCTGCGACTGACTGAATATCTAGAGTGAGTTTCGAGACTGCTTTTTCTAGATCTTCTGAAGAATTTATACTTGGGATAGGTCCTGTCAGCTGAAGCTCGAGTTGAAACAAACTCCAGTTTTCTTGGGTTTAGGGGCAACGGAACTCAGGAGAAAGTCGCTGATGGTGAAGAGGATTGGCCTGTAATCGCAATCGAAGTAAGAAACTTTATTTAGAACCCTGGTATTTTATACAGATTCGATACAAGTTACAGCGCCCTCTACTAACTCTTCTTCCTCTGTTCTACACTGGCTCTTGTATCGACACAAGTCATATATTTAACACTTATCACTATTACTTTCAAGAATTTTGCAAACGTCTGAGAACAGGATTTTGACAGGCTTATTCGTTTACACGTTCGAACTAATCAGACAGCATTGTGTCTCTTTTAAACTGAAATAAAGTGAGAATGAAAATATTATCTGATTTTAAAACGAATTTACAAAATGCGGCAGGCACTACATTAAACATCTTGATGACGTATGTACAAAATATCGTTGAACATACTAACATATTCACGTGTTGCAACGAAAAGCTTATATTTTTGTTGTTTGTAACATATTTTTATCGATATCAAATTATGTGGCAATAAATACAATATATGAGGAAATTGGCGTTTATGTTTTAGAAGGGCTGATTTCAATACAGTTAATAGGATTAACTGTCGTTAATCCGAGAATTAATCACATCACTCATTCATCATCAACAATGAATATCAATGCAGGATTATAAATCCTTTTTAAACAGGCAAATAGCAGAAAATCAATATTAATGATTATTTTAAGTTAATTAAGTTATTATATTAATATTAAATATTACATCACTCATGCAACGTCAATAATAAAAATCATAATAAGGTTAATCATACCTTACCTAGTCTCTTCTTTATCAGCTTCTTTTTTACCCTAAGATCTATAAATAAATAAAATATTGCAATAGCACAAATCTGCTTTATATTGAACTGTTTATGTAGGAATAAATAGAACCAACAATCCTATCATAGATATAAAATCTTCGGTACTAATGCATACTAAGAAATATGGAATGAAAAATAAATATATTTACCTAAATGATCTACACTTTTTGAGGCATCTTCAGTATCAACAGCTGAAGAAGAATCTGGTTTCACTACTACCAAGGAGCTTACATCAGTGACAAAAGAATACTTCAATGCTAATCTAAAAAAAAACATTAGATATTATCACATATTGATGTTTGATGAACAAATAATGAAAGCTCTAAACTTACTCCAAAGCTCTTTCTTTGAGTCCCTTATCATCATTAGTTTTATCATCCTGGAGGAGTTTCTTTATTGTTAAATAAGCCCATAGACGTTCTAAACTATTTGACACATTAAGTAAATTTGGTTTGAATTTCAAACTTCCTACACGCCCACAACCAATTACATCTGGTGCTTGAAAACCTTTGACTACAAATCAGTGTGTTAAATAAAAATAGAAAAACTTTGAATCATTATGTGGTTGAGCAAAATCTATGTACTGAATATAACTAACTTGCAATTCCGCTAATGTAGAATTCACTTCCATGAAATAACACAGGAAAGATCGTCGTAGTTACACTTTCTACATTATTAACATATTTAAAGTTAACATTTGCCAACAATGGCGAAGAAATTCCTTTGTAGAACTCTTCTAATTGAAGGGAAGCGTCAGAGGCTTCATAAATATGCTTACTAAACGCATAATTTTTCAAGGAGAGTTTCTGCAAAAAGTCTCTATCGGCACCATCTCCAAACGAAAGACTAAATATAGGCACTTTTCTTTTATTAAAGCTTGTTGTCTGAAATAAAAAATTGCTCGTTCATTGATTCAATATAATTATAAATATCGCCAAATCTCGGATGGTTTTACTCAATTTGAATCACCTGTTCCCACGTTATAGTATATCACAAATACAAAAGCGATAAAGGTCAGAACTTTCAAAATTATCTGTTTGTTTAAGAAACAGCTTCAAATATAGTATGAGTTAAGATTTTATAAAATACCATAACAATAATTATATTTTAATATATTTAAATATGTATTTTAATTTAATGTAATATTTAAAAGTGAAAAGTATGAAGTATTATGAAATACTCAAGAAACAACTCTTGACAAGATGCAAAAATTAACAGCACATTTTATTAGCTGGTCTATTTTAAATTGAAATAAAAAACCCTCTCCAATGATAAAGGTCTCAAAAACTGCAGCAACAGCTGTCCCAATAACACACGACAAGTCAATTGGTGCCAGCAAATCATAAACACTTTTTTTAAATAAAATGTGCTAATAAGAAAATGAAAAGCAGATATTCAACTGAATATTTTATGTTCGTTACAAACCTTTGATAAAATAGCGGTTGTATTTGTTATTCCAGCAGTCGGTTCTCCATCGGTTAAAAATATAACGATAGGCTGTAATGTATCATCTGCTTCCGTTCTATTAATAATTTCCAATCCTACTTCCAATGAACCATGAATGTCGGTTCCCCCTGATGCTTCCAATTTAGTAATGACTCTATGCGCATTGTCAATCATTTCAGGTGTAGCTTTAAATGATAGAGGGGCAGTTTTATTTACTTCCTGAAAATATTTTGTGATTAGATTAATTCAAAACTTAATACTCGTTTAAGTACATATTGTGTATTTACAACTATATAAGTTATAAATTACGAAATTTCCAATGATGATTTGGAAGCAACAGAATAGAAAAATTAACAGTTAAGAAGAAAAAGCTGTTACGGATACTCCAACTATGATTAAATATAAGCGTGTGGCGCACTGTATTTTTGTTTAAATATAAGAATTATAAGACAGAAACTAAAATAAGTGATTAATGCCATAGAGAAATAGAGATTTAACTTTCTAGAAAATTTTGGGGAAATGTTTCGCGACGTCCAACATCTAGATGTCGCTACTTTTAACTTATTACTTATTTTAATCGCTACGTAATAAGTTGCGACGGGATTTGATCAGCTCACTTCGTTTCTATGGTACGTTTATTGTTTATTTATTTTGAGAGCCATTTTCAGTATGGCTGACATAAGGAATAGTGCGTTTAGAGATTAAATAATAATTTAATTAAGTAATTAGTTCATTAGTATTTATAAGTTGGTGGTACAAAAAATAAAGTGAATTATCGATCTAGAAAATGTTGTGTACCCGGATTGCACAGATAGTAAAGAAATGCAGAATCGTTTTCGTTCGAAGAAGTATTTTAATTTTAGAAATTAATCCCCTTCCGAAAGAAGCTATACAAAACGGCTGTATACTTTTTTTCTTGGATCAATAGTTCCAGCTCCAATAAAATAATAGCTCTCATTGCAAATCTATCAACAGAGGATTAACCGATATTCAATACACGAAGAATTTTGGTGTAAAATTTATTGCCCAAGTAAGAACAAATTTGTTAAAATGTCATCAATTTAATAACTACCTTGAGGGGTTCATTTCATTAAAAAAAGGTGTAATTATCCAAATAAATATAATTGGCTTATGGCTACTTAAGATAGTTTTTTTAGATCTAGCTCATGGATTCGGGAATATACATCCTCGGCTAGTATGTTTTAGAGAAATCATTTGAAGCGCTCAACATAAGTTAATTTTTTTGGAAATTGTTAAGAAGATGAACAAGAGGGCTCTTTATATAATTTTCATTCTATACTAACGGGGGACGACTATAACTTAAATTCCAGATATTCCTACATTGGCTTAATGATATAATGAATAAACGAGTCAAAGCATTATCTTATGCTCCAGAATTTTTTTTTATTATACTATCAGTAGATCTCTTTATTTTAAACTCTTTTATCCCGCGATATTGCCACGTCGATAATATAACATATTTTTGTCAAATATCTTTAAAAAACCATTGAATATATTACAATTTTGAATTTTTCCTGTTAGAAACACTATATTAAATGTTTTCAATATAAACGAGTATATCTATATAAAAAAATAATAGTCTACATTACCTCAGGCTTTTGCGAATCCACGCTATAATAATATGACTCACAGGACTTTTGGTAAGTTACTTCTACCAAGGCAATATCCCACACAGAAACAGTAGCATTAAACTCTACAATGCTGAAACTATCTTCTGGTTTAAGCTCATTTAAAATCTTATCCATAGCTTGCTTCAGTTGTTCAATTTTTCTACCTGATTTTAAATGATAAATATATACAATACTCGCTCAATTATATATAATAAGTTTACTTACCATGCATACTTCCACTAACATCGAGCACAAATATAACTTGTTTATTTAATAGAGGTAATTCTGGCGCAAAAAAGTGTACAAAATAACCACTCTCATCTATAAGAACCTAAAATTAAATTATGTTTATTTAAAAAATGTTTATCATATTGCCAATAGAAAGCACATTTACCTCACCGCCCTGGGGATCCCTTATCACATCATATTGAACGACAAACTGACCACTAAGACCATTGGTTTTTCCTTGTAAATATTTCATTAGAGACTTTTGCTTTTCTACACTTGGTTTGAATTTTACTGTAGCATCAGTTTCAGATGCCATCTGAACATTTGCCTCTGGATCAAGATTGGAATTATCTTGTATCGCTTCGTTGCCAGATCGCAAGCAAGGAACTTTTACAAATTTAATCGGTCGTGCTTCCTTAATGTTAACCTATAAGCGTTCCAAATTAGCAACATTTTCGATTTTCTACAAATGTTAGTGTATATGTTTACATTACATATGTATATGTATACATTTTAGTGTATATTTTTATTTTAGTGTGTTTAAGTGCATAGTAAATTATGCTGCCGAGAAAAGAGCACATTAACGTCGCGTTTAACGCTGACGACGCTACTTTCTTCACGGCCGCCAGGTTCGAAGTTACAATTCATGAACGTTTACAAAAGCAGATGCGGTCAAATGGTTCAAATTCTGGGGGTTGCAAATCAACCCCCCGAAAACCCAAGCCATCATTTTCCATAAGAAGCGTTACGCACTGCGCGTCTCGCAACTTAAGATCAACACCGCAACAATTCCATGGCTGGATAACGTCGCGAATCTAGGCCTTCATTTCGACCGACGGTTCGGTTGGCATTCCCAAATCCAGAAAGCAATCCAGAAATAATCGAGGATAGCAAACTTGCTATATCTTATCTTATCTTGCCCTTCTAGCAGACTTCCCATCTCCATCAAATGCTTATTTTACAAGATGTTAATTCGGTCCGTACTCCTCTACGGATCTAATTCTTCATTCAATACGGGTCTACTTCAAGTTTGTTACACCCAACCAGGTGAAGCGATTTCAATTTTTCCAAAATAAGCTCCTCAGGAGAATCTTAAACGCTCCTTGGTTTGTCAGAAATAATCAAATTCATAGGGAAACTGACACTGCAAAATCAAGCACTTTATATCTCCATCATTTCACGAGCAACAACTCAGCTCAAGTTCTTCTGAAAACGCGCTTGTTCGAGAGCTAGTCAATATGCTGGGAGCTTAGCACCGCGTCACCGCTAATCTCCCCCCTTTTCCTTCTTTGAATCGCCGGGTGCTCGTGCCCAATAACGACTGTTCGATCAGCGGGTGCCATATCCCCAAATTTAATGCAGTAGCAGTAACGATCCACAGGGGTCAATTGTGAGCCGGTTTCGGTGTAGTGTAAGCCCAAAACCCACGTAACCCGGACCAACTTGTCACTCCAAATCTCCGCGACCGGGTATGTGTCATGCATTCCACGGCTTGGTTTTAGGGCAGACCAAAAAAAACGAAAGACACAATAAGCAAAACAAAATAAATTTAGTCAATGATACCATTTACCCCGATATATATATATATATATATACATATATATCCTCAGGCCACCTTCGTGCCAAAACTGTCCTGACTTTGTAGCCGATCCACATTGTTATCAGGTGTGGGGGTTTCTTATATCTTACTGCAACTAAATGTTCGATTCTCTCATTGGTAACCATCGAGTTTTTACAAAAAAATATCGATATATCGAGCAAAAAAAAATATCGATAAAAATATAAGATATATCAGGCAACAAATATCGATATATCGATATTTTTTCAGCATTTCTAGCTTATGGACCGTATACATCGCCTATGCAAGTAACCGTAAGGACCACAATAAAATAAAGAGTAGTTTTCGGCCCTTAAATTTAATGGATGTCTGGAACAGGAATGTTTATATTTGGACGATATCACTTTTAATAATCAATAAAAATGTTTAGGAAACAGATTATTTTTTAAATTAATCCACTAACAAACTCTTTTTGCGTCAAGTTAGAAAATAATAATAATAATAGTCAATAAAAATAATATTTAGTTTATAATACATTCAACTAGGATGATCATAAATAATATAAACAAATCGTTTCTAAAATTGATTATTGCACTAAAATAAATGAAAAATACATAGAATTCCAAGCTCACCTCTACTTGAAAATCCTCAACAAATTGACCGGGATTCATATTTAATATTATTTCATACTTATTGTCTTTTCTGGCAAGTAATTCTTCATATTTCAAATAAAAAGCAGCTTTACTACGGGGTTCAATATTTATTGAGACGGTAAAACGATTTGAATCTCTAGTGCTAGTAGCTACGTGTGCTGTACCGCGACCTTTTGAAACCTCCTACAAAAACACATAATCATATATTTATGTGTACGAAAATCCCTCATTAACTTATCCTAAAACTGCATTACTATATTAGAAGTTTTAACAAAACATATCTCTACTAAATACATGTTATATTTTTATAACTAAAATTAAATACCATATCATAAGTTTTCTTAGCTTCTTCCTTCTCTTGTACTTTTGAAACATATTTTTTCCCATCAATCTCCAACGTAAACCCAGAAATAAAAGCCTGATCTGGAGTTACAATAGAAAATGTAACTTCTTGTGCTTTGTCTTTGTCATTTTCCACTTTGCTAACGATCAGTGTTTTCGCATAACGATTCTCAACGTTAGTTTCAATGCGCGTTGAAAGAAGCTTAGGTGGTGCTTCAATAACTACCCAGTCATCATCACCATCCATTTTTATAGATACTAAGAAAAACATCTAAATTAGTAAATTGTGTAACAGGTAACGCGTTAAAGAACTTTATAAATGTAACAATATTTTTAGATAAAAACCTCCAATAACATAATGCTCTCAACAATTTCAACACACAACTGGAAATGTAAAAAAGATCCGATGCTGTATAAAAAAGATGACGTGGTCGTCATGGGCTTCAATTCCTGATTTATTTTATGGAAGTTCTACTATGAAAAATTTTAATTCAATCATTCACATTTTTGAAATTACTAAACTACCTTTTTCAATTCTTAAAAGTTACCATAATAAAAATTCAAAAACCCTTCGCTAAGTATGTATTTAATACAAAGATGTATAATATTTTTAGGCAAAAATTCATGTTATTCTAATTAATATAATCATGCTTTAGGCATTTTATCAATTTTGACAAACAATACCTACAGGAAATGTTTTAAGAAATAATTTTCCGACCTAACTAGCTGTGAAATTTTATGAGTCAAGTACAAATTTGAACCCAAGGTCAACTATTTTCGATTATTTTGATTATCTCACATTATAGACATTTGAAAAAAATATTACATTGAATATTTTTCTAAAATTAGTAGCAACACCTTAAAATAGATTTTCAATAACAAAAAGAAATTTGGGGAAAACCAAGCGACTAAGCATCAAAATAGTTACAATGTGTAAAGTAGTAGTTAAAATACTATTCAGTTTTAGTATTATATTCTGGTAGAACAATTATTAATTAACAAACCGTCAATAAACGAGCCGTCTAACACCAGATAGAAAACAGATAATGAAATAACAGATCGAAGGCAATTAAATTATTAGATAAGATAAAATTACTTATTTTAAATTATATATCTAATTAAATGAGTTAATGTCATCACTTGAAGCCGATCAGAAATATATTTCTTAGAATCGACAAGATCATTTAACAAAATAAATGTATAATTATTAGTGATACGAAAATAAGTTTCAATGTTAATTTTTAAAATATCTTACATTTTATATGCTTAGTACAATCTTAATTTATTACTAATGTTCTGTTGAACTTGTATCAATAGTCAAGCAAAACTAATGTGGGATAAAAACATCATACAACATACGTATTACAATGTTTCACAACATCTATAGTATGCCATTATTAAATTCATGAATAACAAATAAATATTTGGATAGTGTTCAAAAATAAATATTTAAAACACGATACAATAAGTATGCTAACATAAAAAAAAGAAAAGTACAAAACGTTACAGATTCGTTCGCTCAGTAAAGTACTTGTGGAAATAAATCAAGATATTTTAGAAAAATGTGATATTATTAAACAAAATGATTAAAAAAACTTTAAATATGTTATTGCTGTAGTTCACTTCTACAGATAGTACTGAAATAAATAGAATTGAATAGAAAAATGTAGTTACGAATAATAAAAATAAATGGAAGCAAAAAATGATATGAAAATTATGTTGAGAAATATGAAATAAAAACAAATAATTTTTTAACAATTGTATTGGAACAGGACAGAAATTTTATGAAACTGTTGTACAAATGATCATTTTTATAAAACGATACTGTTTTTAGAAATTGAGAAGAATGTTTTTGTATTATATTAATATATTAAACTACAATTACTTAATTAAAAATTAAATTAAATTATATATACATAATAAGAAAACTCACCGTTTACTTTTTAATGAAATAAAACTTTCAGAATGAATATTCTAATTCAATTGTTTGAAATATCGGCTTACCCCACAGAAGCAGCAAAATACAGAAAACAACTGCTTGTGATCAAAACAACATGGAATATATAGAGTAAATATTTTTTGATATGACTCAATATGTGTAATGTGATTCAGTAAATATAGGTTTCTTTATTATATATTCGATACTATAACAGAATCCTTTTAATAAACACTGCTTAATTTATAAAGCGCCATCTTTTATTTATTGTACAAGATACCTATTTCCTATAAATATTATAGTATAGTTAACTTATTATATATAGTGTAACTTATTATCAGTAAATCAATTTAACAATTAAATACTTATTTAAATAAAATAGTATAATATTGTTAATGTGCGTTCAACATATCTTTACAAAATCTTAGGCATCTTCCTAAAATCCTGTTCAACAAATCGCCTTTAACTTCCCTTGAAATATAATAATACAGTGAATTTGAATATCAAATATTTTAATCCAACAACGAACTATATTCCACCATAAAGTAGAAAGAAGGAAACCCCTAAATTAAGCTCAGATTAATTCTATCATATATAATAAATAAATCATATGGACTACTATATCCTTGAGTCCTAATATCCTCCGTTGAGTAATGTTCAAAATCATTTTAAACAAAATTTTGAGAACTGAAAATAGTTTACTTTATCAACAAAAAACATATTTTAGAATATTCTATTTGCCAACTAAAGTGTTGTGGATTGAATGTAGTGTTTAAGGTAGACTCTGCACGACATTAAGTCTATCGAGTTTTACTACTACTGAACAGATGATTTTCCTTGTCGACTATACACGGATTCAAACCCGCGGTTAAATCAACAGTAATGGTGGGTACAAATCTGAATATTCGGTTAAAGCAGATTCGACGCATTGATGAAAAAAAAAGGAAAAACAGCCTAATTCGCTGAGCACGTATATGCTTTTTTGTGAATGCGCCAAATCAGCTCAAGCTGACTGCTCGGGTCTGTACCCGCCATAAGAAAACCGTCACGTTACTTTGACCACTATGACAACCAGGTTGTTGCACAAATTATTTATAAAATAAAATTATTAATGTCAATTCAATATATTTATTATCAACAATGAAACTGTTATAAGGCCATCATAATTCTTATATATCACTAATAATATAAAAAGCAGCTTGGAATATGATACAACATTGTATTTCAAGATTAAAATTATTTACTCAAAATAATTACAATATATTTACTAAATTTATACTCATTCCACATTAAAATTGTTTACCACATTTCAGAAAGTGGATATTAACAATAGCTAATTATTTACCTAAGTTGCATTGGTACAGTATATTCATAAATTATTAAACAACATGGAAAATAACATAAACAGAAATAATTCCAAGTAATCATTAAAATTGCTGATATAGTGATTTATTGAGCAATTATTAGCCATTTTTCTTGTATTTGTTCTACTTGCTGCGTTACAATTGGATTTCTTAACCTAAGGCGAATTTCTAGTTTACCGCCTGTTTTTCTTCTACCATCCATCACCTAAAATAATAATTAGTCGTAAAATGAAAAATATTATTAATGTAAATGCAAATACTATTAATGTAGAATGATTTAGTGTAAATATAGCATCCATAACATTGTTTTAAAATGACTACTATATAAAATATATAAAACGTGAAGATACGTAATGTTAAAATCATTCGTTTTAAATTAAGTAATAACACTTATATATTAAAAGTTCTACGAATTATTTTAATTAAATTGGCACTATTCGATGACTCCCATACTTACATCAAAGCTATCGTGGATTTCACATTGCGTCTCCAATTGTTGTAGCTTTAAATTCACTGTTCCAATCAATGAATCGCTTCGGAAGAATCCACTAAAACATGAAATAATGTTGCTAGCGCAACCACAGTCGCAACTAGCCAACCGCATTATGGTATAGGAGTTGTTCATGTAGTTACGGTGCAAGTGATATAAAGGCTGTGCTTGACATTCCATTTATTAGCGATGTACAAATTAACATACAGATGAATGGACTGATAAATAACATAAAGTAGGCATTTTGTTATTGTGAAAATTAAACTTAGCATTGTTTATATATTAACTCTAGTTATTAAGACACTGTATTGATTTTGGGAACCATGAAAACAAATCAGGGTGCATTTTAATAGCAACTAAGACTGATATAAGTCTGTTATTATTCCAGTTAGGTTCAACCAAAATATTCTATCTTCTAGAAATATCTTCTATTTTTCGTGACTTTCGCTGTATGTACAGTGTCAATAGAACAATGTTAATTTTGGAATTATCTATTCGAATTTTTCAGCATTTTTGAAGCCACATCGATTTTTATTATAAGTGTTAATTATAATGCGGTTAGCCTGGTAAGCAGACATCGAGAAAGAACAGATTTTTACAAAGAATTTTGGCTCAATTCATACAGTAGTCATGTTTTTTTAGATGTTTATCTGTCCGAATATTTGAGATTATGCGTTCAACTATTCGCATGAATAAATGATAATTATAAAACTATTAGCCTGATGTTAAAACAAATGTAGCGTGTTCGTGTGGTACACATTTTCCTTCTTTCCGGATCTTTCCCAAACCACCTAGGCGTTTCTAATTGAAGGAAAAAAAATATCAATTTTCAACTAGTACGCAAGTTATTTGCTTATCTTCTGTATTGATATAGTTACCACAAACTTCTTCCTATAAGCGTTCGATGAACCTTAACGGTCTTCAAGTCAAACAGGAAAAATAATAAAAATTAAAAATGTAATGTAAAAATGTTCAATGTGCGTAAATATTAGGTATGATACTAATAACGGCAAGTCCTGGCAAACAAATATAATAACCACCAAATTTAATAGTATAGATGATAAATAAGTCAGAACCCTAATAAAGTGAGGTAGTTTTATTTATATGACAAATTAAGAAAAGGTATTTTAGTATTAAACGCGTAACCATATGTAATTAATCTTTAAATTAACATTTTTTCTGATAACTCTAATACCATAAAGGGTTTTATATTCATAACTAAAGTTATTATGAAACTAAGAATTTAGAGAAGCAAATGTATAGGCAAGTTTCAAGTTCTCTAAAATTAGGTTGTTCAATAAACTGAAGAAACACATCTTATTAATAGTAATATTATAAACTACATTCGAGTCGTTTACCATAATCACATATATTTATAGAAAAAAATCAAAAACGAATCACTTGCTCCTATTATCATGGGCCTGAATCAAAACAGTTAACAGTTAAACGAGTTTATACTTACGACATTGGCCAAGAAAGTGTGCGTTTATTGTTTGTAGATCCAAACTGATCATAAATAAAACATATTCAGATCACCCAGATTTTATGAACATAAAGACATTAATGTGCCGAATCTCTGTGTTTTTCATTTTGACTAACAGATTAAAAAACATGATTTAGAGAAACTTAAAAATAGTTTTGTTATAAATCTTATTTTATTCTGTAGCACACTTAAGGCGAATGATAGTTAAAGACGACGCAATTTTTAATACGAAGTTGAATAACAATGAAGCTTTACTCAACTTCGTATACAACAATTTCTTCACCGAAAACCTTTACACTATCAAAACAAAACATAAAACGCTTACATAAAATTATGGCTAAAATCAGTGAATTAAAATACGAATCATTTGAACATCCTGCTTATTTCGCAAAATTCTATGGTTTTTGGTTCGTCACGCCTCAAAAATTATTTAGTGGCAGAAATACTTTTAACAAAAAAATTGAACAGACTTCAAAAAAATAAATAAGGAACTCACTAAACCCTATCTACTGCTACTTAACCTATCTACTGCGTGTATTCTATATTCTACTGCATAAACACAATTTAACTTAATACCTACCTAAACCTATTTATTTATTTACAATATTATTTTAGCTACTACCAACTGATCACTTTGAAGTCGGTGCTGAGCAACAAATTAAATTTGTTTTGTTCATAATTTAATTTTGTGTATATGTCACAACATTATATTATTATTTTTGTATTGTTTGGGCTCGGCACCGACTTCAAACTCATCAGATGGTAGTAGTTAAAATAATATTGTAAATAAATAAATAGGTTTAGGTAGGTTTGCTTATTTTTATTTAGTTACGATTAGTATATACATATCTTATATTAAAACGTTTTTTCGTAAACAAATATTACAACCAAAGTAGAATAAAGAAAATTTGTTGCCTCCGTTGAGAATAGAAGCCGCGACCTCCGCATGTTGGCATAACGTTCTAATCGTTACCCCATACAAACAGTTGCCTACTTTGTTTCTACAACGTCTCATATCATAAGGTTAGTGGTTGAAAAGCAAACTGAACGGTTTTCACACTAAAATACTTCCGATTCTTCGTCACATCAGCAATAACATTATAAACAAATATCTGATTATTTTAGATAAAAAATATGTGAATACTTTGTACGTGCCTTTAAAATTTGAGCGTTTCCCTTGGTTTCCCCCTTCCCCTCAAGAGTTCATGATTTGGTTTCAATAGAACCAAATGAATGGGAAAATGAAAGAAATGGGAAAGTGCCCTTTCGAATAAAAAAAGAGTTTTGAAAATCGATCCATAAAGGACGGAGAAATCGGCGAATATACATTAAAAAAATATATACAGCCGAACGTAGAACCTCTTCCTTTTCGAAGTCGATTAATAATGACAAATAGGTGGTGAGATCTATAAACTGGGGGATCATTGGAATAAGTGTATTGAACTTGAGGGAAATTATATTGAAAAATACAATAATTCTTACAACTATAAATTCTGCAATAGTTCTTTCATTTCTGTATCTAAAGATTTTCGTTTCATTTCAGTTTATTGAACAACCTAATACATGTATGGATTACGTGTAGAGTATCTAAATTAAAAATATACAAAATTATCACACTCCTAGTAAATAAATATAGAGTATGAGATCGCATTCAAATGAATACAACAAAAGGGTATTAAGAATAAACTTACCCCTTAGAATAAACTTCAAACTTTATACCATGTCTTTTAAAAACTCTTTGGCATTGGCGAGATGTCCTTTGAATAGGTATAATAAAAGTATGATTATATGATGGATTGTTTGTATCCTTCACTGTACCAGTTTTATCATAGTAAGGAGTATCCTATAGTAAAAACATATCTAATATACATTAATATAAATCGCTATAGTGATATAACAGTGTACCTGTGGGAAAGGAAACTCAAATTTCACATATGTATCAATATCTTTTGGTGAATCTGTTTTATAGTTAATTCCCCTTATTATGACCAACTCTAAATCATTATCGTTCAGTTCAGTAAAAGATTTCACTATAGAAAAATCCTTCGTCTCATAATGGAACTTTGGAATGCCACTTCCCGTTCGTTTAGCTAATCTAACCAAATCCAAGTCTTTTGTAACATTTAATGCCAGCCTTTCGAACCTATAAACAAATGCACTATTTTATTTTCATTACAACAAATTAACAGATATGTGAAAATATTAATTATTACGCTACGTAAATGAAATTTAAAAATTTTGTACCGATTTGTTCCTGCTACATCACCCAACGCTTTATGATGATCTCGAGTACTTAAACACATTTTTAGCTGTTTAGTTAACTGCATTTCTAGCCTTGTTAAAACATCACTATCACTATCAGTATTTTCTGTACATTCGTCGGCCATTACTATATCATATCTAAAGCAAGAGGTATTTCCATTAAATGTTATTATAAAATGTACTAAATTTAAAAAATTACTCATTATCTAGTTGGGATTTAGCTTCTGGTGAAACTGGTATAGTGCCCCAATCAACTGGTAAACCAGCTTGAGCTGCCTCTATTAATTTGTCAAACCCATGCGCTTGGCGTAAGTATTCCTTGGCTTGCACGAGCTCGCCTTTTTTCTTGGCGTTTAAAGCCGCCGTTTTGAACTGTTTTTGTTTAGCTTGAAGAATCATTATTTGCTTCTCTTGATGTGTGGTCGAAACTTTATTACCTATAAAAAAAATCATATATCCTTTAACAAAAACTGAAGAAATTAACTACCAGATATTCTTGATACACCAGGCTTAGCAGGCTGGTTAACACTTTCATCACTGCCCTGCATCTTTGGTTTTGGTGGAGTAGGCAATTTTGGTTTTACTGTCACAGCTGAATCAGAAGAGGCAGGTGTCGCCCCAGACACAGGAAGTGGAGCAAATCCTGGTGGAGTTGGCAGTTCATCGAAAGCTACTGATTTTCCAGCCTTGTAAGCTTTTAGTGCCTGAAATAATTGAAAGAAGTTGAGTATTATATTACCTCCTTGAGATTATTCAAAAAAAATCTCTATCTCTCTTTTACGGCTCATTATGTAATTGTTTAATTGATGTATACCTTGTACCACTTCACCAAATGCTTTGTTATTAACATTACCTATTTGCAACTATTATTTTACACTTTCTCAATGTTGGAGTGTATTATTAAAAAGTCAAGGATGCAAGGCAGACCTAACAGTGTGTGTAGTGAGTAAAATGTTTTAGAAATGTCTGCCTGTTAACCACTGCATTGCCATAACATCGTTCAATCAACTTGTTAGGTGAATTTTTAATTAAAAGATTTATAATAGTTATACAGTTATAGTATACCTCTGCAACATATCTTTCAAAAAACAGCAATTCCAAAAACGATTTCTATGGGCTCATCATTATGAATAATAACAATCACATGAGATTTTTCTGCAACAATTGCTTGCTCAAAATATATATATATATATATATATATATATATATATATATATATATATTTTGAGTTGAGTTTCAACTAACCTGCTCAAATTGTTTCACCATTCGCCCAAATCTTCTTGCCTTACTTGCGTTATCTTCCTCTTTGGCTTTTTGTTCATGCTGTTTATAAAACACTAACCTGAAATATAATAATGTATTAATATATTTATTTTGAAAAATTTCAATAAAACCTTTGTTGCAAAGCTTCTTCCATTGTTCCTGCACTTATTAATTCTGGCTCAGGTATGTCACTGGGTAGGCCTGGTACTTCAATGTCAGGTGACTGTTTCTGTAATTCTGTTTCTTGTACCTGTGGTTCAGTATGCACCTGAATTGACATAAATTGTAAATCATACAAGCAGATATAAAATAATACTACCTCTCCTGGTGGTCCTGGCATATTTGAGAGATCTACAGATTGGCCACATTTTACTGCTTCAATAACTTGATCAAATTGTTTTGCTACTTTAACATACTTCAGAGCAATTTCAGTGTTGCCATTTTTTTTTGACTGCAAAGCCGCTCTTTTATATTCCTTCTGTCTATCTGGAAATATATTATAAGGATATAATATCTTAAATAGATAAGATATAATTAAACTACCAAGGAGCATATTTAATAATTCTGAATCAATGTTAGCTTTAATATCAACAACATTTTGCTGAACAACATCTGGCAAAGGATTTTCAGGCACTTGTGGTGGTAATGTTGGTGCTGGCCTTGATGGAGTCAACACTGCAGCAGAATTATCAGACTCTTCAGGCATTTTATGTTCAGAGGGTGTTTGTTTTGGCTTTATGGTTATTTCAGGGGGTACAGAATCATCATTAAGATTAATATCACTAAAAAGTAAGAATAACATGATTTTTTAAAAAACAAAATAAAGCCTTACCTCCCAGCTTTTGCTTTCTTTAATAAATCATTTAATGTCTTTATTGCCCTTCCAAAACGCCTTGCTTTGCTGGTTTCTCCAGCACTCTTTGCTTCTCCTTCAACTATCTGATAATTTTTTATCCTGTTTGTAAGAATATCAACAATATTTTCATTTGAATTTTGTTGAATATCTGGTGATGCTGTTGATTCTGTTGATGGTTCATCTGCAAGTCCTATATAAACTTAATTAGATACTCCAACATATATTTTATAATTTTTACCAGTAATATCATTGAGTTCACTTAACAAATCAGGATCATTTTCATCAACATCTTCATCGTTGACATCATCATCTTTTAAACTTTCTGATACCATTACATCAAATTCCATTTTAGACATGGGTACATTTGAGCCCTATATAAAATACCAACAGTCTATTATTTTAGTATTAAAAGCAATATATAAACCTACTTTTTTCCTTGATTTCATAGCATTGTTACCACCAGCTAATGCAGCTAATTCTGCTTCTAAATCACTATCATTCCCATCAGAATCCATTGATCCTCCTAAAGGATTCATTGGATTAAAGTCATTGGGGATATCAAATAAACCAAACTGAAAGATATAATTCAATTAACTTATTGAACATTATTCTGTACTATCATTTTAATCATCTTATATTTACTTTACTTGATTGAAAAAAATCTAATACGAATACCTGGGACATAGTTGCGCCATTATTTCTTTTAGATCGTTCAGGCTTCTTTTTACTAAACATGTTTTAATATGTAGGAAGCAACGGATTATTAATTCCTGTTATTAAGAAATGTTTGAACAAAATATAATATTTATTTTTAGACAAATGACGGCATATGTCAAATATACGATTTCTTGAAACAGTTTTTTTATCAGAAAATAAAATCACTAGATTGAATTACGATTGTATTCAAGACTAGTATTCTAGAATCCCCTTAAAGCTAATCCAAAATCAGCTGTTTCCAAGGTTATCATTGTCAACCTATGAATTAAAAATAAATTTAATACAAAAATCCGATCAATAAACTTCAGATGTATTATATGGTATAATTAATTTATTTAAATAAAAAACTTGGATTTTGTACAAACAGTGGAATTAATATGAATAAACAGTTGTATTTATTACAAGTTTATATATGAGCAAAATAAAAAAGTCATAAATAAGGTGAACATTAAAATTGTAATAGCTAGCCACAATGGTATTGTTTCTGAAAATAATATATATAGTATTATTACTTCTTACTATAGAAAAAAATCAAAGTACTTACTTCTATATGGCAGGGTATGTATACACACTTGATTATCTACAGATATTGACAAAACAGCAGCTTCAGCTACACTGCAAACAGTATAATTTTCCTGATTTAATACTGGCAAGAATTCTAGTCCAGTTACAAACATGGAGTGTGCACCAACAACATTTAAAATGCGCTGAAATATATTTATGTCATATTCATACAATTTCAATATTATTAATTTACTTGTAGGTTAAAAGCTGTATGAATTGATACAGATCCACTAAACATTGTACCTACTGCTATAAACCGGCCATCATCTCTTACTGCCAAAGCAGAAATGCTCTCATCAAACTCATATACCTGTTTTAATGAACCTAGAAATTCATTATATATATATATATATATATATATATATATATATATATATATATATATATATATATAGATATATATACCTTCAAGTAACCATTGCTGTAAATATGATTTTTGTTTTTTAGCAAGGCCTGTTGGATTTGTAAGCATATACAAAGCAGATCTTTTTTCACCTTCTATAACACCAAACCTGAAATAAAGTTGTTTTTAGTATCTAATATAATAATTAAATGTGAGTTAATTGTAACCTGCATCTTTTATATAGATATTTAGATCCCTCTGGTTGTTTCCAAGTTAGTTTTTTTACTTCCTTTCCTGTAACACTGTCCCACAAAATTGCGTGACCGTCCTTTGCAACAGTTATTAAATAATTTTCAAAAATACTAAAATCAATATCATCTATTTCCTTAGTATGGCCTTTCAGTTTTGTTAATGGTTGAAGACTAGGGAACCTCCACATAGTAATATGGCCATCTGTTCCTCCTAAAATAAGACAAGAAATAAATATTTATTCTATATTAAATACAACAGGTACCTGTAGCCATCAATTTTCCATTAGGATGTATTCGTACCACTCTACATAATGGCTCTGGACCATCAATGTCAGTCTGTACACTATCTGATGGAGTGAGAACGAATTTTAATCTTTTCTTTATATTATTATTACTTTTCAATTTTGGCTTCCTTTCACGTAACTCAGTATTTTCTCTATGATCACTACCAATATTCTCAATATCACCATTTTCTTGTGTTACTAAAATATTTATAAAATCAAAAATATTTAACGTTTTATTGTAAAAAGACATACCAAATTCTGAAATTACATTATATAATTGACAGTGACTTTCCTGTCCAGCAACTAAATAGGTTCTTTTTTCACCTAATAAAACTGAACAGTTCATAACAACATTTGGGCCTGTTTCATGTCTTGTCACCTCTTCAACATGAAACTTTCTTCCATCATGGGATAATTCAAATATCTCCTGTAAAAAATGAAATATATTATTGACAATAGCTAACAATATCATTTCTGCAATAATATATCTCATATAATAGTACATATATACGTATATGACTTACAAAACCGTTTGCAACCCCTGTTTTAGAAGAACCGCCACCTCCGCCTACTAAAACGTGTCTATTTGTAAGCATTTGGACAGTGTACAGCGGAAAATTAATTCGAGCAAGAACATCATCTATATTTCTATGGTAAGGTGCCATTACTAATAAATTTCACTTATTTTTAATAAATATTGGGAAGAAAAACAAATAACTTCCACGTAGATAACCTAAACAATGACAATGACAACAAATAACAGATCATATTAAGCTTAATCTACACATTTAATGTTTTACTTTTTCCGAAACTTTAGTATTAATGTTGGTAGTATTGAAAGCGGTGTTATTTTTAAAGAGAAATTAGAAGTTTTTGTTTTAAATTAATCATTAAAATGTCAGATTCCTGGAAAAAAGAAACTTTTAGAAAAAGCGTGGAAAACAAAATGTGAATTAGTAAATAATGCACATAATCAGATATATAATACATTTTTTTAGAAATGAGGCTATAAATCAGAGCAATAAATATTTAAAATATGGATCCAAAATCGAACAAGCAATTTTTGAAAAATCTAACTCAAAACAGGAATATTTAGGCTATATTACTAGAATAGTCTTAGACATTCGTCATATGGGTAAATATATTTGTTATTGAAAGTATATACTAAAATATAAATTTTTCAGTAATTGTGAATGCGACATGGCTAAACTCTCAAGTAATCACATAATTTTTTTAAATTTAAATACATTGAATATATTTTAGCTGGAAAAGGTATTAAATCAAAGACCTATTAAACTACGAAGAGTATTACCGCCATCTGAATTAGCAAAGTACAATGTTGAAATTTTAAAAATAAACAAAAATATTCAAGATCATGTATCTAAGCAATAGTAATTACTTGTAAATTATTGTTTTTGATTTAAAAATTATAACAACATAAACAACAAAATTGTATCAATGTGCGAAGTTTCAAATTATACCAGATATAATACTTTTCGTTTTTTCTGTTATGTTTTACAGAAATATGTTATCTTGTTTTATTAGTGTGTTCTGTTAATAATTTTGAAAAAAATTATATAGAAATGATCACCATATGATGCCTAAAGGAGGTTTTGTAATCAAAGTTGCAATCAAAATATCTAATACATTTAAATAATGCATTTTTAAGTATATTTTGGAAAAATTATTAATATATATTTTTTATTTTATATTTTGAAGCAATAATAATGTACATTTACAAATAAGTTATCAGTTGTCGGATTAGATATTGTTTTTTTTATGTATTTATAAAATATTTTAAACAAATGTTAACTAGCATTTAAATAAAATATTTTATTGAAATTCTATTTTTTAATTTTACCCCTGTAATATAAATAAATTTTAATGTTATTTTTCAATTCCTCCAGTAAAAAATAAATTCGCTTTAAGCGCCCTCTAATGATTTGGACGAGCATAACTTTAACTTTTTAATTTTATACATGGGAGATCGCATTCTAAGCTTGTTTATTCTGTGTTTACTGTCAACGACAAAATAACTAGTATATATATCGGAATTTTGTGCTGTTGACAGATAACGGATTGTGAAGTGTCAATTTTGTTAGTGAGCTGTTAGAATTGCTGGTGTTACTAAATAGCGTCTAGTAGTTTTCGTGGTTTCATAGTTGACAAATAAATAAGTAGTTGTGTATGGTACCGTTTGTGTTTTGAATAAATATAATTTATATTTTAAGACAATATAGATATATATCTATATGTTTTTGGTATCAACACATTCACCACAGTTTGTTCGTTGAGTTTAGTGGGGTTTGCGCGTATTTCCATTTTTCCGTGTTCGTTCGTTCTGTGTTCACCTAATGAGTGTGTAACCCATTAGTGATAATTTTAGAATTCATTTTTCCATCATCATTGACCATTTACTGATGATACGTCATCATTAAAGTGCTATTTTAACAAGTTGAGTTTGGCATCGTTTATGACACACACATAATTCTGTTATATTTATTATAGTGAAAATTTACTATGGCAGATGATTCTTGGAGAACTCACGCGTTTCGCCAAAACGTTGTTGCGAAAATGTAATTATATTTACTATTTGTTTATAGAGTTTGTTTTTAACCAATATATATTTTTATGAAGTGATGAAGCTATTCGTCAATCTGGAATGAATACCTCCCGAAATAGCATAGAAATGGAAAACCATGTCTTTCAGAAAGCCAAAAACCGAGAGGAATACTTGAGTTTTGTAGCCCGTTTAATTCTTCATGTTAGAGAAATGAGTAAGTATTATACTTTATTTTATACAAATTTATTGTTAATTTAATTATGGAAGATTGTTTAAGTTTAATATGCTGTTTTTGTCACATCACCAGTATATTCTCCTTATTAAAATATTTGCTATACATATACATTGAGAATATTATTAAATATAAGTGCACATTCTAGACAGCAAGAAAGGACAACCTGGCCCAATGAATGGAGTGCCAGGTGCTCAACAACAACAAGCTCCTGGCATGCCAGATCCTATCAATGCCTTACAGAATCTGGCTAGTCAAGGTATGTTAGAATAATAATCACACCAACAATATGTATATGTAACCTGGCAGTCTATTTGGTTTATTGGTTTATTTTATGCCTTTTATTTCCAATTACAATATTATCTCCAGGATAATATAGGATAGTAGAATTAATATGTGTTTGATAATTATTTGTACAATTGTGGACTACTATATTAAAGAGGGCTGAACTTAAAAGTGGTAGAATCATATTAATATACTTCACATAACTGACACTTATTTTATACATCTATTATTAGTGTAGAATAACTATTACAGCATGGACTTAATTCTTTTTTTTAAGTAAAATCTGTACAAATTAGATCCAATTGAAATAACATCCACAATTTTCAACAACTTTTTCCTAGTTTTGTTTAACCTAACTAAAACAAATATAGAATGTGTGCTTGTGTCTATGGATATCACATTTTGATTATTGATAGTTTTAACAATACTTTTCTTGGATGAATCTACATTTTTTCATTGTGGATTTTTATAGTAAAGTAATTAGGAAGATAGTTATAAGAAAAATTATTAAATCCTAGTCCTAATGGTGATATTAAATGTTATATATTAATAATTAATTATTATATTATATTAGTTAAATAATTTAACAAAGAATTGCTGATCAGTAAGAATTTATGGGAGTAAATTTATTTTTGATTCAGTAATTTATCAGGTTTTAGTCTTTATTAGTACTTATACCTAATATGTAATAACTAGGGAACCAATAATTTTATTGTTTTGATTGTTGAATAGTTATAAAAACAAGTTAATTGTATTAATCATAAACATATTAAAATTAGTGCTGTTAGTTATAACAATATTTTTCAGGTAGTAGAAATGCCATGGTCAACATGGGTGGCCCTCCACAACCAGGACAAATGGGTGGTCCAGGTCAAGGAACAACTAATTTATTGCAAACTTTGAATCGTGGTCCTGGTGCTTCTGGAGGACAACAAATCATGATGCCTGGCAATATGTCTATGCAGGTATGAGACCATTTTGTGCCGAAATATTTTTGAAATGATGGAATATGATATAATAACTTTATGTTCAATGCTTAACAATTGCAGGTCCCTCATATGCAGAGTATGGGAATGCCAACAACAAATCAGATGTCAGGCCAAATGCCTATGCAAATTCCATCTCAAATGGGAGGACAGATGAGTGGACAAATAGGTGGACAGATTCAGGTTAAACATTTTATTTAAATATAAGTATGATGTTTATTATTGTTTTGAACTAGATGCAAGGAACAGTTGTTACATCTGGTCAAATGGGCACAGGACAAATGGGACCCGGAGGTATACAAATGGGACCTGGTTCTATGCAAAGCTCCATGGGTAGCCAAATGATGGGTAATATAATAGATAAACATTAAATATATTGGTCAATATATTATATTCCTTTAAATATAGGTTCTATCCAACAAATACAACAACCTAGGGGTCCAAATCCAACAAATGCAATGCTTCTCAATCCTTCAATGATGGGTGGCGGTGGATATGTTAGACAACCAGCGCCCAACCAGATGTTTGCTCAGTCGCCTTTGCAACAATCAGCACAATCTCCAGCAGGTGATTTAGAATTATTTTTTTCATATCTGTAATTGATGCTCAATACATTTTTAGGACTATCTCAGCCGCCTAGTGCATCTCCTGCGTTAGCACCAAGTCCGGGCGCTCCAATGGGAATTATTGGAGGCCCTCGACCACCTAGCATGGCTCCTAGCCCCGGAGGCTCCTTAAATACACCAGGTCAGCCAGGACAAAGTCCTATGAGTGCAGGACCTATGACAGATGAGCAAGCTTATAGGGAAAAAGTAAGAAAAAGTATAAAATGTATAAGTTTCATAACATAATCTTAAAAATGTTTTATAGGTGCGACAACTCAGTAAATATATTGAGCCTTTAAGGAAAATGATTGCAAAAATGGGGAATGATGGTAAAAAAATATAGAATTTTTCAAATATTGTACAAATATTAGTATGCATTTTTTAGATGTTGAAAAAATGAGTAAAATGAAAAAGCTCTTGGAAATTCTTTCGAATCCACAGCAAAGAATGCCATTGGATACACTTATTAAATGTGAGAAGGTTTTAGAGAAAATTGATTTTAAAAGAGGTGATGGTTCTGTCAGTACCACAACAGCACCACATTTACCATTCAAGGTAAGTTATATTTATACAGAAAAATAAAATAAAATACTTAAACATATGTATTAGGAACCGCATGTTTTTCATTCGCTGTTGGATGCAGTAGGTCAGAATCTGCAAAGCCCTGTGATAAATCATACATTACACAGGACATTTGGGCCTACACTAGATGCTCTTTTTGGCCCAGAATTTAAGTAAGTATAGCATTTTTAATTATATAGAAGTTCTAAGATACAAGTAGAATTTATTAATATACAATATCCTTTAGATTGGTACCACCGTTAAAGAAAGCTAGAATTGAAGAACCTACAAGTGAAATCCCGGATGTTTTGCAAGGGGAAATAGCAAGACTTGATCAGAGATTTAAAGTTAGCTTGGATCCCAATCAGCAGTCTGGTTCAAAATGTTTACAATTGACTTGCTGGCTTGATGATAAGTATGTGATTATTATTATGACATTTTTTCTGCAATTTTATTTAAAGTCACACATGACAATATATCTGTGAAGTGGCTTGTTCAGAATCAACAAAAATAGAAATACTGAGCAAACTATCATTCTGTCAACGGTAATAGTGACGCATGACTTTCGTTAGCGGAAAAAACGTTGGCCCAAACTTTAAAATATTTGCTCCTTGTTCTTTGACAAATTCTCTTGACCTGTGTGACGTTTAGACGTCAAGTTTTTCAGTTGCGAAAATAAACTGTATATGTCTGGAGCAATAAGACCATTCCATTTTTATGAAATTATAATATGTACGAATTTCAAATCAATCCATCTCTACTACTTTAGTTATAAAATTTTTATATGGAAAGATAAAACACTTCTCGCAAGTGTTGTTTTATTAGACCTTGGATAAATTTTTTAATTATTTTGTAGAAATCTTCCCTGCGTTCCTCCTATATCATTAACAGTGCCAGAAGAATATCCTAAAGAATCGCCTACTTGTCACATGTCATCTCATGAATATAACGCCACAAAATTTTTGTCAGATGTGCAAACTGCTCTCTTGGTAAGAATCTTATTTTCTGTTATATATGTGTATAACATATTGCAGCAACATTCTGCGTTTGGTTTTTAAAACCTTTAATATCTTCACAACGTTTCGGCAGAGTCTCATCTGCTATCTTATGGTATTGCTTCCTTTTGCTCTACAACTGGTTACACGAACTGAAAACGAGCAATAAAGTGAAAGAAAGCAATGCAGGGGAAACGCGGAATACTGCTGCATCCTATAACAACAGCGGAAGCACCAAAAAAAAATATATATATATATATTTTTTATAGGCTCGAGTAAGAAAATTGCCAAAACACTTTTCAGTATCGCAGCTTCTTGATACTTGGGAAATGAGTGTGAGACAGGCCTCTGCACCAAGTAACGTTGCCATTAGTTCATTTGCCATTTTAATGGGACTGTAATTGGCACTAAGCAAAACAATTTACTGTAATTTAAATGTTATTTTTAATAAAACCTTTATTTATTAAACTTAGATTTATTTAATATTTGGAAAATATATTGAAATTATTTTGATATTATTAATAAGAACACTTATCTCCTTAATAGTGTTTAACTTTTTACAATTTCAAGGTGATAAAAGGTTAAGTGATAATTTATAGCTGTCATTACTTTTTATTACCACAATATACATGATATTAAAAGTTTATTTTTAATATCCTTTATCAAAATCTACAATATTTATTAAAGGCTGGTTATTTTGATACCTTTCATAATTCATTACAAATTTTTTTATTATGTCTCTAGAACGACTGTTACCAGATATATGAGGTGTAATAAAAACCTAAAATAAATTAATAAAATAAATAAATCTTGTATCAAACATGACAATACATACATTTTTCATTTCCCAAAGTGGACTATCTTTAGATAAGGGTTCATTCTCAAAAACATCTAAGATGGCCCCAGAGATCCATTCTTGATTTAAAGCATTAATCAGTTCAGTTTCTTTTATTATATTTCCTCTTCCAACATTAATAAAAATCACATTTTTACCTGAATACAGTAAAATTTGAATTAGTAATGGCAGTACTATAAATATAAAAATAACAATATTTAGATAATACAATTACCCTTGCAGTTTTCTAAAATTCCATTTCCTAAAAGGTTGTCAGTTTGAGGTGTAGCAGGTAAAACATTAATAACATAATCTACATTTGCCAGAAAATCTTTCAATGTAGCTTGTGTAAAATATTGTGATATATGCTCATATTCTTCATTATTTAAATTTATTTCTTGCCTACCATATCCATAAATTGTTGATCCCAGATAATTTAAAGTCCTACCAACTGAAAATATACATTTCAAGGCAATTATTTAATAGGATTTTATATAGTTATTAATTAAATTATTATAGTTTGGCTTTAATATGTTCTTTATATCAGTTCCTTAATTCTTACTTGTACTTACTTCTATTACCAATACTTCCAATTCCTAATATTCCAACAGTTAGCTCTGCCAATGATCTATGATCTTCAGAGCATATTGATTTATCCCAGTTTTTTAGATATTGATTTTCTCTGGCCTGAAATTTACAAAAAAATACAACTTTAGTTAAGTTCAGAAACTATAATTATAAACAAAAATAATATTGCACAACATTTTATAGTTATTCTGTTGATTAAGGTACTTATAGTTGAATATATAACTTTTGAGTACCTGAAAATAGTTTCTTTCCCAAAATATCATTGTTGCTAGTACATGTTCTCCCATTAATTGCCCAAAATTTTCACCAGAAGTTCTAGTAATAAGAAATTTTGGTGGATTATCATTTTGGATAAATGGTTTCAGATAATCAATGCCAGCCCAAGTACCCTGAATCCATTTTATATTTTGCAATTTGGATAAATGAGGACCCACATAATCATAATCAGCTAAAATAACTTCTGCAGTGTATAATGGGGTAGGATCTGAAAATATAAATTAAAAAATATTAAACAAGTGTATATAAGTTTCTCAATATTTACTGGCATGCCAAAATTTATAATTATTTGTGGCTAGCTTGGACAAGACTTGAATATAAATGAAAAAGTAAAAGTATTGAAATAAAATGCTTTACTTTTATTGTCATCCAAATAGAGAAGAAAGTTCACCTGTTTGTTTAACATCAATAAAGTCAATAAACGGTAAAGACTCCTTTAATTTACTAGCAAGTGGAAATCTTGAAAATATAGCAACAGATTTACTCATGTTTTGAAATTTAAACATTAACGCAGCAGAATTATGATTAAAAACTGAGGTAAATATGTTTGCTGATTGTTATTTATATATTAAAATAGTAGTGATATTTCAGATATATCACATGACTGTTACACAAATTATTTTAATAGTCATGGAAAAATTTTAATAAAAGCATTGAATTGATTAAAGGTTAGACTGGTAATCTGATCCTTATCTTCTTTCAAATTTTAATTTTAAATATATTGAACCAACTAATATATGTAATTTTAGTAGAATATTGATATGCTTAAATTAGAATTATATTTATAAATTTATTATTTTATTAATAAAATGATTAGCATAATACAACCCTGTTGAAAAATTTAATTGTGCTATACAAGGTTATGTCTGATCGATATGTTGTCATATTTGATAATTGTGAATGTAATTTTGTTACTAATAGTATAGAGACAAAAGCTTTATTTCTTAAAAATTGTTAATCATAATACCACTGAATAATGAAAATGCCTCCAACGATGGATAATCAGAACTCCAATCTTTTAAGCACTGACGAGAATTTGCAAGTGTTTAGATTACTTGGAACCAGGTGCCAAACTTTGGCGACAACTGTAGTGCAATTGTTTGTTACAACTCCACCAAACCACTCCCAATGGAACAAAAAAGACACCGGGGTATTATGTTTTGTGAAAGATAACACTAAAAAGAATTTTTTCTTTCGCCTATACAATTTAAAGAAAAATATCTTGACATGGGAGCATGAAATGTATAATAACATGGAATATATAGAATCAATGCCATTTTTTCATTTATTTGAAGGTAAGTTACATTTTTGACACATAACTCATTTTCACTAAAATAAAATTCAAAAAGCAATTTTATAAAATACCAAAGATAATGATTTTATCCTAATTTTTTATATTAAATAATACATTATAGGGGAAGAATGTATTGTTGCCTTTAATTTTGCTAACCAAGGAGAAGCTAAACATTTTAAGAATACTGTTGAACAAAAGATTTCATTTAAAAAACGTAAGGAGGAAAAAAGAGTTCGTCAACAGTCTCAGTATTCTCATGTTCCTCAAAGGCAAGTTGATTTTCAATCAAAACAAGAGATAAGAAGAGAGAAAAGCAAAGCTAGAATTACGAAGGCTGATATAGGTAATTTGTTGCTGACAGTACCTATTTATTAATAGTATATAACTTTATTTTACTTCTTATTGATTTATATTATGTTATAGGTGTTCCAATGGATTTTGTACATGTATCACATGTAGGTTGGGATCCTGCCTCTGGTTTTGATATAGATTCAAAAGATGATAATTTGAGAGAGATATTTAATCAGGTAATATCAATAATATACTTAATATGTAGATAGTATATTATATAATTGCTATTTTAGGCTGGTATATCTGAGAAACAGTTACAAGATAAAGACACTAGAGATTTTATTTATGATTTTATTCATAAACATGGGGGAATTGATGCAGAAATAAATCCTCCAGTGGTTCCACCACGTGGTCCAGCTAGACCACCTAGTGGTAGACCAGCACCTCCCCCACCACCTTTTGGAAGACCTCCTCAAAATAGTAAGTTAATTTTTCTTTTAAATTTGCAGAAATTGCCTTTTAAGATTTATATTATGCAAAAAGATTGCTCAATATTAACATTGTACTAAGTATATCTAATGTAAGATATTAATTTTAAAAAAATTTTGTGAAGCTCCACTGAAATTATCTGACTATGAACATTCAATTCTTGGAGGTATATTAGTGATTTAACGATAACTAAATAAACCAAGTTAAAATTTGGTAATATTATTGATAGATGGAGTTCAAAGGAAACCTCCACCTCCATCACCGCCTAAATCAACAGGGCCTGCACCACCGCCTCCTCCACCACCTCCGCCAATGAATATACCAGCGCCTCCACCAATGTTGGATAATGATTTGCCTCCTATTGTGACAAATGATGCTGAATCAGCCTTATTTGAAAGTATTCGGAATGGTACAAACTTAAAGGTTTGCTTACACTTATATGTATGCATATCAATGAATTAACTCAAGTTGATTTATTACAGCCTGTTGAAGAAAGAAGAGTAACTCCTATGGAAGATCCGCGAGGTGATTTGTTAAGTGAAATAAGAAAGGGTATTCAATTGAAGAAAGTTGATGAAAGAGAACTTAAGCCATCACAGAATTCACCAACACAAACTACAGGAAATGATTTGGCTAGGTAATATTCATATTTAAGTTAAAACAAACATTTGATGATTTATTTATTAATTTTGATACAGAGCATTAGCCAAAGCTTTAGCTGAAAGAAGTAAAGTGATACATTCGGAAGATGATGATGATGATACTAGCAGTACATCAAATGATGACGATTGGGATTAGAGGACTAATGGTAATGTCAGTAAAATTATAGAATCACTTTATATTAATTAAATTTACAATTAAGTAAATACATACAAGAAAAATTAGATGTTATTTTTTTTTGGCTTAGCAATAATATTAGCTTTTCCATGCAAAATCTGTTTAGTTTACATAATAATTATGAAAACTGTAAAAGTACTTAATATATAGCTATATCTAAGTTCATGGTATGTTTTCTTTTGATTGTATAATTTAACAACATACAATTTATATACAGTTGAAATAACATTTTTAATAGGGACCAAAAATGGCTTTTAGGATAAGATAATGAAAGCAATAAAGGAGTGTGCCAAAAAATTGGTTTCGTGCCTTTTTGATGTTTCTATATCGCACATTTTTTAAAACTCTGTTTTATGCACAATCTGCAAATTGATTGCAGATGAAATGCACATTGAAATGTTGCTTTATATTTATTTTTATTAACAGTAATTTTATTGGACGCCGTTTTGTGTTATTTATGTATCTTGATGGTTATTATTTGTGGTAATTATTACTTGAATTGTACTTGCTTATATTATTTTATGAATAAACTTATAAAATTAGTATAATTTTTGTTTGTTAACCCAACTGAAAATGTATTATTAAATGTAAAATTATCATTACTTAGTGAATTATATATATATATATATATATATATATATATATATATATATATATATATATATATATATATATATATATATATATATATATATATTATTGGTTTATTGATAGGATATAACTTGTATTACTTAGCTGTTGATTTATTCTCCCCACGAATTTTGTTCTCTTAAACATTCTTAAAATATTATTTATTTTTCATTTAATTGGAGTCTTTTTAACATTTGCGAATTTAATTATATATACTATTTTAAGCAAGCATTTACTATATAAAATTCATACGAGTATTCACTGAGTGTGATTAACTAGTTTCTTATATCTGATTTTACAAGGTTTCGTCTTTTTATAGTTAAACTTTTGCCTTTATGTATACACTTCGTCTGATACCAACCAAGAAAGTCTATAGATTATATGACGAATAAACTAATTGTGAGGAGAAACTGGACTTTCTACTATGAACAGCTACTGTAATCAAATCAACATCATTTAATAATTATTTGACTTTCACCAGCAATCTTAGTTTATGTTAACTTATTATAATGACAACATACACATCTAAGTAACGATTCTATAAGTTATAAAACGGAAAATAGTATACAACACAAACGCTATTATTTTACTCAAAAAACAATTTTATTTTAATAAAAGAAAAGGCGACTTTTTGAATGGTGATACAAAACAACACCAAGAATTTAAATCTATTCGAACATAAACCAAAGTATGTCTTGAGTATGTCTATCATATACTACCATTCAATCAACAGATGTATGATGTACATATATAATGACTAATGGCGCTAAGTTGTTTTTAAACACCATTTTCTAAATTTTCTAGTATGTTTGAAAAATGATATGTGACCTATTGTTCGATATTAACGAAATATTTTATGAGAGTTACTTTGAAAACAGTCATGAACATTTTACGTAATCAGTTTCAATGCCATGCCAATCAGGCCTTAGTCGCTGGTGCTGGCTGAAAATATACCTCCGTATCATACCTGTAAGTTATTCACCACTGCCTATCGTTATAGAAACCAAATCGAACAATTCAAGTAATTTAATTACCTTAGGATGAACAGATCTTAAACGTTTCAGGTAAGTTAAGGTGTGAATCGGTTAATATATCGTTTATCAGATAGTATGGCCATAAAATTAATGTAAAATACTTTAAAGTGAGGGAGTTTTGAAGTTTTTGCAGCCAATCTACTGTTTTCATTTTATTTATTTTTATTTTATTGGCTGTATCGTATTTAACATAATGTCGCTATACTATTTTTCAATAAGTGTAAATTGACGTTCATAGCAAGATTTAGCAACATTTTCATGCGATTAAATGTTATCATCGCTCTATAATTTTTCATCCCGTAGTTCCGGCAGGATGATGCTTGGTGCCTTAAAGGAAAACGTGAAGGGCTTTTTTTTCCTCGCAGAGGTCATATAAATTGATTACGAAGGTTTGACCCCGCTACACTTTTTCTTTTGGTATTTTCAGAAGTCTTTGAAAGTTGTGAAAAGTGTAGATGATGATAAGCCATGGAGATTTGAACTATATTATATTCCATTTATAATGGGTCCGTCATTTAAATTTTATTTTAATATATTTTTTAACAATCGTTGAGTATTCTACTTTTATATTTACCTAGATAAGTAGTTTTCGAATTGAAATTGTATAAGGATAAATAAAAAATGATTTAATTAGAGTTCATTGTAAACATTTATTTAATCTAGACACAATATAAATATATCTATATATTGTTATATCTTAACCGCAAATACATTAACTAACTTTTGAACAAAAATCATAAAATATTCTAACAATTACACATACCTCCGTCCTGTTTGAGGCACTTGAACATTGAGATTATATTTAAAGCGAAAACATGTTTATAAATTCTATTTATTGCTCAATAAGAAATACACCAACACAAAAAGCGATCAAAAAGCTTTATGGATATTTGATCAAAACAAGCGTCTTGTTAGTTAAGCTTTCTACATTCAGTTATGTCATATTTGATCGGTAATATTTGGCAGTGTAATTTTTCTTCCCTTAAAATTTTGATCGCTTAAAGAAGCTGATGATAATGATAAACAAATTGACAATAAGATTACTTTGTTTTGATACACCTGAATTTTAATTTCTTCCATCTTTAAAAATATAAGCTGTAATAATTGTTACAAATTATATTCTGTTAACGTAACGTAACGTAACAATATATAACCTTTAAAATTCAAGCATATCAAATATATTAATAAACCAATAGTTTCTTAATTAGGCGAAAGTATAACATTTATAAGTTTTCAACATACTTTCGTTTTACACACTATTAAGCTCCAAATAAAAATGGACAACATATTTTAATATTTTGCACTGTTATATAATACACATTAGAATGCATATTGTAGCTCGATTCAATCATGTTATTGTTGTAATTTGAATATAATTTGTTAAAGGAAATTATATTCAAAAAAAAAATTACGTTACGGCTAATTTTTATATGTATATATTTCGTTTGTATCTGTATTAGCTTTATTAACTCGTCGACTTGGATTATGTATTATACACAGAAAAATACTTTGCGTTTTAAATAGTTTTGTAATTATCATCCTATTAAAAATATACACAAAAAGGAGCGAAGGAAATAAAATAAAATAAAAACTAATAAAACTTTTATAATACTTTTTATTCTAGATCCAACAAAAACAATAAACTACTATTACTAAAAGCCTTTAATACACGTGTAAACAAAAAAATACTATAACAGTCTACTGTTACATCGTTTATTCATATTTATAATATATACTTTATTCTGCGGTGATGTCGAAATATTTTTCCATATTAGTCCAGGAACAAATTGTGTTATAATTTGCTGGATGCTGAATTTTCAAAAAATTAAAATAACATTTGATCTTGTCACAACACCAATAATATTTGTTCCTGATCTACTTTGTACTCAATTCAAGATGTTGAAATAGAAAATAGCTTTTTTCACTTTAGTGATAAGCTCATCCACAACCATACATATACAATAAAAAAAAACAGGTAAATAAAACTCTTAAAACTCAACAGTGTAGAATACTTTTCAAATTAAAAGTGCACAGGGAGGCTCTCCTTGTGATATGCTTCAACTTCTTTTAATCACAACTGTTGCAATGCAACTTCACAGTTAGATTGTCGACATTATTTCTTTGAAAGAGCTAGAAAAAGTAAATAAATGCGTCCTTGTCGTTTATACCTATATAATGAATGTTTTAATCGAGTTTCTAGTAAATACATTTAAAAATGATTTAAAAGCATCACAGAAACTTGGTAAAGACTCCAAAATTATAATATATATTTCTCTATTTAGTATACTCTAAAGCACTCTATAGTCATTTTTAGAGTTGTGATTAAAAATAGTCTCTTTTTTCGCACAAAATAACCAACTTAAAAACTAATTTTGATTGTTCCTGGGTTGAATTCAACTAATTTCTAACTAAAACAAGCTGATCCATATGAGCAAATATAATTGTGTTAAACATATTCAATATGTATCTCAATAAGATTAGAAATTATGTTGGTTGGTGGCAACAGCGAAATAAACACAAAGGAAGACCAAAGATTTATATTATTGATTTGATGGAAGAAGGCTGAAATATCAATAATAAGGATGTCACATTAATTATGTATTAATTTTCATACATTTGGTCATTTTTGAAGAATAAATAGTATGAATTGTAGTTTAAACATATTTACTGTCAAGCTTAAATTTTTCGAAATTTTCTTTAGAAACCTATTTCAATTTAATCAGATTATATATGTTATATACATATATATGAGTTATCTCTTAGTTGGCAGTTAATATGTTACTTCATTCTCATTTGGATTCAGCTCATATTTCTTGTATAAAATTTGTTCTAATTTGATCTAATAGGTAAGAACACTTTTTTGACATAAGAAATTTTCTTGCAGCATTTTTTGTTTCAGTCAGAAAAAAGGGGTATAAAATCTAGTATTCACTTTTGAAGTACAAATTATATTTTACCTCTATATACGTATATATATATATTATTTAAATAAGCGAAACATTCTCAAACGTTGGAATTGAAAAAATAGCATCAATATATATATAATTTTTCAGTTAAAAAAGCTACATATAGTTTTAAGTTTAAATTAGTTCGATGCTATCGTAAGTTCAATCTGAAATAATAGGATATACAATTAACATTAGATGTATCTATACATGTTAACACAGACGATATAACAAAACAAATAAATATTTCAATACTTACATTTACTATAATATAGATTTTCGATACAGAGTGAGTGAGGAATTAAAAAAACTGAAACTTTCCCAATATTTTTTCCATTTTCTTCCATCTGTATGTTTAATATATAGTAAAATGATGATGTGAAAAGCTAGCCTTAACAATGATGTTTTGGCACGCACGTATTTTGCACTTATAGACAAAAAACACGTAAAGCAAATCTTAAAAAATAACATACAAGATTAACTAATATTTACACAAAAAAAAACTAAAAAAAAAGAAATGTACATGATAATTAACTAACAGAGTAACAACTAAATAACTAAATAAATACAAAGCTATTACGACTAGATTCTAGTATTTGTCAGTTTTTTGTTTCTCTTTAATGTTTGGGTCAATCCATAAATGGCAGATAAACTAAGGCAAAGAAATGGTAATACTTGAAAGAAGGCAAGATCACTTGTCCTCTTACACAATTGTTTCTCTTAAATATCTGTCAGGTATAGAAATTATCCACATTAAATTTAGTTGTTATGATGTTTTATTGAGGGACTGAAATTAATCCATTAATTTTCAAATAATAAATACCATTCACTGATAACTAAGTGATTTAAAACAATTTTAAGGAACTAAAACATTCTTTTGTCAATTTCTCTGGTTAATTTGAGACCTATTATAATACTGTTTTAAAAGAATTGGTTAGTTTCGTACTATTCCATTCCATTAACTTAGGTTGCACTTTAACCTAAGAGACCATCTGAAGCCAAAAGCACTTGTACAACTATACACCTATTACATTTCGTCGAATTCTCAATTTACAACGTATCATTTTATTTCTGATTTGATTTCAAGGGAATGCTATAAATCTACAACTTCGTTTATGTTTACAACGAAAAACAACTTTTAGTTAAACTCATTTCTGTTTCATCATGTTATGAATAAATATACGAACCAATTGTTTATAGAAAATTCTTTGTATTCTATGTATACGGTTCTATGTGCATTCGTTGTATGCAGCATTTTATACGGGATTAATTCATGTCGGTGGCGAAACCATATACTTCCAATACCCGTATTTCAAAATCACCACTAGGACAGAGCGGGGGATTGTTAAAAGTGGCGCAGTGGTCTGTTTTGCCGTAGCGGATGTTTTCGTCCATCCATATTGCTTGGCCTTCGCTAAAGAAATTAAAAAAAATCATCAGTATATTTATAACAATTTATTCGTTGATTCAAATAATCTTAATAATTGGTCGTCAGTTCCTTGATGAAAATACATAAAGTAAGACAGATTTAGTGAGTTTGTGTTTTTATGAAGAGCATTAAACTTTTTATAAATTATTAGCTTGAAATATTTATACAATCAAACAAATTAGTTGTGAATGTTGCAATATCAAGCTGATCACTACTGTCAAAATTATGCATTCGTACGGGGTGAGGTATATTTAAATGTAAACATTTAAATCCCTTGCAAGATCTTTCATTATATCTGTATGCGGATAAATGAATTGATATGGTACCGTCAGCAAAAAAGGAACAAGAGATAGAGCCCTAAGGAATTTCTTTCTGAATATTTTTCTGTTTGTAAACAGTCCATGCGAATCTAACATGAGTATTCGGATAAAAAAATATATATACCTGTATCTAAAGCAGTGAACTCACGTCATCTCAATTTATGACGTCAAAACGTTACAATGTTGCCGCACTTAACTTTGACATTTAATTTATTTTAGCTTTCATATATAACAATTCTAATATAAATAAAATAAAGAAACAAAAATGTTATGAAATACAATTTATTTTAACATTATAGTACAACAGTTACGGCATTTTCAACCAGAGTGATCGCAAAAGCGTCAGAACGAACAACGTTTTCCGGTTTATAACCTCTTATTATCACTAATGTTTTGAAAAATTTTGCTGACATTTGACAACTGAACGATTTTTACAGGCTGATTTGGTTACATGTTCGAACCTATTTTAAGTGGAACAAAACGAGGAGGAAAATATTGTCTGGTATTAAAACGAATTTACAAATTGCAAAAGGCATTACATCATACATATTGATGACATGATGACTGCTATTTTGGATATATAAGATTTACAGGGTATGGGAAAGCTCATCCATTATTGTTTTAAAAATGCCTTTGATAGATCTTATCAAATACCTTGGTTAGGCTGAAAACATGTTTACGACTACTGCTTACATATGTATGCATATCTCCAATATATTTTTTGACGAATAGTCATTTGCAGCACATTTATTTTAATTTTAAACCCTACCATTTACATCTGCCGTCGGCTAATCAAAATAATCATGAGATTTGCAATACAAAATTAGATTTTGACAGTGTGATTTGCGTATTATATGTGTGTGAGAATGACGAGATGATAATTTAAATGATGAAGTCCTAAAATGGGGCAAGCACCAAAAAAGTTTTATGTAATGTAAATAAACATTTTAAAATATCAATATTAAACAATCAATAGTGAATAATATAAAGTGGGTGAAAAAGTAATCCATGATTTTAAAGGTTTTATAAGTTTTTTTGAAAACATTTATTTTTGCAAAGTAACCATTAAAAGTACAAAAGTTTTGTTGAGATTCTAAAGAAATATCATGGACAAGCAGCATAAACAGCATATTACTTGAATATTTAGCTTTCTCATTAGCCTAAATATTTATATAGCACTTGCTAACAGGTTAATTCAAAAGTCCCCGGCCTACCATAGTTAAACACATTTTTTTGGCAAAATTAGTTTTTTTTATTCAACATAATTCCCTTTAAGGGTGATACACTGATTATAACGACCCTCCAACTTTTCGATACCATTTTTGTGGTACGATTTGTCCTTTGCTTCAAAATAGGCCTCAGTTTCGCCAATAACTTCTTCATTCGACGAACATTTCCCAGCGAGCATTCTTTTGAGATCTGGGAACAGGAAATAGTCGCTGGGAGCCAGATCTGGAGAATACGGTGGATGAGGGAGCAATTCGAAACCCAATTCATGGATTTTTAACACGGTGCATTGTCTTGATGAAGCAGCACTTTCTTTTTCTTCAAATGCGGTCGTTTTTCGGCGATTTCGTCCTTCAAACGGTCCAATAACGCTATGTGATAGTCGCTGTTGATGGTCTTTCTTTTTTCAAGACAGTTAATGCAAATTATACCATGCGCATCCCAAAACACAGACGCCATAACCTTGCCAACCGACTGTTGCGTTTTCCCACGCTTTGGAACGGGTTCATCGTATGCAGTCCATTCGGATAACTGGACATCGGAGTGAAATGATGGAGCCATGTTTCATCCATTGTCACATATCGACGCAAAAACTCGGGTTTATTACGTTATCTTCAAACACTGCTCCGAATCACCAAGTCGTCGTTGTTTTTGATTAAAAGTGAGCTTGTGCAGCACCCACTTGGCACAGAGCTTTCTCATACCCAAATAATCGATTTAAAAATTCGGATTTATTACGCTTGATCATTTTCAAACACTGCTCCTAATCAATCAATCACCACACATCACTGCTCAATGAAAGCTGTTAAAATTTCATGATATTCTAATCATAAATTTGTGAGTTACTGTGCTAAGAGTGACACTACTTTTGTTATTTTCAAAACAATGGATCAAAAACAATTTTGTGTTTTAATTTTACACGGCTTCTTGATGGGAAAAAATACCATTCAAGTGAAGCAATGGCTTGTAAAGTGTTATGAGGACTCCGCTTCATCAGAAACTAGAGTAAAACGTTGGTTTGCTGACTTCAAACGTGGTGCAGAACACAGTGGACGTCCAAATGAGGTGCTAACACCAGAAAATACTTTTAAAAAAATACAAAATTGTTTTGATTTTTTGAAACAGCCACACTTGAAGAAAAAGACAGTGCTGCTCACCAAGACAATGCATCGTGTCACAAGTCAGTGGAAACGATGGCAAAAATCCACCGTATTCCCCAGATCTGGCCACCAGCGGCTGTCTCTTGTTCTCAGATCTCAAAAGAATGCTTTCTGGGAAGAAATGTTCGTCGAATGAAGAGATGATCAAATCGTACTACAAAAATGGTATCGAAAAGTTGGAGGGTCGCTATAATCAGTGTATTACCCTTGAAGGAAGTTATGTTGAATAAAAAAACTAATTTTGCCAAAAAAATTTGTTTTAATATGGTAAGCCGGGGACTTATCAACTGACCTTACGATATTGCGATAACTTTTTGCGAACAAAATCAATGCTTCCTAGTACTACAAATGATTTTGGACGATCTTTATGACTCTCGTAACTACGTAACCACTTATGGATACGTCAACTAAGGATGGCGCTTTAATACCAAAAGTCTTAAAAAATCATACCTCGAAAATGTTCATGAGTTCTATATTCATGACCAAATTGTAACTATAAATAACATAAGTTGTACTGAAATGCCCAAACGTTCTAAATAAGGTTATGGTGTAAGGTTTAAATTCCCAATTGGAAAGTCAAATGGTACCTAACAAGAGTTAGTATTGCTAAGGCTGAAAATACAGCAACCGTTAGGTGATCCGTCAGTTGTCAATACTTTGGTCTTTTCTTCATCAATTCTCAAGCCACATGGCTTTTGCAGTGCAAACTATAGAATTCTGGAAGCTTCAATATATGTATTAGCGAAAATAGTGCTAATTAGTTTCATAATCTATTCACACACATCTTTTTGGCGTCACTAGCACCCTTCAAGCGATCGGTCAGTTGTCAATACTTTGGTCTTTTTTTCTTTAATTCTCAAGTTCTCTCTCACCTCTCTCTTCTTTGGCGCCGATCTCGGCTTCACACACACTTGTGATCGCTCACCCTTTCTTGCCATTTGTCTGTGATCATTGACACTTCCAACATACGTGATCTATATTTTAGTTAGTAATTATGGTACTTTTCAGAAAAGAATTTCAACAAAGAAATCACCTTTGTAACTCCTACACCAACCTCGATGCTTGAGCGTCTAGTGGTGTGGCTACTATTTTTGTTTCTTGAGTTGCAATAGATTCCATGACCCGTGTCGCCATGACCTTTTCCCCCGATCCAATACAATTGAATTAAAAACAATGGATTACTTGTTCAGACACGTAACAAAATATGAATAAGAAAATATTGTTAGTACTTACCCTCCACCTATAGTGATCATCTTGCTATCGGCGGCCATGAACAATTCAGAACCGTGCGACACGTTTCTGTCACCTTCAACACCCACCCATGGATACTTCGCCCTTTCCGGATATAAGGAGAAGAGGAACGTTTCACCAGTACCAAAGTAGGCCTGGCGGTTACCGCGGTCATCCTTTTGGTTCCTTTCGCACCATCGAGACGAACAATATGCTCCGAACACCTACGCAAAAGAGATTATTATTGTTAAGTTATTTTCATATATGCCAAATTATAAAAAAATCGTCCAAAATCAGTAGTGGATAAATCGTTAACAGAATCACATAAATTAATCCGAAATGGAAAAATATACAATAGACAGAGATAATATATTTAGTGTCTGATACTATAATAGTGGAAAAAGTTCAGGCCAAAAAATTATACATCTATAGAGAAATAGAGATTTAACTCTCTAAGAAATATTTCGCGACGTCCAACATGTAGATGTCGCTACTTTTAATTTATTACTTGTTTCAATCGCTATGCTATGAGCCGCGACGGGATCCGATTTGTTTCTGCCGCCATTTTCAGTGTGCCTAATCTAAGGAGCGGTGCTTTTTGATTTTAATTTAATTAAGTTTAGAGCTTCAGTTATTAGTTCATTAGTATTTATAAGACGGTAGTACAATAAGTAAAGTTAATTCTCGATCCAGAGGCTGTTGTATACCTGAATGCACACATAGAAGACTGTCTTTAAAAAATGGTTAATAATTTGTTACAAATTTCTTAACGTGAATTAAAAATTTAATGATCATCTTGAGGGGGTTCATTTAATTTTAAAAAAATGTGTAATTATCCGAATAAATATATTGGCTAAAGCTCATCTCATTGGCATCTCATTTGCCTTTAGGAAATTGTGAAGAGGATTAATTCCGTACTAACGGGGAGGTATTACCAGGAGTTGAGAAATTGTAATTTCACTTTATACTTAACTATATTTCATATGAACAAACGAGACAAGGCAATATCATATGCCCCAGAAAATCGTTTTATTATACTGTCAGAAGTTCTTTGAGTTATCTTTTTTATTTTATGTCACACAATTGCCACGTCGATAATATAACATATCTTTTCTCAAACATCTTTTAAAAAATTTAATTTAAAACGTTTTAATTCATTATCAGAATAAAAAAATTCACCATATACTTTTGAATAAAACAGGTAAACAGAATTTTAACAGTGAAAGACTCAAAGTTTGCTTTCAGTATAAGAAAACAAAAACTCTAACAGATCTTATTAAATTGATGGCACTAAACAAATATGCAAAAAGGGAAAAGCAAAAGAGATAATTTTGATTTGTTCCAAAGTTCTTTGTTTGTGATAATATCTATATTTTTTAGATATATTTACTTTATACCATATTTATATTTTATACATAATTTACAGATTATATTTATTTCATTTAATGAATTTTATTTAATAAATTTATATCAGAAATTAAATTGTTTTTTATTTATAAATTTTTTTGGTTAACTAAATGTGACGTCAGGGTAGTCACGTGCCAAACCTTATCCAAGAGTCAATCAAATGTCTTCACAGCAAAATGTTTTCCTTATAGGTGTGTATAATGGATATTTAAATAGACCAGTCAAATTACTTGAATGGCCGATTTAACCCTATCTGGATGTGGGCAAAGCAAAACTTTTCTCCTGAGTTGCATTCTCCTCTTTCCTATTGAGCTGTCACTCTATTACTTTATGTGTATATCTAGCTTTTATTGATTTGAAAAAAGCATGTGACAGAGTACTCTCAAAGAAAAAAGAAGCGTAAGTAATAAAATTGTAAAAATAATTCAAGAAATATATAGGGTAAATAACAATACCGTTATTTAGTCTAAGACAAAGACCAATAACCAATAAATAATACCAATAACGAATAAAGAAATGTCAAATAGGTCGGAATGTTGATAGAGACTTTTACAAATGCTGTAACAATAGTAATTAATAGGCCAGAACACCAAAATTTTAAATAGATGGAATATGATATAAAGAGAATATGGAATAAAAACAAATATTATGGTGAATAAATATCCATATGGAGGATGCGTTTGGCATGCTCTTAAGTATCTAGGTAATTGAAAGTAATGAAAGTAAGGAGATGGAAATAAATGCCAGAATTGGAAAAATTCATTAATAAAGGGGAATATCAAGCAAAACTAACAGTGTACAAAGTAATTTACAGATCAAACCCTTCGCTTGTGAAATGTGGGCCAGTGATGTAACAAAAATAGACAGGATGAGAAGTAAATAAATAAGAAAACCGCTGAACATTGAATCAGTAGAAGAGTTCACAGAATAGAGAACTCAATTTGCGAGGACACCTATAACGCATGGAGGACAAATGACTGCTAACTTTTAAACTAAACGCCAGAAGCAATCCTGATTCATGCATTGACTTATAGAAAACATTTGTGAAAACACTGATTAAATATTAGTAGTTGGAATTAATTCGTAGCGTTTTATAATTTTTTTGAGGCATTTTACTTTTGCCATTTGCGGTAATATTTTATTTATTATTTTATTTTATCATTCATAAAAGCAACATTCTATGGTCACATTGCATGAATTGAAGTTTCTTGCTATTATCTACCCTATCGATAGAGTATGATTATCTAAAAAAGTGGTTTATTAACGTTTACAAGTAACCAACAGTTCAATTGAAAAGTCCCCGGCCTGACACATAGATGGCGCTATTAGACTTAAATCCATATGTTTTTAGTTAGCATAACGATCAAAAGATGCGTGTATAAATTTGACAGCTGTCGGATCATTAGTTTGTGTTATATTTTTAGTGATGCTACTTTTGTTATTGTGAAAAAAAAGGATAAAAAGGAAATACGCGTGTTGATAAAATAATGCTTTTTGAAAAGGAAAAAATACAGTTGAACCAACAACTTGACTGGACGCCGTTTCTTTTTTTTTTTCACTTTTGATCAAAAACAACGACGACTTGGTGATTCGGAGCAGTGTTTGAAGATAACGTAATAAACCCGAGTTTTTGCGTCGATATGTGACAATGGATGAAACATGGCTGCATCATTTCATTCCGAAGTCTAATCAACAGTCATCCGAGTGGAATGCACAAGATGAACTCGTTCCAAAGCGTGGAAAAACGGGATGCGCATGAAATAATTGACATTGATCGACCTTGAAAATGAAAGATCATCAACGGCGACTGTTACATAGCGTTATTGGACCGTTTGAAGGACGAAATCGCCGAAAAACGACCCCATTCTAAGAAAAAGAAAGTTCTGCTTCATCAAGACAATGCACCGTGTTAAAAATCCATGAATTGAGTTTCGAATTGCTTCCTCATCCACCGTATTCTCCAGATCAGGCCCCCAGCGACTATTTCCTGTTCTCAGATTTCAAAAGAATGCTCGCTGGGAAGACATTTTTGTCGAATGAAGAAGTGTCTGGCGAAACCGAGGCGTATTTTGAAGCAAAGAATAAATCGTACTACAAAAATGGTATCGAAAAGTTGGAGGGTCTCTATAATCAGTATGTCATTCTTGAAGGGAATTATGTTGAATAAAGAAAACTAATTTTGCCAAAAAAATTTGTCTTACTATGGTAAGCCGGGGACTTTTCAATTCACATGTTAAGAACGGTAAATAGAAATAAAATGATGTTTATTTATAAAAAAAACACTTGCGAATATATAACATTTTGTGGTAAATATAAACATTCTAATTAACATATCATCGTGTTAACAAGCAACAGGAAATAAGGAACTGAATTAATTGAAAGTTGAAAATTTTTTTCCGCGGATTTCAGATAGTTGATAACTGAATTAGAATATTTATGAAGGTTAAAACCCAGAACGTGCGGTGACTTTTCGCTCGACAGACGGAGGTCCTTTTTTTACGACGTGAGATCCTTTTTATTTATTTCCTAATGTGCCAGAGTAAATATCAACATTTTGTTATTATTTGGCGAGCGTCCCTGATATATTTTTTATAGATAAGTTCATTTAGAAAATTGGAAATTTGATCTTGACAGGTTTTATTTTTAAATTTGAATTTATGATGTGTCATAAATTCTCGAGGGAAAACTTTAATTAGAAAAAACTTATACTATAAATTAGCTTTATACTGAAAAATTGGTACAATGTATTCAAAGTATTGTCCATTTATAGTCTACTTTTTTCCATATTTCACAGAATTTACGGATCTCGTAAAAACGATAGATTTTTTGAGGCTCTCCACGAATCGACTCATTTTTCGGCATCTTCACAAGAAGTGAAGTACCGTTCAGACAGGTCACGGCTCATATGTAGGCATAAGTAGTAATCAAAAAGACCAAGGTCTGGGGAATAGAGTGAGTTCGGGAAGCACTTCCCATTTTAATGTTTGCAAGTATGTTTTCACCGGTTTTGCAACATGCGATTGAGTACTGTTATGCTAAAGAATAACATTATTGGGTCTTTGTTCATGTTCCGGCTATTTTTCGCACAGTTCGCCACAAACGCCACAAATTAATTTTAGTCGAAATCGATGTCTATTGATGGCATTCATCAAGTAATGCCTTCAAATCTTCGTCCTTTTTTGTCAATTTTTTTTGTTGATCAAATATTGTTTTCTAATGGAAAAAATACTAATTAAGCCAAATAATGGCTTGATAAGCGTTCTAGAGACTCTATACCAAAAAAGCAATAATTATAGACCCACATACTGAATTTTAAGCTGGTTGACATGGATGGTGTTGGATTTTGGTTGATCTATCGGTTGTTTTTTCAATAAATATAGAAAAACTATAAAATTGAGTTACGTAAGGCAGCTGAAACTTTATCAATTTCAGAAGGCAATATATCTTCCATTTTAAACGAGACACTGAGCAAAATGTTTTTCGAAAGCGAAGCGTCGCCAACTTTTTAGAACTGTAAATAAAAAGGGCCAAAGCGACCAAAAACAAATCGTTGATATTTGAAATTATGGAATAAATGTTTTCTGGATTAGACCAAAGACTAATTGAGTCAGATTTTTGTCTATTAAGCATATTTTTATCTGACCTAATCATTTCGGAAAAACTTTGTTTGACATCAATGCCTAAATAAAAAACAGAGGAGATCAGGCTCAATATCAAAGAAATGTACTGGTTAGTCAGAAGATATTCCTAACATGTCCTAAAATCAAAGAGTTTAGGTTATTAGACAAATATAAAGACTATTTGAACTTATGGGGTTGCATTAAAACATTAAACCAACAACTAATTCAACGATGCCAAAACAAAGCTGTTCGATTAACTACTAATGCCGCCTACGTAACCAACGAAGACTACACGATGACTTCAAAATCAAATGGATTTACGAAACTATTAAAGATTTCGCGCTAAAAATGAAATAAAGTTACTAAATCGCAGCAACGTAGAAGTAATATAGCCGCTGGACAATACGCAGGAAATCAGAAGATTGAAGCGAACCGAACCACATGAACTTGTACAGTATACTAGAGCTTTAACTTTAGCTTAAGTAGTCTAACTTGATTTAAATTTGGGAGATATCCCAAATATATTTATCCTATACTCGTCCTGTTTGTATATTGTTGCAAGTACCACTGAATGTTAAACCAAAAAAATGTAAACTGACTTACCTCATTATTACAGGTCTTGATCATCAATAAGGTAGGCTCGTGTTGCTCTACTCTTACGTAGAACGTTGTCAGGGAACACCCATGTTCTTCGGTGGTGTACAGGAGAATCGGCTGGTACATAGTGATTCGAACTGGTAACCAGGACCACAAAGTGAGAAGCTGTCAAATCAGGACATACGATTAGAAATACCGTCTCAAATCAAATGCGCATTGTTTTTGGTGCAAAATCACTATAAAAGCATCACGGTTTCGCTGAAATAATTCAAGCCAAAGCAGATAGATGATTGCAACATATTGATTGGTTTTATCGTTGGTGGTTTAATCTACGACCTAATAATTTTATTGATGCGTTTTGATAATAAGAGATATATTATATTTTAGCAGATATAAACGTCAATTAACGCACTCTAAATGTTCGGCATTCATAAGTTTTCACACTTATATTGCCTATACAAGATATAAATACATGCTATTTTAAATTTGTTCATAAAATTTTCAACACCGAAATATAACTATTCAACCATGACAGAAGCTTATTAATGGTGTTAAACATGTCTTACAATATATAAGTAATCAACAAAGTTCAGCTGCAATCGAACTATGAATCATATATATATATATATATATATATATATATATATATATATATATATATATATATATATATATTCAATGAATCAAATAATCTTCGCAGACAATGGAATAACAACATTACGTATCTACGATCATTGCAAATTAAACACATTAGAAAAGGGCACTTCATCTGCTGTTGTTCTTTTCCATTTAACCAGATTTAATGATGATTAGATTTAATTTACTAAATCAAAAATTGATTTAATCAACATTATTTTAAAATAAATAATTACAAATGTCGAATAAAATTGGAAATATTTAAATAATTATTACATTACATTTTCATAGCATAATTAAAAAGAAACCAACAGATGGCACACTCTATGCAATCAATTTAATACGGTATCGATGACACATAATTCACAAACACAAGAGTTTCAGAAACTATAAAACATAAGAGAAATGTTAAACCAAAAGCTGAATCAGAAGAATGTTGAAAAACGATGATCAACACCGAAATACCTCGAAAAATGCAAATTCCGAGAAATAAATGTTTACCTCAAGATATTTCTGCTAGGGGCAAGGTTGAAGGCAAATGACCAGTCGCCTATAATCTGTTTTCATAACTAAAAATATATTTTTAGGTGTTCGAAGCGTCTGGAATGTTTCAGCAGTGATAAATCGAAATGATTCCGGTTTATGAATGTCGTCCAAATCGTTTTAGCGGATTTTCAAATTTTATATGACGAACATAGCTTGGAAATACTTTCCTCATGATCATTCCAGAAATAAAATGCATCCTTGGAAATTTCGTGAAATTGACTGATGATTTCAAGATCAATTTAAAATTTGATATATTCGATTATTTAATTATTGAAAGTTTAAAATGTATGAATGCATTAGTTTCGATTTTTTGAATAACAATATTTTTCTATTTTATTAAAATTTAAAAATAAAAATAATGGAAAAATGAGATTTAACTAAGCATTATACTGATTAAATGAAATTTATAACTTTTACAGTTTAAAATAAAATATCCCTATGATATAAAAAACTGAACACAGATTAAATATTACTGTTACAATACTGAATAGAAACATAAGCTTCTTGTTAAATCTTTTACGCTCATCTAGAGGAACTGCAAAAAAGATATACTCTTCTATTTAACAATTTAAAAATCTTTTTCGAACAAACGAATATCATGAACTCAAAATTATTAGATGAAGAATGAAATGAAATAGAAAAATATTTTGTAAAAGTTACACCACACTAAAGGTTTAAGAGTATTGGAATTAACAGGATATCTTAAATCGCTTGCGATACATAGCTATGAAGACATAAAGATTGTTATGTCACAGGGGATTGTGAGATTGATTGATTAGTGTGAAATCTGTTATGGTTATAATATATGGCAAAAACGACTACAATGGATGGTTTATCTGTAGCATAGATATCTGATCATACACAACAGTTACATTCTTCAAAATTAAGTTAATGTACGTTGGAATCTTTTGACTGAGATGTACGTATATATTAAATTGCTAGAGGTACTAGGCATTGCTTATTAATTATTGTTGTCCTTGCCCTATTGTCCATAAACCTTAGATCATTTAGATCATTCTTCGCTCAACTGTTAGTAATATATACGATTTAGCTAAATATCTAACTATACCTCTCCAAAAACCAGCAAGTATAGTCTATATCTAATTAAAAACTATGCGTATTTTCCGTCCGACGGCTTATTAGCCAAGCAATTTATGCGGACTATCTGAACCAATTCAGTGGATATTCTTGATAGTTTTGATGTAATCTCCCCTTTTAGTAAAGGCTGCATTAATGAAATCCTAGAAATAGTTGAAAAAAGACCACATATTTCCAGGTCACGGAAAAGTTCTACGGACAAATACCTGGGGTAAATACTCTGCGTTACCCCATATCTCCTATCGCAGCCAACATCTTTATGCAACTTCTTTTAAAAACCTCCTACCAGATATATGGACGATATCTATGTATGATATAATGGATAAACTTAATTGGTTTCTGACTCACCTGAATTCTCAACATATAAACATCTAATTCACTATGAAGACTGAGAATAATTCTGAGATTCCTTTAGTTCGATTAAATCACAATGGTCATCACCCATCCCAAAAACACACCGTTCATTAAAATGGGTACGGTTTAAGAGACATAAATAAATAGATTCCGTAAATGCGCAATAAGATCGAATTTGGAAATAGAAGAAAGTAAAACCGAAACAGTCTCTTTAGCATTCCCACTTGACCATTTTGGATGAATACTGACTATATCATATTCATCAGTTCAAAACAAAATCGAGGTTCTAACCATTCCACAAGGCTATTTTAACAAACATAGATAGGGTTTTGCGATTTACACAAGTATCTTACTATTGCTATGTATACAGGGTTTTGGAGATGAACAATCAAAAGTTGTTTATAAATTAAATTGGTGGACTTAAACCAAATCAGTAGTCTGTTTTGAATCTGGTCTGTTTTAAAATTGGCTCTAGATTTCGAAATATTCAACAAAGCAATTATTTTGCTATTTCTATTACTTTACCATTAACGGCCATTTATTGAATAAAAAGTATAAATCAGAGATGAACAGAGGTTGAACTGAGTTTTTTATATTGTTTGGTATGTGTTGCACGTATACTGTGCCATCCAACAGTAATCGTTCTTCTTGCACGTCGCTCGTGTCGCCCAAGTTTGGTGGGAAAACATCCAAGATGTGATTGTAGAAAATATATTTTGAGAGACATTCGAGCTCCAATTTTATGATAATTTTGCAACAAATTGTCGATTACGTGCTTGTAATCCGGTATTTTGAGGTTACCGAAAAAAATGTGAACAACACTTTGAAAGGATGCCCTGAAAGGTAGCTACTTCTTCAGGCGTAAAATATTTTGCAAAATTTACGTCAGGCAGTAGATTTCGAATATCAGGTCTGACAAATATTCCTTAATAAGTCAAATTCTCTTCTTCCGTAACGAAATCGCATCAATACCTAGACAAATTGGCAATTGTTGACCATTCGAACAACGAAATCAATTCATAGACCAAAAGTAGCTATGATCTTTCTGCTCTCCCATAAGGTTGGAATAGAAAATAAAAAGTATACATTTTCACCAAGTGATTACAGTTTTGTTCTGCAGGAGTTACAAAACAATTTTGGCACCCATAGCTTGTCAGTGTTTACTACAATAGAGCCAAAGTACTGCAAATACGTGTACATACGAGTTTTCTGTGTTTACCGAGCATACAACATCCACAAATGTAACAAAAATACTTTGAATCCACTTTGAAACGTTGTATCTGCATTTTGGTACATTCCAAAGTGCAATTATATCACAAGAACAAGTTTGAAATGATATTTAATGTAATTTTTGTTCGCTAAAAGCTGTTATAAGAGTGCAGTGTTTCCAACATGTGCGAACTCGAAAATAGTAACAATTATTGACACATGGAGTAAAGATCTGAGTTCAAGTCATCAAATAACGTTAAGACTCATCTCATCTCACCTGCTCGGGTCCAAAAGTTGACCCAAATTTGTAAACTTGTGTAATTTTATGTTATTTTTAGCATCTCTAACAGATAAAACCAAATGTTGCAAAAACCTATCATTCAACAGCACCATCAGTGAAATTGTCTTGATGGCATTCGCAGTACACTTCGGCGAGATAGAAAACGATTTTCCGAACATACACACTAAATACATCTCGCTTGTATGTTTTCGCACAATCGCTAATGCATGTAACCGAAACCATCAAGACCATCAACATTATTTTGATTTCATTGATGAAACACGAACGCGCATATTTCTTATTGACCCCCTTGGTCTATATTTAGCCAGGATATTTTCACGATTCGAAAATATCTTTTGAGAAAACAAATATTTTTGTTGCGAACCTTTTCCACATACGTACGAGCAGAAAAAATTATGCCGATTTTCAGGAAATCGAATCGTAGTGGCGGCAGACGGCCGATTTATTTTCGGTACTTCACAAATCGGCCACTCGTACACACTGTTTTGATTCGAACTGTTACGGACGAAATCTTAAATGCTTCGGTTGGAGCCTGTATGAATTAGTCTGAACTAGATTTTGCAATCTTGTATCATTATTGTTATTATATATGATTATAATAATCGTTTTAGATATTCGTTGCGATATGTCCGCTGAAAAGTTCTAGGCCTGACCTACAGATGTCACCCTACATGATATTACGAAAGGACGAACAACTGATAGCCCCATAATATAATACTGCAACTGTTACTTTAGATCTTACGGTGGAAAACGGAGTTACTACCGACTGGACTTTTTATTTAACTTTGTAATGCTGTTAAATCTATCACTCTATCTATGTAGAATCCAAGTATCGAGGTTCTTTTGGTACTCACTGTTATGTAAATGATGCAAAACTGTTTACAGTAGATGATAAATTCCTCATGAGATTGGTTTACATTAATTTTGTTGATAATTTATGATAATTTAGCGATTAGGGCGAGATTAATTTTTAACATAGAAACTTTCGGAACCAAAACGAGTTTAACGAATTTACACAACCATAACCGCCATACAATTTTCTATGAGTCTGCGGTACATTTTTCCCTTTTTCGGGGTTAAAGAAAAAGTTCGCCTTCTGTAATCTCTATTTTCAAAGTTCAAAAACTTTTGACTGAGCGCAGAATTACGCCACCTTTAAATCTTGTTCTGTTAGTTTAATTCTAGATATGTAATTTTAAAGTTATTTATTAGGACTAACCAAAAGTATTTATTATGCAACATCACAAAATTTGATATTAAAATTGAAAGGGTTGGACTATGTTTTTCTCCATTATATAGTCTAGTATGCAACAGTATACATGACATTTGAAATACTGTTACTACTTTTAATGATAACACGGGATACTTTGATCCAATAAATCTTAAAACTCTCTGTGGAAATGATATTTTATTCGTTAGTTCTTTTTTTGTCCCTATGTTGCTGACAGATAAGAATATCCAACAAGGAATTTGTTAAACCTCTAATTGCAAATGGAATTTCGTGTGCCGAATAGTTGAAAATATTGCAGAAAGATTAAAAAAGTAGATCGTTTTCAAAAGATATAGGATGTAAAGTATTTCCCCATGATGGATGGCCATTAACGTCATCAGTTAAAGTGAAGGAAATGGTGACTGGAAAACAATTTCATGGAATAGACCAGATTGTAGAAAGAATACTTTTGAATTTTCCATTATAAGGCTGTTATTGGGAACGATTTCTGATAAAAATTCACAAAAATCATCGAACAATCACTTAATGTTCTGATCAACTTCCTTCTTTTTCTATGGAAAATTACTTGATCTTTTCTTACTCCGAGGCACTCGTTTTCAGTCGACAAGACATAATAGATAATTACCTGCCGGAAATGTTAATTCCGCAAAAAGTATTTAAAAATGCTTTAACAATTGCTTTAAATTATGACCAATATCTCGCCAAATGAAATAAAATACTCTATAGACCTATCTCACTGTTACCTAAGGTATTTGAAAAACTTCTGTTGAAACGAATAAAACCTATTATAGAGAGAAAAACCCTCATATCTATACACAAATTGTTTTTAAAAAAATTATAACTGATCAGGTAATTGTAACATATATAATTGAAAATGGTAAAAAGGTATGTAATACAAACGTTCGTTAAAGTATGACATGACGACTTTGTTCATAAGCTACAGAAAATTTTACCGAAACAGCACATTGATTAATACCTTACATTATAGCTAAAATGTTTCAAGTTCAAGAATGTTCAAGAAGCTACAGTCAAAAGAAAGGAAAGCTACTCTACAATAAAAGAAGCTAAAGCAGGTGTATCACAAGGAAGTGTAATGATGCCAATCCTATCCTAAATATGTTATATACCATAAATGGAAAATATCACGATGATGGTGATAAAAGATAAGCCATTTGCTGATGATACTGCGATTCTTCTTGTCTGACCCAATAGTAAATAAGCTACATGAAAATTATAACAGATAATCGGACCCAAATTCCCATGTCAATATCGAAGTATTGTAACTCTTGGATAATACCAGAACAGGACACAAACTCAAAAGAATTACACTATTTGTTCTAGTGTAGTGTAGTGCAGTGACGAGTGACGGGTCCATCTAGGTATATACTTAGATTCAAGTTATTGTAAAAATTAATTGTAGGTTAGTCAGCAACCACTAGTAACAATGTAATGAATAAGTATTAAAACGTGAACAATATCTGATACTTGTTTGACCGAATGTATTACCCAATTCCTGTTCTTGACTCTATTCCCAAAAATGTTATTTTGGAAAAAACATGCCACCAAAAATATTTACGGTCCAAAGACGTTCGTTATAAAAGTAAATTGAAAGTGTTTGTTCTACCAACTAAAGCAATAAAAATAATAAAAATGGTCTTGATTGTTTTTTCCGGTGTGACTGTTCACATACAGTACGTGCAAGATATTTACTTTCGGTTCCCGATGTGTGTCAAGTAACGATAAAACGAATCAAACATAAAGCGCACGCAAAATTTTAAAAATCAATATCCCAACTCAATCTCGTTGGTGATTTTATGGTGATTTTATAACCTCTGTCATGCAAATGTGATAAATTATACGGTTCCTTGCCAGATAGAGTCGATATAATAAAGATAATGACATACAGTTTGTGATTTTGCCAGTTATGATTGACATTTTGTTCCTATATAATATAAAAGGTAACCGGTCGATAAATGTATCTATATTAAACCTTTTCAGAAAATACAAAAACAATAATTAACATTTTAGCCGACTATCAATTTTAATAATTCCCTTTTCATTAAACTTACTTACAATTTTATTATGATTATTTTATCAACATTTTAATATTGAAATATATACGCCATGTTTTATACTGACGGTACTATGAGTCCATCTGGAAAGCATACTATATAATTTAAGACGCATTATTAATATTTCCATTTTGAAATGTTTTCTTTTGTATATTAATAGATTAAGGTTATTTCACTTAGTGTTAAGGTTCTACTATGTGCCTCATGCGTGTTAAAGCACAATCAAAAGAAACCCAAGATGAAAAGAACAGTTAGTAAGTATGTTTCTGAGCTAGTGACGGTGCCAATGATACGTTCAATGATGGAGAAGTGAATGAAATATGATGATTGATTGTCGAATATATTTTGTACTATAATGTTGTGATTGTTTCTAAATGAGAAAGCAATATAATAAGATAAAATATATACAGTAACATAGAACTAATATCAATTACAAGGGGTCCTTTTTATTATTATAGATAATATGTTTTATCATTTTGTAAATAGCATTTTAGGACACTTTTATTGAATTTTATAATATGGCAATAAGGAAGCAACATTAAATAGCAAGTATATCGAAAAATAGAGAAGCTCACCGTGGATCATTTCAAGTATTTTTTTCGGTAAAATGAAAAGTATTATCGGTATACCTATTCCGATATTTGGTACATTGACACATCTATTTATGGATCCATATTGGATAGTATGGTATATCATGGATACACTGTTAATGTAAATCAACGGCATTACATATTTATTTTAACGACATTTAAACAGATTAAGGTTATTTTATGTGTTATTGATTATTTAAAATACATGTCATGTCACAGATCTGACAACATGTCAGTAGTGTTCAATATCATCATCCTGAATTTAATTTAAATATTAATTAAATGTATTTTACGCGTAGCGTTCCTTTTGAATATCAGTTATCACACCCTACTTTTGTTAGCAACGGTTTTTGTGCATAAACGGCGCGAATTTCTCAACATCTAGTAGATAATATTAGAGACAACAATTAGTAGATATGCGGCAACATTGCAAGGTTTCGATGTCACAAATATTCATGACGCATTACTAAAAAACTTTGAATAGACTATATGTATCCTCCTCTATTCTTGCAACGTACGATCGAGCATTGTCATGCGAGAGGATGCATGCGTCTATTTCTTGTTATAGCTAGACTTTTTGCAACAGTAGGTTATTCAATTTGTTCAAAGACATCGGTAGACAATTGCGAGAACAGTTTAATTCGGTTTTAGCAGTAATACACTACTTCTTTCCGTCAACTGTCTTCATACGAAGTGGGTGACAAATCAAGATGACCTTGATGTTAGCTCTATCAGATTTTATCAAATTTATAATAGTATAAAACCAGTGATTAGTTTATATATATCTATAACCATAATTTTGTGCAAATATTTCAAAGGAAACAGTTATATTAGAGATATGCAGCTTTCGTGAGGTGTAGAACATCTCTTTATATACTGTTGTGGAGAGGTTTAATTGAACTTTCAAACATTGATTTTAAAATAATATATATTTTAAGAAGAGTATAATAAAATCAATGAAGACTCTCTATATATAATTGTGTATTCAGATGAGACCTAGATATTTCAAAATGAAACATTACAATCACGGCAAGATGACATAAGACAACAAAAGTTTATTGCTGAAATATTGCAAACAGGAATGGTTTTATTCTTGGCGCAGAATTAGTATTTTAAGTAAGTCTTTTTTGGTTGTTTTTTTTGTAAGTATAAGGGCGATTACCATGGAGAAATGAATCATCACATGTTTTTGTTCCGGTATGAAAATCAGTTGTTAAAGAACTTGGAAGAATCATTAGTTATTGGTAACACCAGAAAACATAAAAAAAATCCACAAAGTCGTTTTGGATAATCGAAAAGTTATGTGAGTTAGCTAACATCGTAATGATATCAAAAGAACGTGTTGGTTTTATATGTCATGATCATTTCACTATAAGAAAGCTCTTTTCAGAGTGGGTAACGCGTAAAAAATGAAACGTGGTTCCATCATTTCACCCCGATAGTCAACTGGTGAACCTCGTCCAAAGCATCTGAAAGCACAACAATCGGCTGGAGAGGTTATGGCCTCGGTATTTTCGGATGTGTGTGGTGTAATATTAGTGTTATTGGGGCATTTGAAGGGCGAAAGCAAAGAAACGACGGCATATGATAGAGAAAAGAAAATTATTTCATCAAGTCGATGCACCGTGTCACACGTCAATTAAAACAATGGCAAAACTACATGAATTGAACTTCGAATTGCTCCCACATTCACCGAATTCCCCATATTTGGCTCCCAGCGACTACTGGCTGTTCGCAGACCTCAAAAAATGTAAATAAAAAATTTAGAAAAAAAATCGCTCGAATGAAGAGGTTATCGCTAAAACTGAGGCTTATTTTGAGGCAAAAGAGAAATCGTTCTACAAAAGTAGTACTGAAATATTAGAGTAGCGCTGGAATAATTGTGTGGTTCTTAAAAAAACGCTTTTTCCTTGTTACGCCCGGGACTTTTCAGCCCATGTGTTATATCGGATAAAATTATTTTTGTTTCATTATTTTATTTAGATTAGAATTTTGCTATATGTTAAAGCCAAAAATTAATTAAATTCAAACTTGATACGGCAACGCGAGTTCACTGTTTTATAGAACGTTGAATATATATTAAGAAAGGAACGCGGCGAAAGAAAATAATAAAAAATAGCTATTGAATAAACCGCGGACTTATCATAAACAGGATACTGGAAACGATTCCATTTTTTAAAAATCGATTCCCCATTAGCCGTTCATGCGTTCGTCATCTAGAACCGATACGACGAGGTAGAAAGAGAGCGAAAAGGAGATAAGAGAAAAAAATCACAGTCACGAGGTCTCATGGGTACGAGAATCGACGCGGTTTCGCCATGTTTGTTATTTTCATTTGTTTATTTTCGCGTGGCTGTTTTTTGGCAGCGAACGCGAAGAGCACGGCGAATAAATTACGGGGTTTATAAAATAACTCGCGATTAAAAAAACCTCCTGAAAAAAAGTGTATACGCCAACCAGATATATATAATTTTATTGATGACGTTGCGGATGTGGTGAAAATTGTTAAGACAAATAATTAACGGTCAAATATCATTTGTGGATTTTTCGAGCAAGGCGAATAAATAAATTGATTTTATTTTCTATCGTCGGTTAGAAGATCTTTTTTTTTTTTTTTTTTTTTTTTTATTACTCTTCGTGAGTCCACAATCTGCCCTATTAGCAATAAGTATTTCTTCTGTTTATATTATATATACATGGCATGTAGAAAATCACTTCATTAAGCAATCTTCTGTATAAAATATTAACTTAATTAATTAGACTTATTCTAATGCTTATTCTAAACTCTACATATGTCCAGTAATCAGATCAGGTGGTGTTAAACGTTTTAGTCTACGCACTTCACTATCACGTCGCATATTTAGCTGATTAGCGAGTACATTGGGATGCACTGACACTCTTTCGAAGTACTTCACACAAACACGTTGGATTACACTCGTTACATGTTCTAGAGGAATATCGCGTTGTATCACTTTATTTGAAATATAGTACGGAGCATCAACAATGGCACGCAACACCTTATTTTGGAACCGTTGAATGATGGATATATTAGATTTGCTAGCGGTACCCCATAGTTAAATTCCATATGTCCAAATGGGCTTGAGTATAGACTCATACAGCAATACCTTGTTATCTAATGATAACTTGGATTTGCGCCCAATGAGCCAATACATTTGATATAATTTTAGTCCTAGTTGTTTCCGTTTAGAGAGTATGTGCTTCTTCCAGGTTAGGCGTCGATCTAAATGCATACCAAGATATTTAACATGCTCTGCTTGGGGGAGTTGACGATGATTGATATTCACTGGTGGACATGTTCTTCTACGCAGGGTAAACGTTATATGCGTGGATTTTGATTCATTGGCTTTAATGCGCCATGTCTTCAACCATAATTGTATTTGCTCCAGGTGGGTTTGTAGGTTTATTGATGCTGTGACTGGATCTTCATGGGATGCTAAGATTGCTGTATCATCTGCATATGTTGCCACAGTAGTTATTTTTGTGGTGGGCAGATCAGCCGTATACAGAAGATACAGTACTGGACCCAGTACACTACCTTGCGGAACTCCTGAATATATGGGATTTAATTCGGTATGTTCATCGCCTTGATTTACAATAAAATGTCTGTCAGTGAGATACGATTTCAGTAGCTGATAGTCCGGATGAGGGAGAAGTTTCTTTAGTTTAACCTGCAAGCCCGTATGCCATACTTTGTCAAAAGCCTGAGATATGTCTAGGAAAGCAGCCGAACAATATCTTTTGGCATTTAGGTCAGCGTTTATTTGGTTTACAAGTCTATGCACTTGTTCTATAGTCCCATGCTTATTGCGAAAGCCAAACTGATGTTCTGGAATAATTTTTCTTTTTTCTATTATATAGTTTAGTTTTTTTATGTATAATTTCTCGAAAACTTTCGAGATTATTGGTAATAAACTTATAGGTCGGTAGGAGGTCACATCTTCTGGTATTTTTCCTGGTTTAAGTATCATTAATATTTTAGCTACTTTCCAGATGCTAGGGAAGTAATTAATTCGTAGCATAGCATTAAATATATATGTTAATAGTTTTATAGCCTTTTCTGATAATTCTTTTAAAATTTTGCCAGTAATTAAGTCATAACCAGGAGCTTTTTTAATATTAATCTCTCTCATTATTGTATGTTTAACTTTTTTGACCGTTAATTTCTCATGCGGTAAATCCATTTGAAATGGCGAATCTAGAAAGCTAGTAATTTTATTTTCGTCATCTTTATGTAGCTGAGACTGGAAAGGTTTAAAAACATTTTTTAAGTGTTTTGAGAAAATGTCGGCCTTCTCTTTATTGCTTCTCGCCCAATTATTTTCGCTTGTTTTAATAGGTGGGTTATGCTGCTGGGATCTCCTAAGCTTTTTTGTTGCTTTCCACAACGAATAGTCTGTAGCCTCAGTTGATGTCAAGTTTTCTAGGTATTCTTGAATGCCTTGGTTTTGTTCAATTTGAATTAGATCTCTCAGCTCTTTTATGGCCCTATTAAATTTTCTTTTATTCTCTTCAGTCCTTTGCTGTTGCCAATTTCGTCGTAACTTTCTTTTTTCTGCTATCTTTTTCTGTATTGTACATGATATATGTGTATTTTTTCTTGGAAATGTTTCACTGTTGGGAGTCGCGGAATATGCTGCCTCCTGTATATTTTTTGTAAGATTTATTGCTGCTATTTCTATATCCATTTCAGTTTGTAACGGTAAGTTTAGAGAGATATTTTGGTCTAAGTTTTCTCTAAATGAGGGCCAGTTAGTTCTATTATTGCACAGAGAAGGGGGTTTATCTTTGATGGTAATTTTTGAAGAAATTGTTACTATTATTGGTGAATGATCAGAAGACAGGTCGAAACATGATTCTGCCTGACACTTTTTTGGATCAATATTTTTTGTAATACAGAAATCTATTGTATCTGGTTTTTTATTTCTGTCTGAAGGCCAATATGTTGGTTCACCAGTAGAGATATGTTGTAAGTTATCTTTCCTTATGGCTTTGAGCAGTTCTCTACCTTTTGAGGTTATTATTCTTGAACCCCACATTAAATGTTTTGCATTATAATCTCCTCCTGCTATAAATCTATTACCTAACGTACTGAAGAATTCTTGAAATTGTTCTGCCTTGTTGTTATGTTTGGGTGGGCAATAAATCGCAGAAATTGTTAATGGTCCATGGGCTTCCTCTATGGTTATACTGGTGGCTTGCAGGTAGTCTTTGCGGAATTTTTCTTTTTCGAAATGCTTTATATCATCTCGAATTATTATGGCTGTACCTCCATGTGCTTTATCATCTGGGTGATTTGTATGATAAAGCTTATATTTAGGAACTTTCAGATAATTCTTGTCCGTAAAGTGTGTTTCGGAAACCATCATAATGTCAATATTTTGTTCATTTACGAACATTTTTAGTTCCCTGGCGTGTTGTTGGAGCCCATTGGCATTCCAGACGGCGATTTTGTAACTATTGGTTTCAGGCATTAGGCAAGTTTGCTTACGACGGTTGTGAGTAGACCAAGCATCGTACTCATTTGATCCATTAGTTTGGCCATCATATTTTCTAATCTTGAGATGTTGCTAGTTTCAGTAAGTTGAGATATTGTCTCTCGTTTTTGTGCTGAACCATTTTCAACTATTTGGGCATAAGTTATGTCTGGTTGACTTGTTCTGGTAGGTAGTGGTAGATTGGTAGTAGTGGATTGTTTTTGTTGATGCCTTTTTTCCCTTAAGGCAGGATAGAGTTTCTGCTGTAGTTGCTTGTGAACTGCGCAACCCTTGTAGTTCGCTGGATGATTTCCGTTACAGTTAACACATTTCACTTTTTCATCGCGAACTTTACGAGTACAATCTCCTGTCTTATGTTCTCCTGCACATTTTACGCATCTATATGATTTGCGACAGTAAGTCTTTGTGTGCCCGTGCGCTTGACACCTTGTGCATTGTGGTATAATTCTTTTTATATGTGGTGGTTCGCATTTAATAATATTATTTTCCAGTTTGGTGATTTCATACACCGCCTTATTATTTCCATTAGGTTTTATGTCTATATAAAACATAGGCAGAGGTTTTTTTGTCGTGTGATGTCGTATATTGTGAATATTTACGACCTCGTGGCCTTTTTCAGCTAGTGCTACCTTGATGGTGTTAAAGTCCGTCCCGTGATGTAATCCTTTTAATACGAATTTAAATGTTCTCTCGGATTTTGGCCTGAATGTATGGTATTGGGTGTTTCTTTCATCTAATTCTTTTATAAGAACTTTAAAGTGATCCGCTTCGAACAATTGGATTTTAATTGTTTCATAGCTCACTGTTTTAATTGTGTAGTTCGTAGTAATGGTTTTCAATAAGTCATGGATGTTTTTTATTAATCCTACCTTATAGACTGTTATTGGTGGTGGTTTGGGAACAACTTTTTCAGGGCTTGGTTGTATGTTCTCTTCAATTTCTTCCGACAGGTTGCTAAAACTGTTTTTTGTCTCTATCGGTTTCTGCAACCAATAGTCACTGATTCTTGTTTGTTTCCTCGCGATTTCTTCTTCTGGACTTCTCAATCGTTTTTTGTTAATGACTGTAGTCCATTCTGATGGTGGAGTTTGCGTTATTGCTGTTTGTTCTAATCTTATATCAAAGTGTGCAGGTGATTTGGTTGAATCGCTATGGTTTGCCATTTTTTAATATTTTAATATTTTATTTAATTTACTTCCGGAGGATAAAAAAAATAAAATAAATACATTGTTTATTTCACGCACTTCATTTTTCACTTATGTTATTTTAGCACTAGTTTTTTACTATAAATACTATAAATGAATTTCAAAAGGACTGTTGTAAAATAAGATGAAATAATTTTAAACACTAATAAAAATGAGATGCAGTCCTTTTGTCTGGTCACGTAAACACGTATTCACTACACTTTAGGTCCACTGAGAGACGGATAGCCGTATCTGTTATGCGTTTTTAACACTCAATTAAATAACCGTAATAAAATACTGGGTTTTTTAAAGAACGGTATCTTTTTATAGCTTGGACCGTATTGAAAATACGTCTTCACCCTACGAAGGTTGGAACTGAACTAGAAGATCTTAAAGAGTGATTTTATTAATCTGAAAAATACATAATCCGTTTTTATTAGAAACTGGCTTATATTTTACCGAACTGAAATTAAAAAAAATATAACGGAGAATTACATTTTAAATCTAGAAATACAAGGGATAGACAAAATAAGATGAACACCATGAAATATCAAAATTTACTACTTATTGAATGTTGGCTAAATAGCTTTTGTGTAAATAAGGCGAGTATTATACGCTTTATTTTGAAATGTGTAATATCTCAAACTTCAAAAGAGAGTAAACAGAATCCACGTTAATGACAGCATACATAAAACAAAGTAAAACAACATCGGCGAAGGAATTGTTGCCAGACAACATAAAACTGTTTCGACAAAAGTAAGATATCAGGAGGTCATCAAGCTAACATTTATGGGAGGGTTGCGATTGCGAAATCCTTTATAACGGAAGTCAACGCAAAACTGCGAAAAAATTGGTATAACGGTTATAAAACCTTGAATTTGATGACTGAAAAAATGTGCTATGGTCCGAATAATGTATGGAGAACCCTAAATGAACTACGATCCAGACTGCCTACCTCCTATAGTCAAGCATGGGGGAAGTTTCCTTACGATTCGGGTGGCATTATCGTGGTATTCAGCTGGTCCCCTTATTTACATCATTGACACAAATGTGAACGAATATCTCGACATCCTCAATCATATCCTTATACACAGTCAATAAGGTTCAGACTTGATTTGAGGAGTGCCAGAATATCATCAAATATCCCTGGTCAGCACAATTGCCAGGCCTCAACATAATTGAAGCATTATGGAGAGTTTTAGAGCGGAGAACGAGGAGTAGATTTCCATCTCCAAAATCACTGAAGCAATTGGCGGATGTTTTGGTACAATAATGGAATAACAAACCATTAGAAACTATTCTACGAACACTCTACGAATCTATTATGTGAAGAAAAAAGCAAAGAAAATTTAATATCATTTAAAGCTATCAAGATAAAGTTGTCAAATGGATAGGAAATAGTGATTCCAAAAAAATGTATGTATAAAAAATAATGAGAGTAACGAACTTTGAGTTCCGATATTAAAACCTTAGGGTTCTTGAAGAAAAGTATCGAAATTTTGTTTTGAGATTTTTCCCCTCTCGTCATCAAAAATGTTTTTAGTGAAATGTAGAGCTGGAGCGGAAAAGGATCTCTGCATCATAAGAAACCCTTAAAAATTTAAGATTTTATTACAAATAAGGATAGACTACGTGTAAGTATGAAGAATGCTCTACGATGTTTGAGTAATTAAAGTTATTTGACAAACGTGGAAAAATACGTAAATTAAACCGTACTAATTTTTTAAGTTAATAGTTTGTTCCTAATACAGTTGAGGTCGGAATAACACTATGAAGATCAATAATAAAAAAAATTAAAAATGACGAAAATATAATCGGACGATACCATTTCCTAATATTTATATATTAGGTTTTACAAATGGGGTTCTTGAACTTTGGCAGAGTTTACCGCACTATTTATTGTTTAAAACATTCAAATTACACTGTGGAAACGAGGGATTTATGGGAAACATTGCTGTACTGAACAGGAAAGAAATGGATAAGATAGCCAATTCCTTGTTGAAATCATGGATTTGTATGTTCGAAGACAAAATATAAATTGTATGTATAAATAGATGTGGATAAACCACCGTCAGTCTAATATGTAGAGTATTTTATGACTGGGGTCTGGAGGGTTTGCAAATTGATTCTGCTTTCATGTCAAAAATGTTCATCAAACATTTAGTTGTGAATACATCTAAAAAAATCACTATCTCATTGGCCAATATTTTGTTTTCAAAATGAAGCTTGTCACCATTTTAAAGAAATGGATAAGATAGCCAATTCCTCGTTGAGATCATGGATTTGTATGTTCGAAGACAAAATATAAATTGTATGTATAAATAGATGTGGATAAACCACCGTCAGTCTAATATGTAGAGTATTTTCTGACTGGGGTCTGGAGGGTTTGCAAATTGATTCTGCTTTCATATTAAAAATGTTCATCAAACATTTAGTTCTGAATACATCCAAAAAAATCACTATGTCATTGGCCAATATTTTGTTTTCAAAATGAAGCTTGTCACCATTTTAAAGAAATGGATAAGATAGCCAATTCCTCGTTGAGATCATGGATTTGTATGTTCGAAGACAAAATATAAATTGTATGTATAAATAGATGTGGATAAACCACCGTCAGTCTAATATGTAGAGTATTTTCTGACAGGGGTCTGGAGGGTTTGCAAATTGATTCTGCTTTCATGTCAAAAATGTTCATCAAACATTTAGTTGTGAATACATCCAAAAAAATCACTATGTAATTGGTCAATATTTTGTTTTCAAAATGAAGCTTGTCACCATTTTAAAGAAATGGATAAGATAGCCAATTCCTCGTTGAGATCATGGATTTGTATGTTCGAAGACAAAATATAAATTGTACGTATAAATAGATGTGGATAAACGACCGTCAGTCTATAGAGTATTTTCTAACTGGGGTCTGGAGGGTTTGCAAATTGATTCTGCTTTCATGTCAAAAATGTTCATCAAACATTTAGTTGTGAATACATCCAAAAAAATCATTATGTCATTGGCCAATATTTTGTTTTCAAAATGAAGCTTGTCACCATTTTAAAGAAATGGGTAAGATAGCCAATTCCTCGTTGAGATCATGGATTTGTATGTTCGAAGACAAAATATAAATTGTATGTATAAATAGATGTGGATAAACGACCGTCAGTCTAATATGTAGAGTATTTTCTGACTGGGGTCTGGAGGGTTGGCAAATTGACTCTGCTTTCATGTCAAAAATGTTCATCAAACATTTAGTTGTGAATACATCCAAAAAAATCATTATGCCATTGGCCAATAGTTTGTTTTCAAAATAAAGCTTGTCACCATTTTAACTACAAGTTGGAGATCGATTACAATACATTTTTGTGATTTAAAATGAAGGACAGTTCCAACAACTTCTTATCTTCCTCCCGATAATCTCATATATTTAATGTTTACCCTGTAGTTATGCGCTTTTTGATTTAAATTATTTAAGTTGTACGAACCGTGGTAATGGTAAACATTAGTCATATTATTCTAAAACCAATGAACGTTTAAATAAGAGACGTGTTCCACTTTTTTTTAACTCGCTAAAACGAAAGAAATCTGATGGAATTTGCATAATTTTAACTCTTTTGTTGAGTTTGAATGCATGATAATGTTGATATTCACGTCGCACTTTATACAATTGTTGTTCTAAATTTTTTAAATACAGTTTACTGTACGCCAAACGAGATAATTTAGAATAGAATATAATACATCTTGAGATAGAATCAAATACATCTTACTGTATATTTATTTAAAAGTTTCTATTGCACTCTGCATAACTGTTTGATGATATGAGATTCGATCTACTTTAACCTCAATTTAATAAGTTATAGGTTCCCTTCAGTGACATTAGTGTTTTTTATAGTTAGTTTTATAGTTTTAGGATATGAAGACTTCGACAGTCTCCAAGTTTATTCCGGAGTTGTATTATAGTTTTTCTTAACGTGGGTTGACATTGTTGGTCCTATTAACTTCGTTTTTTCAATTTTTACTGCAATAAATTCCCATGCTTTTATTCTGTATATTGACGTATACTAAGGTTACTAATGGTATAATCACTACCAACACCCAAACTCAAGTGATTAATATGCTTGTTTTTTGGAATTCTTTTATCGGTGCTATTTATTTTATAGTTTTAAATAAACTTATTGATGTTCGCCGACTACTTACAGAAACACTCATTTGTTTATTAATTTTATATATCTATAATAGTTTCCGGTCGACAATTTTTGATTGACAAAAGCTGATGATAATTCGCAAAAATGCAATATTATTCAGAATGAGCTAAGAGTTTTATCTTGATATTATCGCGACTTCAGTTTAAACATTAAACATAATGCCATTAAACTAATTAATTTGTGAAAAGGTTGTGTACTTCGTATCATATAAAAATTAATAATGGTTAGAAGTACATCGATATCTGAATCTACATTGAAAATTGGATCCCCGTACGTTTGCGAAATTGCCCAACTAAAAATAAAAACTGTACACGAGCATAATAATGTTTTAATTACGTTGACAACTGACACATTGTTAGAACAACGTTGGTATTTTTAATTTCGGCCAGGTGTTAGTATATTCAGTTTAAAAAAAAATTATAGTAAACATCGTCACGTTACTTAGGTAGTGATTATTCAGGCTGTACAATATGCCTATTATATTATGTTATTCCACATTCCATATAATATTTATCAGTGTTCAATAACGAATTATACAATCGAAATACATCGATTATAGTAAACTAAATAGTTTAGAAAACATATATTTATCTGTCATACGTCAATTTATTTTCTTTTTTTATATTAAAACTCGATTTTTTAAAATCATATTATCTTCTTTGAAAGTTTAAGTAAAGGCTATTTAACACTCTATAAAACTAGTTTAATCATATATTGAAAACATTTTAATCATTTATATATATATATATATATATATATATATATATATATAAGAATGTATAAATTAAGTATTGTTTTAATAACGTTTAATAGTTTGTAATTGAAATAATTGAAATATATATAACAATTTCAACGGATACAATTATTTCAAATGAATATTGCAAATGATAAAAGATATTTTCAAATAGAGCAAAAATATGAAACAATTATTTCCACCAACGAAATTATCTCAATATAAATATTATTCAAGAATTTTATAGCAAAGAAGAATTAGCATAAATAAATGATATCAAGATGAATGAATGATGTTATGAAGACACTTGATTTGGATTAAGATTAATGTCTTTACCTGCTAACATATGATTGCAATCAAATACATATTTAACAGACTTAATATGTACATTATAAAAAAAGAAATGAATGTACTGAAATAATAATAGTAAGAAATAACTTAAGAAATCATGACGCTTTAACTAAAAGATTACCATTATTTGGATAATAAATGTTAGAATCTTTACAACATTGCAATACCTTGGAATGACTTTTTATGTGATATAAAGCGAATATATTAAATTAAAATTAAGCCAGCGTAAGAAATAATTGGAATATCGATCATCATAATGATTACTAATTTTTATATTATTCTAAAACGTTTTCTTCGTACATGCACTGAATGAACCAGAAATGATGTTGATTCTAGGTGATCAATGAACATTCACTAAATTGAATCACTTATATTTCTCAATGTCACTCGTACCATAATTGATCTACTGACGAAAATATTTCACACGCCTTGGAACTGTGAATTGGCCTAAAGATTGTGTGATTAAGCAACGCTAAACAGTTAAGCAACGACTTGGAAGCCAAAATTCATCGTGTTGTTACTAATATATGACATTAAATATTGCCAAAAGTTAATATCATGCCAATTAATATAATTTAATAAGATTCTTCTAAAGGACTGAACAAACCGAACTTTTTGTTGTTATTTATATCATATCATGTTTCATGTTGATAATATATTTACCTTATTGCCTGAAACACAGTTAAAATAGGATATAAAAATAGGGAAGGATAGGCATAATATAAAGGTATAGATTTTACCGTTCTTCGTATGATTCCGTGGAATACTTGGTCATGGAATATGGGCATGGAAAATGGGAACCACTTCGTTAGGTTAAGGTAGGACGAGGTCTGAAAAATAACTTTGAAGTTAATAACATACTTAGCTGCAATATTTTAAGAAAGTGTTAATTAATTTTTTAGCTGTTCGAATTTCATCATACTCACTAATTGGATGAAAAAATATACAATAAAAGGAAAGATAACGTTACTCACCAACGTCAGAGTCAAGTTTAGGTAAGTGTTCTAAAATGCAAATACGACTATAACATTTTTAACTGTTTGTCAAAATCAAGGACTGCGAACGACTCAAAGGCGAAAAACAGCATCATAAAACTATATTTGGACCCCTTGATAAAGAATGCACCATCGTTTAGTCAACAACCTTGCGAAATACTTAAATATTTGTTACGCACTATAACGTAAATACACTTAAGCTACGTTGGCTATCGCAAAATCAATAATCTAATCATTAAATAAAGATTTGGTGTCTTAGGTATAGCTCGTAATATTATAAAACCGAATAAAACATCGAATCGGTTTTCTTGTGAAAGTCTTATAGTCAAATGAAGTTGAAATATGAAGTTTTAACTCAAAATATCGAGGAATAACGTTATTATCTTTAATGGATTTTTCGAAACATGATTATTCCCGGAATGTGACATAGATTAATTTAAATTTTATGGCCAATAAATAAAATGCATAGAAAATATATTTCTTCATTTTCTCTTGTATAAAATAATAATAATTTTTAGTAAAGTAAAAAAATAATGAAATCTTAAAAAATCTAAGTCATTATGCAATATTTCGTTATCTTTCTTTTGCGATGCGGCGAAGAGATAGAAATCTAATCATGTTATTTGAAGGATATTAAGAGTAATACATCGGCATCTATCCCGACAGTAGACTAAATTGAATTTAAAAGTGTATTTGAGCTCTGCTCTAAGTATGGGGTTGTAGACAATCATCAAACACGGTAGTAATTCAGAGGCGCCAAAATAAAGAGCTTCGGTTAATTATAAATGCTTGGTATTACAAAAAAAACGAATAACTGCATGATGACCACGAATTAAAATGGCTCTACGAACTTATACAATATTTTGTCGAAAACCTTGAAAGAATATAGAAGAAATATAAATATAGAAGCAATATAATTATATATATATATAATTATATTGCTTCTATATTTATAGACTTGCGATTAAATAAAATAGCAACAGTAATTTAATGTTTCTAGTTATTAAATTAACACTAACAATAATTTTATCTACAAATAACACGTAATACTTTAAAATTCGAACATAATAAAGTTATGTCTAAATCGGATGCTTGGTTTTCGAAAAAAGATAATCACATTTCCTGTAATATCGTTTACAATATCAACATAAAACCGAAATACAAAAACGCCCGATTTTTGTTGAAATAATAAAATTCTGATTTTAATAAGGATCGATATTATGCCAATAAATAAAACGAAAAATAATCAAACCATAACCTAATAATCCATTCCTTGAAATAGCGCTGTATCCTATTTAAGAGATGAGAAAGAGAAATAACAAAATCACGAGCTAAACCTAAGAAAAACACAATGGTGAACGCATTTTTATAAATCGAGAATCAGGAACGAGCATGATTTTGATTGAAATTAAATTAATTTGTTTCTGTTGTGGTCATATATATTGTTATTGCTGGTTTAAAAATTTTAGGTTGTATCGCCGAAAATAATTAATAACCCTGAGTAAAGAGTCATGAAAAATATGGCAACTCTATTATACAAATTTATTAATTCGTATAACATGTTATATTTTAACAAAAACAATGTGAATTTTAATTAAATCTTCAACTAAATATTAAATTGAATAATGTAGAAACGCCACAAAAAAAAGAACAAAATTTAAGCATTATATTAAGCACCTGTAGCTACCAGATCACTATTCTTGTAGACGATTATTAAGTATATTACTTGATCACAAGATGACACAAGAAATACAAAACGTATATGCTAGAAAAAATAGAATCCATTAACATTTACAAAAAGTCCCTCAAAATGTATTTATTATTCTTACAAAATTAACAAAAAATTATAAATGCATATTATTATTTAAAAAAATGTATTTTTATAAAATGTTTAAATTATTCTAATATTCAAAACGTATTCAAAAAATCCTGTCTAATGAAGTTAAAAATTTTGGGAAACCAGAAAAAGCCAAATTCGAATTTTTTGAAATAAATATTTTTCTCATTTAATGTGGATATATTTACAACTGAAAAAAAGATAATTAGTATCAGGGAAATATTTATTGCCAATTATTTCTAAAAATATATCTTGTTATTAATACCAGAAAAATAATTAATAAATCTAAAATATGATTTTATTACATAAATATCATTGCATTCATGTGATACCTCGTAATTTAACAATAATATTTAGACCAAAACTAGTGAATGAAAACCACAAAAAACATCATCAGAACATCGAACTGTAATAAAAATATTTTCTTTCGATAAAACTATTACGTTCATCATTGCTTATTAAATACATAATATTCTAAACAACAATTTTCAGCATATAACACCGAACTTACATCCTGCTGGTCAAGGATGTGCGAGTTGACGTTCTGGATTGGGTAGATGCCCATGGAGAGTGTTCGGGGTTCCGGAGAATGTGCCCCCTTTAGGCAGCAGGAAAAAGGCAAAAGGCACACGGGTTACGCGCCTGCTTCAGGCCCAATTTACACATTTATATATCAACAGTTATTTGCCAGGGGTCTGATTATAAACGAGTCACCGTTATGTTTGAAAGAGTCGACAAATATATTATCAATAAATTTTACCTGAATATTGGGTTGGGAAAGAAGAAATTTCGGTTTCTGTTTAAAAGCGAATTTATTAAAGTATTTATTAAATAATGAGTGTTTGCTACTTATCTAATAATACTATAATTCTGTTCCTGTAGATGAATTTCCAGAAACTGAACAAAATGTTTTCACAAAGATCATTTAATTCTCAATCCCGCTTTATACCATTAAGACAAATTTGCAAAGACCAGAACAAATGGTAATTGGATGGAGCAAGATCCTGGCCATACAGTGGATCATCTAAACGTTTTAATCAATCTCTCTCACCCTTTACCGAGTAACTAAAGAGGTGTGTTTTCTAGAACCGTCGTAATGGAAGTTCAATCATCTGATTCAAAGGCATTAAGTATTGACACCAGAATAGAAGTAATGATGTGGCTATGATGATTCGAGAAGCTCGTAGCGAGCAATCCCTTTCTCATCTCACCAAACATTTTTTTTTGAAATGTGTTAAGCTTTTGTCCGCTTTGACCACGATCTTGTTCAAGCATTATTGTAGGTCTGATTTCATTTTGTTTCAACAGTGACTTACAAGTGAATTTCACGTGGAACTCAAGTATCAAGCTTCTTCTGGTATTCAATATTATGTAAATGGCTTAAAACTTCTCGGTCGGTCTACCATGATATTTTCAAGAATTTCATCGATTTTTTCAACGGCCTATCAAGGGAAGGTTAATCTTTAATAATGAAATTTCCGGCATGAAAATCAGCAAATCAATTCTGAGAATTGGCGTTTACTTAAGAAATAATCCGCATAAACACTACATAATAGTAAAAAGCCTAAAGACCTTTTGAATTCCCTATAGCATATCTACATTGAAAAGTATTTCTAGAGATATGCGACTTTAAAGCCAACTATTAGGAAAAGCCGAAATTACTTTTCCCCAACATTATATATTCTTTAAATATTTGAAATTAACTGAAGAAAAAATGATGCGTAGTTGAAGCAAAAAACAGTTAAGGCTTTTTGTTTTACTTTCTATATCCGACGTTATTTTATTTTAACTTTAGAAACTGTCTGAGGCACTGACATTACGAGAATTTATGAACGCTAGTAGAAGAATGCGTATACGTCAGACTAAAACGTGATCTGTTACATCATCGTATGAATAAACCTATTGTTATAAGGTTATATGCAACTATTACATAAAACTAGCACATCGAAAATAAACTATAATTCTAGTTCCAATTTATTTCATCTAGTTTCTTCCCTTTTATAGGTGCCTTCAGGACTTTAAATTCTAAAGCTTAGTATCTGTTGCATAATTTTGTAAGATAGTAGACATAACAAATATAGTAGGAGGAAATAACTTAGTTTCAACTGGTGAGTTGGTATATTTTAAATTGTATTTTTAAACTCTTAATAATTTTGCCATAGGTCGAGCAACTCTAAGAATCATCAGTTAAACAACTAGTTTTTAGTATGCATAGAAAAACTTTTATTGGGTACGAAAAACATACAGATTTCAATTATAGATGATAATGTTTAACCAATAAAGTCGAATATATTAAAATGCACATATGCACTTATAAAAAAAAAAACAGAATTATTAGAATTTTTATCCAGCGTTATTTTTCGGATAACACTTCCTGAAAATCTTAAATGGATGAATTAATTAAAAGTTGAAATATAATGCCAAAATAATTTGTCGTAATAACAAAATACTTTATTGCAAAAACACTAAAAACTACTTCAATCCATAAACGTTTGTCAACCCTTTTAAACTATCGACTCTTTTATTGTAAATCATTTATAACCACACGTCCTGAAATAAACATACAAACATACACATATATGCATGCGACAAATACACATAATACAAGGAAAACATTGATATAACACGAAAACAAGACATTCAAACTTTTCAAAAACTAATACGTAAACACATATGTATATAAACTGGGACTATCAATGAGTGATATTGATACGATCTAGCAACGAAAAATAATCAAGCTAATGGTAAACGAAATAACAATAATAAGTAGATCGAGTTTGGCGAACGGTGAACAAGTGCAACAAACATAAAAATAAATATTCAAATATTAACGTACAAATAAAGATGTTATAAAATATATCATTAAAAACTATTATCATATGTATTATCAAACGTAAATATTATATTAGTATTATTGGTTCTTGTTGAACTAAATAGTTGTATATTTGTTAAATTTATTTAATTTGTTATTAGTTGGCCTACAATTTATAAAGAATTGTTTTCAAAAATTGAAAAGTGTTTCAATATATCCAGTTATGGTTTTAGGTGCTTGTTGTATTGTGATCATTTTTTCAATTTAAACATAATTTTGAGCAAAATTGGTGCAATATTTATCATCCTTTTCGACCATTTCCCATCTTCTGGATCAACTTGGATATCTGGGTCTGCAGCACGATGATGGTAAGGCAGCGATCCAGATTTGCATTTTAATGCAGTTATTGATTTGAATATGTGGTAATCAGAAAGAGTTATGCCTGGTGAATATCCTAACTGTCGCAGAACATCCCATTCCAGCTACTACAGTGTATTATTCACTACTCTTGGAACGTGTGGCCCAGCGCTGTCGCAAGTTAATGAGACCACACAAAAACACAACTTGGAACAGTTCGAATGACATTTTCAGTCAATTTGTGTGGTAGCGTTTTTCTTTCTTTTGGAACTTTCCCATATAAACGCCTGGAAACAGTTAATTCGTTAACTGCTAGGCAGCCTGAGAGTTATTTGAGAGTTTGAACTACGCTTTCGTCTAGCTAATAAGTCTTGCAATTCCTTATCTTGGGACTATTTTGGTTTTCCAGAGCGCTCTTTGATTAAAGAGATCTAAATCATCATTCATTCATCGAAATCTAAATCTAAATCATCCCTTTTAAATCGCCGAAACCCTATGACGAAGCAGCATTACCATAAGTTTCTAAAAATACCTGATGAATATTTCTTCAAATAAATCATTAAAAATAATTAAAATATCGAAAATGCAATTTTGACAATTATATGATTAGCGTCTGTATACACAGTATAGTTCAACAAAACCAAATAGAAAACCTATTTTATTTAGAGAAATCTCAAAAACAATTACAACAGTTATATTAGATTGTTTAACAATTAGCCTATATTGACGCTTTGCATTTTCAGCAATATATATCGCTAATCAAAATACATGCAAGCTCCTAATATATATTAAGAGAATATATTAATGTAAGATATCATTAATAGTTAGTAACAGTCAATATAAATTATAGTAAAGGTTTGATAAACAGTGAAATTGTCATTATATATTGAGAATTGAAAAGAAATAAATGAAAAATAAAGGTGACTTAGGTTTCCTTCACAAAAAAAAAAGAATTGATAAAATCAAATTTACAAGTAATAGCTATTACTTTTTTGTAGATTTAACATATAAGCTACTTTAAACATTAAAATAAAATTTACCAATATTATTAAATAGTGTATATAAACAATAAAAAACTAAAACAATTTTGACAATAAAAATTGAGGCTAAATATTGATTAAAAACGATACACGTTGACTAAATAATTTATTATTATTAACAAAAAAATAATTCAGGAAGGCTCACTGATTCTGCTATTTTTCTGTGATTTGAACTACAACAGTGCAAACATTTCTCTTGTAATTTTTATTATTGAAATAAAATGCTACTGTAATTTTTGAGTACACAAGCTTTTACAGCTCTGTATTGGAAATATATAAAATAATTCGTTAACAACTATAATTAATATGAATGATTTAATAATTTTTCTTCTATATTTGTAATAAAATTTTGAACAACTGACCTCTGTCACTAATTGCCTCTAATTAATGGAAAGTGTTAGCGAGCATCCGGTCTTATCCAGGACTCTTGGTTTCTGGTGTGACTGAGATGATATTGATGTATCATTTTAATAGCTTTGTTCCATGTATCGTTATATTTTTTTAGTCAATAAAATAAAATATTTTCTTTATTATACTTTAATTCTCTTTTATCAACTATGGTTTATCTGTATTAAACCTACTGCTGTTGTCTCAGAACCACGGCTCCTGACATTAGATCTCGTAAGTCTTACGAGTGACCAATTTAGAGATCATCCTAAAAGAGTTTTGGTGTTACTCAGCCTCGTTACTGGCTTGACTGAGATAAAGGTGGTGAAAAAATAGGTTTTAAAATTAGCAAAATTCGAAATAGATGCAATATAGGTGTTGTATAAAATGCATTTTGGTAAGGTTAATAACAGCTTGTGTATACTGTTTCAGCTTTGGGTATACATGGGATCAATCTAAAAACCTCATATTCCCTATAAAACTATTTAGATGATATACGAAGATATACAGAAGATACTTCTGAAACAATACAATATACCTATTAGGCAATTACACACTGTGGAATTTATAAGTTGAAAATATTTATACAAGAATATGAAACGGTAATAAGATCATATTCATATTATTTTTGGAAAAAAGTCTTAAATGTGACAGGATTTGTTTAAAATTACCTGATCAACCAACCTTGGATAGTATAATTTTACATTCTTCGTAACATATTGACATATATTTGCTGTTTTCCCGTCACCGATGGTCCCTAAGATAGTGATAAATTCAGAAGGTATCTGTTCCTACCTAGTACGTTTATTGATGAGATTGACATGGTTACATCGTATGAGATTTTATATAAGAGTAAATATTCGATGATTCGAATCCCTCTCGAGTCAACGGCGGTATCGCCGATAGAATGGCAGAGATCCAGACATAATTTATTCATAATAATTGAATAAAGATGCTAGTAATAACTAGACTATTATCTTGCAATTTAAATCATTCTAACTTTTTTTTCAATTAAATAATTTATCACTATAATAATCATTTATTAATAATGGTATCAAGATTGGTTAAGGTGAACAAATAAATCCCTTACGTTCAACAAAAACAGAGCTAACCAGTTAAGTAATATAATATTTTTTGATAAAACATATATCATAGGATTAGATATCTCTCAATAATAAAACCTTCAGGTACAAATATTATCAGCATCGCGTACATTTTTCTATTTGAGTTTTGAGCTGAGTACCTTTACCTTTTTAATTTAAAAAATGTACTAAATATGCTGTTATAGAAGTAACAATTCCATCACTGACAATACAAGGTTCGGTCACATCTATGAAAGTCTACGAAAATGTTTAAATGGAAAGTTCTACTCTACCCGCTGTATTCACCAGGTGCTTCCTCAGACTTCTACTTGTTCCAATTGATGATCATATTACCAAGAAGCCAAAAATTGAGTTTGTCTTTGGAAATGGAAATAGTAATATGTTAATATAATAACAAAATTAATTTGCATCAATTTCTCTGAGTAACGTTCTTTAAAAAATCTACAAGCCTTATTTGTACACCTATTATATAATAGGAAACATTCATTGTATATCAATTCTACTTTATTGCATCAGTATATTTAAATAAAATATTTTCAGTTTCATAAATATTCCATAAATTAAATATCCCATAAATAAGGTTTAATAACTTTTAATTACTGTTATTATTGGAAGTATTATAATAGTAACCAATTTAAAAATATGTATGAAATATTTCAATGGCTTTTTTATACGATAAATATATATTGCGGATATAGTTGGACTAAAGCCAAGTCTTGTGACCATAACAAAAAAAAAAGAATAAACGCGTAGGAAATTCCGATAATGTAAAATATTGTAAAATACTGACAAGATAACTTAACAAAAATTAAGTTTGAAAAATTGTCTTTATATTGATTTTTCTATTTATTATGAATATGTATTCACAATAAATTTTGACACCGTTCGAGAGCTCATGAACGGTTTTTACCTAGAGGAATAATGAAATATTTATCGTTTTATTGTATCAATGTCACAAACAAATTGATATCTGATTTCTGATTCAAATCATGGACAATGGGAAGGTTTAATACATATTGCGCCAGTTTAGAGAGAATAATACGTATTTTAAATTTTACTTATTATTACAGTGTTCTGATTTTATTTATATTCACGTAAGTAGAAAATCAATCAGTAATGACTATACAACAATAATGAAATTAAATAGAGATTTTTTCAGATACAAGCTGGTGGGACTCGGTTCAACTATGGTTTTAAATCAAAACAAGAGCCCAAGAAATGTTGAGAACTCAACTGATCAGGTCCCAAGCAACTTTTTGTTCGGAAATCGAAGAAAGTGTAATAGTTTTTGGATGGATTCAAAAGGAATTTTGTCCGTGGATATTATCTTCAAATGGGTCAAACAATAAACCAATACTATTAATGTAATTTTTTAAATGAATCAGATAAGAAAAATCGTGAAACGTTCACAAGAAAAACAATTTTTCTGTTTTCTTGAATGAAGATAACTTGCTCACACAGCCCAAAAAATCATTGCCAATATCAGTGAATTAAGCATATTCTAAATATTCTGGTTTAATATAGTGGAGAGCTTTTCTCGACCAAGAAGTATTAAAACACCTGAAGTGAACGACGTGGAGGACATAGTACTTCAATGGAGGAAACATATATAACTTCGATATAGAAACTCGATATACTACTATATTTAAAAGTCAAAGAAATAGTTAAGGTACTCGGATTTTTTAAATTCGAACGGTAAGAAGAATGTGTGAGCAGTCGACTACAATTATTATTTAGGAAAAAAAAATAAAGGGATGCTCATGGAAACATTACTTTTTAGACGGCCCAAAGAATTTGAAAAAAATTTAAAAATTAATTATACGGAGAGCTATTATGTTGAAAAATAAAAATCAAAGAATATCTACCTAAAATAATTTGCTTTTGTTAATAACCTTTCGTGCCAAATTAATATTTATAATAATATTTGATTAATTGATCTTATAATAGGTTTAGTTGTGAATTTGGAGTTATTTCATTACAATATACCGTAAATATAGATACAATTAAATAGTCTAGGAAAAAAATAAAAAATATTGTGAAACTAACACTTTCACTGACACGACCAAACAAATACTGAAGATTAATGTTGTAGTCGTCGAGTTTTAAATAACCCAACCGAAAACAACATAAAATGTCTTAATTAGTCTATTGTCAATTGATGACTACAATTAGAACATTAAGCGTCTGTACAATGGAATAAGACGCATATTATTATTATAGTTAACAAGCACTGAAATTTGCATTGAGCTAATAAATAATTATTAATCTTCGCAATTATTGTTCACTCAAAGTTGACATGTTTAATCATACTAATTAATTAATGCTGTATCTAAAACTTAAAAATATTATCAGCCCTATAAAGGCATATTTAGTACTAGATCACTTTTCCGATAAATATGATTATTTTAAATAATTTAATTGCAAAAATTATAATAAAAAAATTATCAATGGTCATACGTACCAATGAAAGGATATTAATACTGAGGATACTATAATGAAAGGATATTAATACTGAGGATACTATAACGATGAATTGTTTATTTTATAAACGTTTTCTAATATAATTGATCCAGTGAAAATCATTTCCATCAAATCGAATTAGTCTATCTTTTGTAACAAATTTTTACAGCGAACATTTTTTATTGTGTAGATCTTTTCTGGTCCAATCCAAATAAAACTACTTATTATTTTTTTATCAATTTCAAAAAGGAGGAGGTTCTATGTTCGGCTCTATACACATTTGTAATGTATGTTCGCCGATTTCTCCGTCAATTATGGACCGATTTTCAAAATTCTTTTTGTTATTCGAAAGGGTACACTTCCGAGGTGGTCCCATTGGAACCAAGTCAGGATTTGATCGGGGGAACGGGGCAAATCGAAGAAAACCTTCAAATTTCACTGACGAGTTTGAAGTCGGTGCCAAGCCCAAACAATACAAAAATAATAATAACATTTTTTGACGTATACACAAAATTAAATAACCAACAAAACAAATCTTCGGTAGTACTTAAAATAAAATTGTAAATAGATAAATAGGTTTAGGTACGTACTTAATTGTGTGTATATAGTAGAATATAAAATACGTGTAGTAGATAGGTTAAATAAGGTTTTTGTTCATTATATTTAGTTATTTCGACGAATATAATGTACATATTTTTATATAATGTATATATTTTTAGTCTGTTCCTTATTTATTTTTTGAATTCGGTTTATATTATTTGTTAAAAATATTTTATTTTATTATACAATAAATCGCAAATTCATAAAAAGTATATGTTAACATATCGATGAGTTAATTAAAAAAAAATGTTTATTATATGTAATAAGATTTATGTTAAATTAGAGTACTATCATTTTCAAGATTAACTTTCAAAATTATATGTAATGAAATATTGAAAAATATAATAGCTCCAACCTTTCAATATGAGTGTTCTTTCCTGCAATGACCTCATAGGTATGGTATTTTTTTGTTTGGGAATAGAAGTCAATTGGTGGGTGTTAAGTTTGCCAAATACGTTGTATACATAAAATGGTTTCATGTTTGTAAATTTTTCTCCAGTATCCATCTTGTGGCAAGTTTGTTCATATCCAATGACTTGTTAAAATGTTCTGCTTCGTTCACATCCTGTTCATAGAAATTTTCTTGGAACTAGGATATAAGTTTTACAGAAAACCAACAGATACAGATAGATACATACCAAACATACATACTTAATTTATAGGGCATATCTGAATCAGATTCCTTAGAATATGAACTAAGAATTCTCTGGGACTTATTTTTTTGCAAAATTGATACAAAATCTGAGATGCAACTAAAAAGTCTTGCAATAAGGAGTAATAATATCTAATGTTCGCCTATTATAAAAAGGGAAACAGAAGAAATTAAGACAGACAAGTTTTCAAATTAATTGTTTGATATAATGTACATATAAAACGTAAAGTAGTGAGATAGATGTTTCGTTAGCAATTAATACTCTTATAACTCGAATAGTTTAAAATAACATAAGTTTACAGTGAAATGGCCACATATATAGCTGATTATAAAATAAAGCGTTCAATAAATTAACGATTAGTTCTTGACATTTTTCAAGTTATAAATAAATAAGTATTCAATTCTTCAATTAGGCAGTTAATTTCATTCATTAATGTTTTTAATACTTTTAATTGTCTTCTTCTGTTTTTAATGTTTGTAATGTGGACTAGGATATAAGTTTTACAGAAAACGAACAGATACAGATAGATACATACCAAAAATTGTTCGTATATTAGTTGTATAAATTACTTAATTTATAGGGCATTAATCATATCTGAATCAGATTCCTTAGAGTATGAACTAAGAATTCCCTCAGACTTATTTTTTCGCAAAATTGATAGAAAATCTGAGATGCAAATAAGGAGTAATAATAGATAGTAATAATAGTAATAATAGTAGCTTGCAATAAGGAGTAATAATATCTAATGCTCGCCTATTATAAAAAGAGAAAAAGAAGAATTTAAGACAGACAAGTTTTCCTCGAAGTTCTTGTGTTTCGCCAAGGAAAAATAGACCGCATTGGAAAGGTACTAAAGCAATACAATAGTAATTTAATAAACTTGACAATATTATTTTGGAACGTTATTTTTACGACAAATAATATTTTTAAAAAGTAGTTCTATATCCTGCTTGGGTTAGTAATTGTAGATAATAGAGTCAATACTCATCGTATCGCCTTCGATATTATATATGGACATTAAGTGACATTTCTTGATTATTATTTAATTCATTATTGATTTAAAATTAAAAAAAAATTTAGTGTCTTATAAAAAATTTACGCTAAATGATGAGTAAATGGTACACAATAGTGAAATTAATTTCTAAACAGTAGCTTTGATATTGATTTGCATATTAAAAGCCTGTACACAAAGAAAATGTTGTTAAGTCGTATATTAACGTATTTTATTCAAGGATAAGGACGTTGCCGGCCATCAAAACAGGATATTGTAAAACATTTTTGTTGATTAGCTTGGGTGTCAACGAGAGGATTGGCCTCAGACATCAAATTAATTGTTTGATATAATGCACATATAAAACGTAAAGTAGTGAGGTAAATGTTTCATTAGCAATGCGTACCCTTATAACTCGAATAGTTTCAAATAACATAAGTTTACAGTGAAATGGCCACATATATAGACAGTTAATTTCATTCATTAATGTGTTTAATACTTTTAAATGTCTTCTTCTGTTTTAAATTTTTATCTCAGTTTATGAAACGAAGCGATTGCTTCTATATGCGATTGCGATATAAGTGATATTTTTTCCTTATTTCGCTGTTCTATTATAATAATCTTTTATTAATATTTATTTTATAGATTGCTTCCACATATACTTAAGAGACCTACCCACAAGCCTTATTAGTTACAAGATAACAAAAATGATGGTGTGACTATTAAATTTGTTATTATTTCACTGGCTAAGTATTCTTGGTCAACTTCTATGATATTTGATTTTGACATGGAAGGGCGTATATTTTCTTCAATGTATTCCCATTTAAGTTGTAATAGCCACAATATCATTATCATTGTAAAAAATGTATGAGTTAACAAATAAGACCTTTTTAACTAACCATCATAACGATGCGAAACTCTCAGCTAAAACTGAATGGAAATCATCATAGATAACCTTTATAGGTATCACAAAGTCGTGCAGGCATATTATATTTGGTCTTATGTTTGATGCAAAAGTTAGGTCTATTGCTTTTCGATTCAGCTGGCAGTTTTCTTTTTCCTGCAGTATCTCCCTGGTTCTTAATCCCAGGTTTAGGTCTTTTCCCTTTCTGCCCTTGCTTCCTAGGTTGCCTTAACTTGTATTGATCCTCCCATAAGTCTTCCAGATTGTATAATTGTATTTCTAATTCATAAGTTATATGAGTCAAAGACCCCCAGATATTTTCTTTATTACCAGATGCTTCGTCTCGGCTTGGAGAGTATACTATTTTTTATTTTCACGTCCTTTGTTATCAATATTGTTAATATGCTTTCTGAATGTATTGTTAATTGATGCTCTATTTTTTGTTCCAGATGTTATATTATTTCGTATGCAATTTTATATGTGTTTTTATATACTCCATTATAAATTAAAGGCCGTTACTTATTTTATAAATGCTAGATCCCTTCTTATATTAAACGTCATAGATGTAAACATGTATTTTGCATCAGCCATATCTATTACTGAAAATGCGAAATATGAATGTAAATAAATTGACACATTGGATGTATTGGACAAAAATCCAGTACAAACTCTCAAAGAACGTCCAGATAACTTGGCAGTCGAGGAATCAACATTTTACAGATATTTACATGCAATGGGAAAAAACCAAAAGGATGGAAATGTTTACGACACGAAATAGCTGGAAATTCGATTTCAAAAAAGAAGGATCTTCTGTGGCGTATTGTGATTGGTGATGAAACGTAGATCTACTACGACAGTCGCAAGTGCAAAAGTCATGGGTTAGTCTGGGAGAGCCGCCATCCACTTCGACACCGAAGCGAAATGTTCATGGTCATAAAGTTTTCCTGTTATTATGGTAGGAATTGCTAAAACCGATTGAAACTGTTACTGTAGAAGTCTACCGACGAAAAAAGATCATTGGCAAGAGACGCAAAGCCACCTTCTTGCATGACAATGCTCGCCCACATGTTGCAAGAGCTGTAAAGGATACATTGTTACAGTTTTAGTGGATCTCATCGTCCTCAGCGTACTCTCCTGATATAGCGCCTTCTAATTACTATTTGTTCTGATCGATGCGGTATAACTTCGTTTGCACACGGTTTCGAACTGTCAAGGTCAAAATTTGAAAATTAATCAATGACTGAATGCTGCCAAACCAAAATCCCTCTTGAGTGGTCGCAGAAAATAGTTAATATTAAAATTCTATTAATATAATACTTTTTATTTCAATATATGCCTTGTTAAAGTGAAAAATTATCAAAATATTTGCAAACACTTAATGTTAAATAAAATACTCAAAAGTTTTCAAGTATTATTGGATTTCTGAAAATTGATTAATCTCTTTTGAGTTATTTGAATTGGAATTATACCAGATGATTTAAATTTATTTGATCAGAATCAATCGATGATATTAAAAAATTAATGTTCTCGATTTTATAGTGTCTGATACGATGTTTTTATAGATATATTACAGAATCCAGTTGGTATAACCGTAACATAATTAGAGCACATCCATAACGCGAACGAGTTCGTAAAATCGATAACATTCGCATTCAGACGCCTATTAGCGAACAGTTCGTTGAGCCATTGTAGGAACTAACCTAGGAAATTATATCATTTGCATACCTCCTCAAGGAGTGATCTGACTCGTAATGTCAACCGCGGCGGTCCAGCTGGAATATAAATGCGACGGAAAAGTGACAGATGGATCGGGAGAATATTAATGATGCCACTAATGTGTCGATAATATTCAAGGTTGGCTGGGCGATACTGAGGCGTTGAAACGGATGCGTTCGGAATTTTAATTCGTTTTTGCATCATCTATTTTGGTATCATCTTGAGTTTGATGGACACGACAAAATTAGGTTAAAAATTGTCTGCCAGGACGAAATATAAAAAAATCGGACTTTCAATGACGACCGTATCGTTACTGCGTTATAATTCTATAGAGTGTTTAATAATGGATTGGAGGAAAATGTAATTTTGTTCTTTTTTGTGTTAATTAAAGTGAATTTATTCATATTAATTATCAAACACTTATACGATTTATATATATTAGGCCTATAAATTAATTTTAAAGTATTAACAACAGATGGTGTTACTGTGTATTAAATCGCATCGGGTACATTTATCAACATCATGTTAAAACTCTGCTGACAATCTTCACAAGTCAAAATGTGAATAAAAAAAATGTCAATGCATTGAAAATGTCCGAATTTGCACCAAGTAAATCGCATTTGCCTGAAGTTGAACATGAAGCTTATGGCAACCCTGTTCCATCGATTTCATGTGAATACTGGTTTCGACGTTTAAAAAGTGGTTATTTTGACGCAGAAGATAAAGAGATGCTTTAAAACCAACTTATAGGCCTAATATGTACATGCATAATTCCGTCACTGTTTTCTGCCAGAAAAATTGAACCAAATGATTCTTAAAACTTTTTTTGAAGCCATAAGCCATAAAGAACTCCATTAAGAGGGTTTTGTTTGAAAAATGACAAGTGGTAAACGGCACTACAATTTCTCCTGTAGTAGCAGAGAGTTAAATTAGTGGTTTGAAAAGTTTCGGGCAGCCAAGATAAATAGTTATTTTAGACGTGGTGAAATGAGCACCGAAGATGATGAAAGCAGTGGATGCCCAAAAGAGATTGTTGCCGATAAAAACATTTTAAAAATCCACAAAATGATTTTGAATGACAGTAAATTGAAATTGAATGAAATAACAGACACTCTAAAGATATCAACTGAACATGTACATCATATCATTCACGAACATTTGGGTATGAGAAAGCTCAGAGCAAAGTGGGTGCCGCGCGAGCTCACTTTTGACCAAAAACAACGACGAGTTGATGATTCGGAGCAGTGTTTGAAGATGATCAAGCGTAATAAATCCGAGTTTTTAGAGAAACATGGCTCCATCTTTTCACTCTGATATCCAATCGACAGTCATCCGAGTGGACTGCACACGATGAACCCGCTCCAAAGCGTGGGAAAACGCAACAGTCGGCTGGTAAGGTTATGGCATCTGTATTTTGGGATGCGCATGGAATAATTTTCATTGACTACCTTGAAAAAGGAAGGACCATCAACAGCGACTATTAAATAGAGTTATAGGACCGTTTAAAGGACGAAATCGCCGAAAAACGCCGCATTTGAAGAAAAAGAAACTGCTGCTTCACCAAGACAATGCACCGTCTCAAAAATCCATGATTTGGTCCTCGAATTGCTTCCTCATCCACCGTATTCTCCAGATCTGGCCCCCAGCGATTATTTCCTGTTCTCAGATCTCAAGAGAATGCTCGAAATTTTCGTCGAATGAAGCTGAATGAGAGAGAAGAGAATGAGAAGGTGATCGCCGAATCTGAGGCCTATTTTGAAGCAAAGGATAAATCGTATTTCAAAAATGGTATCAAAAAGTTGGAGGGTCGCTATAATCAGTGTATCACCCTTGAACGGAATTATGTTGAATAAAAAAAATTTTGTTAAAAAATGTGTTTTACTATAGTAGACAGGAGACTTTTCAATTGACCTGTTAACTAAATATTATGTATATTTAATTTATTCATAGTATTATGTCCATCCCCTGTATTACTAGAGATATTTTTTCCTTTAAATTACTAGAAATTACTTTTTCGCCAATCTAATATTTCCCATATACCATAAATCTAAAATGAAAGCATTATGAACTAAACTTATAGAAAAAAAAACTGGACTAAAATATTCTTCAAATAACTCACTAGTATGTTTAATAATAAGAACAACATTGAATATATACTGATTTTCCATATACATTAGTAATTACTAATAGACTAATTAACAAAGTAATAAATATTCTTAGATCGGTCATCGATCTAGTTAGTCATTTCCTTTCTTCATTCTGACCTTCACATCTAGTATTCACCTTTTGTTTTCTTTCCCATTGACATCTGTGCTAATAGCATCATTAGTATTATTTCCGCCAACAATTTTGTTTTCTTGGTATATATAGCTCACGTGGCTATTTTTATCACCTTCCTCGAAACGTACTGCACATACGTAGTGTTTCATTTAATCGAGCAGGTGATTAAAAGGCATAAAATTAGATTTATAGAGTAATATTAGGAAGAATATATAGAATTTTCCTGGAATTATAAAAACTAAAACATTTCATATCGATATTTATTCTGACTTAAGCATAGAAATAAATATCCATTTTTTAATGTAGGAGGGACTTGCACTGCTCTCTAGTATCTTTGAGTAAACAGAAAACATTTTAGGACCCGTTTCTCTGAAGGAACTTCTTTGATAGAATGTACTTAAAGAATTGCTACTTTTAGTGGTTTTCTGGAAATAAGATAACGCTTCGGAAAATGTTTGAATTGGAGAAGGTACACTATCTTTTATATTATAAATAAATTCTAAAATATAAAATATATAGATATATGTTATTAATTTTTACTATTGTAAACCATTACTATTATATACCATCAGATTAAATATTTAAGTTTAAAAGTCAAATTATAGTGATTAGAACAAAATTTATCTGAATTTTAACAATCTGAAACTTAAGGAAATAATTTATGAAGTATTAATAACATAAGGTATGTCGACTCAGGCATATAAGTCTTTATAAGCATTAAATTGTATTTTTATTTCCTCATTGTTGCGTATTCAATAAAATGTGTCGGTAGAAAGTTATATTAATTTAATAATTTTGTTTTATTATATAAGTACAATACAATGTTAATCTATAATTTAACGTATTCTAGTTTCCTTTTGTACTTGGATCAATTCACAAGCAAGATGAGTACCGAATAAATACTTGCATATTTGGATAATTTTTTCGCTTTAAGCCAATTATTGAGAAAAATTTGTACATATGTATTAAATAAAGTATTTCCCATAATTTTCTACTAATTTTTCTATTAATTTCTATTAATACTAGTTTTTCCTATCTTTCTGGCAATATGGCGATACATATCAAGTGATATCCAATAGTCGATTAATTTTCACACCTCGAATCCTCTGTCACACGGTCAAGCTACGCTCCATCGACGTGAACAAGTGGTAACCGAACTTGTTTCTGTTATTCCTTATAATTATATAATATTTATTAATATATTAATAAATTATATTTACTTAAAGGCATATATTTTTTATATCATATACATATGAATATACGAAAATATACTAGTATGATTATTAAATTTATATAAAAATATTTAAAAATCAAATTAAGTTAAGCTTAAGGATTTTGTTTATTTAACTTTATCTGCCTCCATTCCGCTGTGAAAATATTAAACGAACAATAACACTTGTTTCCCTACACCGGATCTAATAAATAATCATTGTTAATTCATTCATTATTGTGTTGACACAGATAATGCAATGAACAAATTACAATATGATATTTAGCTGTACAGCTAGACTGTGCATTCTTATTATAGCAATATAGTTAAGTTCCTCGGTTATAATTAGGATCGCGTAATTGCAATTGGCAGTGGCGTATCATTAATTTAGAACACCATCATACTCTTTATTTACGATCAAACGCGCTAAATATACTCAGTTTGAATTGGCGCTTTAGTTTTCAAGCCTTAATCGGCTTGATTATCATTTATATTTAGAATATTATTTTAGGTTTATTTAAATACATTATTTTTTACATTTTAATTTATGTTATAAAATATAGGTGGCTCTATTACTAGAAAAGTTTCTTAAGTTTTGTAAAAATTCATGCCAATAGTTAAATACTATAAAATTGTCTGATATAAATTATTTTATTTTGAACACAATTGGTCCAGTGTTTTTTCAAAATCAATATATCTGACTGGAAGTGAGGGTCAAATTTTTACGATTTTGGGAATATAAAAAATGTAAAATCTGGAGACTAGTTTTCCACTCCACTTTCCCATTGCCAAAGCAACCTTGTATATAGGTGCATGTCCCGATAAAAGATACTATTTTCTTCTTCAAGCCAGGCCATTTTTCGCGAATCTAGCTGGTCAAGAAAATTGGAATAATAATAGTTTGTAATTGTTCTGCCTTTTCAAGATAATCAATTAACAGAATCCCTTTTTTTTAAAGGAGGGGTTTGATAACTTAGGAGAATACCGAAAGTGTATGTAGAAACGATGAAACTGGATTAAATTGTAATAGGAGACTGATTATAAAATACATAAACTAAAATTAATACGTTTGATTTATGCTCATAATACTGCCGTTATAGAAGTAAACATTTTTACAAAAAGTTACAAATAAACTAACATTTATTTATACATTCTATATTAAATAACTTTGAGACAATTTTCATGAAATGTTGACATTGACAAATATAGTATATATGTCTCGCACCATATTTTATCGTTGTTTTTTTTTAGTTGGTATGTTGGTAAAGTATTTTTCCCTGTTTCCCATGTTTTCTGTACACGTTGATAAATATCCATGCAATTTATATATGTAGAAAAAAGAAACAGAAAATAGATTACCTTCTACTGTCCGTTAACTTTAAAAGACCCAGAAAAGTGAAATTTGAAATATAATTCCAGAGACCGTAATTTATTTATATGCGAAATGTGAAAATGAAGTATGAAAAAATAAAAAATATAGTACAAATTACTACAGATTAATCTTCTTGTTTTCAAATTATGGTAATTTTTATTAACACGTTTATCCAATTCTAAAGTAATTAGATATAGCAGAATAATATTCTGACAATTTTTGATATAATATCTTAAGTGATCTTCCAATTAATTGAATATGATTTTATGGATAATTTGAATACCTAAACTTAATTAGAAAATTAATTTTAAAGATTTGGAGAATTTTTGTGTTGATATATATCGATATCGATATATCGATATTTGTTTAAAAAATTTTTGGCCAATACATCGACATTTTTAGCCGATATTTGTTCAAAATAAATTAAATATAACTTTTAATAAACCTTTAAAGTTTGTACTTAATCTTAAAGATTTAGTAATTTTTTTTACTTAATTATAAATGTTCACCAAAAATATCTCTACTTTTTAAATTATTAAAAAAAACAAAACATATATTTTAAGCTAATATTTCACTGTTTTTATTTCCTCTTAAAATTATCGATATTTTTTATACTTGTTGCAAAAAATATATTTAATATACCTAAAAAATACATTTTTTTTTTCACCGATATATCGATATATTTTTTTAAATATCAAAAACGATATATGGATATTTTTTCGGTGGTCAACACCCCTAGCGCTTGGGTTCGATTTCCGCAAGGATCTTTAATTGCCATTATTTATAGGTTAGAGAGTGAGATCCGAAAAGGAACAATTATTCCAGTCATGGTAATAACTAGGCTGGGTAAATTGGAACTGTTTCTAAATCGACTACTGTTGACTACTGTTCGGTAGGTTTAATGATAAAAATCATGATTCGAAACACACATTAGACAATATCTCCAGTTGAGAAAAGTCTTACTTGGTAAAAATGTTATTATTAAAATATTATTCCAGTTTTTGAATATACATTGTATTTCCTTATGTTGCTTTGGTTTCTTAAGTATTTTTCAAGGTAAGTATTTATTATTTCACTAATAGCATCATTCTAGAGGCAGTTTTCTTTTGCTATACGAATTTATTAGGCGACAAAACAGGAAATAATCGTTTTGCCTTTTTTACGTTAATCTATTTCATTCCTTGATCATTTTATCGTGGTTTTGTCAACTATTTCCGAAATGGTAAGGCCAAATAGAAAAGCTGCATGTCATTAAAAATGCTTTTAGGTAGAGCAGTATAGAGTGTCACTACTATTCCCAAATTAAATTTTATGGAAACTTATAATAATTGTAAAAGTGTATATAGCTACCTCTGAAAAAACTAGGAACTCATCATACATCACTAATCAGAATATTCAATTAATAAACAGATTCAATACTAAATAGCATCGGTATAGTACCTAGATAACTAATGCAAAAACAGACATCCATAAAGAAAAGTGGAAATGGACATACACAAAGCGTATCTAAATTATTAAAATAACTGTACAGATGCACTTTTTTGCTTTAATATCATCATTTGTTTCCTTGTTAAGAACGAGCTACAATAGTTTTTTTTTGTAATTTAACTTGCTAATTCTTTTAAATCACACGGAAAGTTAACAGTTTGATTATAGTAAAAGATTAATTAAGATACATGTCTGAGGTAGGATAAAACTAGTTCCATAAATAAAATTTTAAGAAAATATATTGATCATAATATATTTTGATAATTGATTAAATCATTGTAAAATTAAACATCGTGGACGCCAATGAATTTATATGTTTTCTACAATTAACAGTACCAGTAACATTATTCTTTTTTACAGTTTCCTAGGAGATTGGCGCGGCAACACCGCTTACGACAACAGGTGTTATCTGAGATGTGTTAAATATTTTTTCAAACAATATCTGACGACCAAGGAAATCATATACGTATCTGGTAAATAACGCTTTATAAAAAAACATCTCTCTCTACCAACTAGTTACCTATTCAGCTAATCGTAATTAGCGTCTTAGTTTAGTGACATCTAAATTAAGTAGAATAGATTTCGATTATAATATTCACCACAAAACAAACAAAATATTTCTCTGAAAGCAGGTCAATTACTGTTTAAATACTTTGGCAGAACCGTAAGAAATATTTCAGCTTTACAGAAAGGTAATTAGGCTGGAACAATTGTGTATGAATCATTAAACAATAACTGAAACAAGAAAGCCTTTGTAAATTATGTATTACGTGTGTTTATGAGACCACTGATGTCTCTTTTCAGTTCTACGAAGTTAAAATCAGTTTCGTTCCGACAATGCAGTCAAGTATTCTAGAAATTTGTATTTTTACCGTTAGATGTATTATATAAGGAAGTCATTTTAGGTAGTGAGGGTATATACTGATTCATTTATGGCAAATTATGAGCTTTGAGATTCTTTTCTCTACTATATTATTCCGCAACTGCCTTATTTCCCTAATTTAAATCCATCTGGTTTCTAACTATTCTCTAAAATCGCTTAGAGGTGCTTAGAGGTGAGTAAACAAATAGGGGATGAAATAAATTTGGAAATATTGTTCCTAACAATGTTTTTTTGTGACACTACACAAAAGGATAATATTAAGTGCTGTGTTAAGAGTGGCAACACGATAAATGTTCACCCCTTATCAGTGGTAGACTATTTATGAACTCAAAAAATGTAATCTTGCTTAGTTAAATTGCTGTTATTCAAACTTTGTATCAAAAATTAATATTTTAATCATTAATCAAATAATAAAATATTTTAAAGAAGTTTTAAAAGTATTAATTTTAATTCATTGCAAGATTAAGTTTAATATTTAATAAAATTGTTTAGTTAAAAAAACTAAGATTACCGGGTGATTTTTCAAATTCTATGAAAGATATCCATAGTATGATATGCAGAATATCTTACTAAATTGCATTTTATTAAAAATCCTGTATAAAATCATTCTTATAAAGACTAATTTTTAAAAATTAATATTTGTTTTTTTTTCATCATTAACATATAAGATTAAATATGTATTATAATCCATTAAATATTCTTTATAATGCATGCATTTACGTGCTATTCAGTTGGCAATTATTTAATAACATATCCAATGTCTAATAAATTCAGAAAAAAATTTGAATCACTAAATATGATTAAACCCTCTATTTATATTTTACATGTTCGTATAAATAATAATAATATTTGGGAAATCGTCACAAAACATTTAAATTAAAATATCTATTTAGTACATTATCCTATCGAAGTAAACTTTAGTTGGATAAGTTAAGTTCAAAATATGTTATATTCAATTTATTTAGATATGAATTATAAATGTATTTAGCTACACCTACTAGAAGGAACATACAATATGTTTTATAAGATCGAGAAGATAAATATACCTTGATATACGTTCAAATATTCTTTCAGTAAGATTTCGAATAGTAAATACTTTTTAAAATTTCCATAATATTTAAACATTTCTTGTATTTCACTAACTCTGTACATTCTTTGTTACATATCAATGTTTATATTTATTTAGTTATATGCTTGGGTAGAAATGTTAGCACTGTTGTAATTGAAAACATATTAAAAATGTAATAAATAAATATTATCTATTGTGTAAATTACTTTATGTAAATTACTGTTGCAGTCAGTAAGCCTCAGTGTAAATTACTAAAAATTAGATTATTATAATTATTTTGTCATCAGTATGTGAAAACAAAAATAAAAATCAAATCCATATAATACCAGATCGAAAATTTTCCCCATCCAAAATATAAAAACATCGATTAAAACAAAACTGACGATGCGAGCACCCCATAAACGTTAGTCCGATGCAAATCTTTACGCTCTGAAAGTATTTCGATTCTTGAACGATTGCAACGTTCTCCAGATAATAATTGAATTATTATCCGGTTCTTTGATCATATTCATAGAAATGACAATGAGATGGGTATTATGATAATGAAATAAATTGTTGTTGCTGTTAGTAAACGACGTTCAAATCTAAATCGTGGCGTCCGTGCTAGCATTTCCTTCGATCGATGCCGCATGACCTGAGTGGTTAGCTCTTATGGACAATAGTTGATCGTTCGCGTCTGATCATGCACATGATTACATGGGAATGGTTGGTTAGTAAACACCGTACATCGAGATGGAGAGATGGATAAAGTGCAGTGATCTTGATTACTAACTGGTCGCATTATTACCTCTCCAACAATAGATACTAAATAAGTTAAAATGTAGCAGAATTCTTTATATTATTTAAACGAGACGACGAATTAAAACATTCTGAAATGCAACTCATAATTTTCAGATCAATTTAAAATTATTGTAAGACATTAACTGGAGTTGACTGCTGTCATTAGTCTGGTGCCGATGACGGTATTTACAGACAAAAACTATTTTGGTGTACTTTTTTATACTTTTTTTAACACTATTAATCCTGAGACTGACAAACTAACTATTTTAATTTTATTTATCTTTTGAAATGTAATTCTTAATTAAAAGTGTTATCAAACAATTAACGATAAAATTTAATTAAAATTAAAAAAATTAAAAAACCATTTAATTAGTCGTGAAAAGACTTTAAATACAATTCCTGTTCTTATTCTTTGATTTTCTACGTGTTATGTATTTGTTATAATCATAAGAAATGCTTATTATTCAGTGGGCAGATTGTTGAACTACTACGAGCAATATATTTTTTTTTAAATCTGATTAAAACAGATTTTTGTAAACAAAACGTTAGTACCAGAATGCGTTAAAATGAATATTAATAATCCCTATTTGACAGATATTATCATAAATTTATAACCAGAGTAACCATGATCACTGCATCGATGAGATAAGCGACTAAACCAGCAAGAAAATATAACGTTAGTAAAGAAAGACTACACATAAAATTACGATTCAACATGGACAAAACGCATTCGCAATTCTTATAAAAAAAGTGGATAAAATTAATACAATACCATGTCATTGTACACTTCTTCGGACATTTTCTGAAAAACACATATATATGTTTCAAAAAATATCTGTTCGATCTTGATGGGGAAAGTTGGGTGGACATGGGGTTTCATTGCACGATATTGCTTCAAGAAATGGTGACCGAAAGGTTTCTAGACAATCCACCACGTTCCTAATGCAATACCGACAATCTTCTAAAGTAAAATTACAAGTTTACTATGTTTGGAATGTTCTAGTTAGGCTACCTTAGTTATAATATTGTTCCAAACAATATATATGAAATAATATATAAATGATAATTAAAGATAACTAGAACTAATATCTAGAAGTTCTAAAAATATTGATTTAGAAAAAATGTTTATATTATTTGTTTATATATTAATTTCTTTATTTATCAACAAAACGTAATAGGCTTAACTATAAATGTGATTATTGATTAATAGAGATTTCAAGTTTGAGTTATAAGTTTATTCGTTATTACACTAAAATAAATAATTTGCCTTATCTTTTGTCATTTATTTTTTGTTTTAAAGTCATTACATAAAAGTAGAGTTTATTTCACTGGTGCAGTTTATATTAGCCTTATCAAATAATTAATGAAAGTATCTCCTATCAAATAACAATGTTTAATAAATACAAGAAATCCTTGTTTCAAAATCATGTAGTTTTTACACGTATACTTTGAAGATGAATAATACCTATCAGACCGGATATTTATTGAGTGGTGTGTAGTATATCTTATATATGTCTAATTTGACTATATGATATTCCAAAATATGACGAAAATTCAGCCTCATTAAAGATATACAGATAAAGACTTACGATATATTCTGTAATCCTACTTAAATTTTCATTCAAAAATATAAAACTAATATTAAGGTAAAATTTAACCAAAATTTCAAGTTTCACCTGAAAAGTCTTAAAATATTAAAATAAACTTTGCTTGAATGATGCTCAATGATAATTAACACTTTAGATAATATCTTCACAATATTTATCGAAATCCGTTAATTAACTGGTACAATATTTGTAAAACAAACATCGAAACAAACAAAACATAGTAAACATGTTAATTTTAACACTCTCCCGTCAGAAACAATAATAACAAAAACCTGTTAAATGTTATAATAAATTAAAAGTCCAAGAAAATAGATATACCTCAATGCCAAACCAAAGAGAAACTAAAAGTTATACCTTCAGAGCATTTCGTTTATTGTTAACGAAAACATTTGCAAGTATGCCCTGAACGTATATATAGAAGGGTGTATCTACAGAACAAAAACCATTCACCGCCGATGTTATAAAAAGCAACAAAAAAGTATAAATGGGAAAAGCATATTAACAAAAACAAGATGAGAAATGGGAAAATTCAAAAAATATTAAAAAATAAAATAAAATAAAATAAAACTTTCGATTAGATAATGGTTTAGGTATGTACAAAAAAAAAATAACATGGTGTACTCTAAATCTGAAACCTCGTTGATCCATTCGACCAAACGAAATCTCAATATACCATGTTCACTCCACTCGTCTCCCATGTATCGTTGTGGAGTTAATGCGAAAATAAAAAGAAAATAAAAATAAAACTATAATTATATAACTCGCAGTCAAGTCACTCTCAAAACATCTCCAAACAAAAACTTACAAAGAGGTTCGAAAGACATTGAATAGTGTGAATGGCTTTCTTTATTTTTTCCTGCTGAAAGAACCATAACAGTTGAAAATACTTCAGGAAATGTCATTAAACATATATCTCAAGAGCTTTTACAACATGCACATACGTAACTACTGATGATTGTTATTTCCACCGTAGATCTGACTCAAACCGCTACACGTTTGCTATTAATTTTCGCCAATATCATCGTAACTATGATTGTAAATAATTGTCATCAATATTAACGAAACTAAAGTAAAATAAAAAAAGCATACAAAAAACAAAAACAAGCCCTACAATACCTAAACTGGTTTCAATATCGTATCGAAGCGAAATAAAAACATTTATTTATGGATATGCAAATATAACCGTGACATAATCAGCTGTTTTGTTATCTTATTCTTGTTTATTGATTTTTAACATTATTATAATGACATGTTAAGTAAAAGCTTTTGTATGGTTTTTAAACAACCAAAAACAGAGAAGAAAACCTTCAACACTACCGACATAAAATACAAGGTATTACTGAAATGTTTGTATAACATTTTAGACATTTTTTAGCTTTTAAATATGAAATAATCAAATTAGTTTAATCAAAATAAGGGAAATTTTAAGTTTGTTACTAATGAGAATATACTTAAGGACAATGACTTGTTGGGAGAACAAGTTTCAGAAATCTTTACAAATTAGGATCTAAGATGCTAAAACACATTGTTGATGACAACTATTCACGCTATTTATTAAAGAATTTGTGTTGTGTTCATGTCAATTTTTCGAAGACAATAGAATATATCAAAGGAATATGAGAAGGTTGCCTAAAAAGAGTGCATAATAGAACGTAGTATTTTCGCAATTTCTAATAGAAATATTGTGTAATACATGTTTAGTTCATCATGTTTGGTGCTAAACAACCTTTAAAATCTTAGCCCAATTAACAGACCAGAAAATATTTGCTCATTAGGATTTCTCTGCAGAGAAAATATGAATGAAACAGCACATTAGTACTGAGTTATTTATAAAAAGATATATAGGAAAAATTGTATTTTGGTGAAATTGTATTTTGGTGAAAAAAGTGTAAAAAATAGATAAAAAAATGGAAAGGAAAAGTGTTACTTAGGTCATTTAGTGAAATTTTCAGGGTGCGTATTTCATCGATAAAACCACATTATTGATTTCTACTATTTAGAAGTGTTGATTTAAATATACCTTAACCGGAAAAAAATAAAAGAATGAGAAATTGGAAATAGTAACTGAACGAAATCATCGTGACATCATAGTCACTCATTAATTAAATATGTTGCTATAGAAGAAGTAGTTGATGTTCCATAGTCTTGAAATTTCAGTATTTTTTGTGGTTGAATTCTGTGGAAATGGCGAATGAGAGTGGCGCATAACATTTCGTAATAAATCTCTAAACTTACAAAACACATATGTCAAAATTAATTCTTAGCACATATTAACATGATTAAAGTATTATGAACAATAAACAAAGGATATATTTAACAAGTCACTCAACTTCTGGTTGTAGATAATGTGAAAAACAGATTCATAAAATAATATTTCCATTTTTTTATAATGTAATTAATGTATTCGGATTTAATAATTTCAGTAAGATCCTGTATAAATAGGAAATATGCAAACACACTATTTCTAATATACTACCAAACACACCGTCATACATTATGACCAATATCAAAAGGAAAACAACACGAGCTTATTCGTAACTTACTTCTCGTATAGTTAAGGTGTGCGAGACCATCTGGATGTTGTTCTGGCTTTGGCTGTTGGGAAGATTCTCACTCGACCTCGATCGCGCCAGCTGTTTCGAGCCGTGCATGACCTGTCGGCTCTTCAGGAGCATCTCTGTCTTGATGAATACTCGAGAAATGTACGAGGATGTGAGGCCTCTTATTCCAAAGGCTACCTGAAAGATAATGAAAAAAATATGTATGTTTTTATTTTCAATACTCTATCTCCAATGTTATTTGATTCAGACAATATCGTTTAAATAATGTTTATTTTCAGATTTCTCAATATAGTTCGAATATTAAAACAACTAATGGGCGTAAAATAAAATACTTATTCTTTACATTATCCAAGATGCTCAGCTAGTACTAATAACATTTTAGTTTATACTGCATGTAGGGTGAATCCTGGAATGTAGATGGGCACAAGAATGAATTATCGAAGTTCAAGAATTATTAATGAAGAGTAGCCGGTGTTTTTTTGTCGCTTTCACGAATTTCGTCATTTCGCGACTATACAACAGTATGGTGTTAATATCCGGGGGATGGAGACATACATAGGCCAGCGACATTTATCTCAGTGTAGGCTAGACTCTATGAAGATAATCGATTTTTTGTAGAAATCCAAGGGGTCCGTCCGTATTTTCTCCTGTTGTGCAGCGTATAACGTAGTCCTAAGTCGTGGATAGTCGCCCAGAATGTGGTAGACTAAGGCAAGGGCAAGGTGACAAAATTCACAGTGAGCAAGCGCGTTCGAAGTTATCAAGTGACCAAAAAACGCCAGTGACGTGAATCTCAATAGATTCACAGCTATGGCATATGGTGACGAAGGAAAGGAATGTGCAGAGAGGTGAAAAATTCCGTTTTAATTCTGAAGGGCTTGTTATGGTTGACCTCCTGAACCCAACGACGCTGTACCTTGTTCTTGGTGAAACACAAAATGAATGGGGTGGATACAAACATATGTGATGAAGAGGGGAGAGGAGGCTGCCGAGCTACCCCCACTATCTATGCTATCCTTTCTCGGAATGCCAACGTAAGAAGGGATATTATAATTCTCTTGTAGCCAGTCAGATAGAGGGTACGGATGATTGACAGTGGACAGATGATTAGGGGATGGTTGAATTTGTGTTCCAAGAAACATTCGAGGGAATTTCGGGAATTGGTAAGAACGAGCCATTCTTTGAAAAATTTTATTGCAATGTGGGATAAAGCTTCGAGTATCAGTTCAGCGTTCAATAATAGAAAGGAATGGGGTTAATTTTTTCATATTGCTCAATTCACCGAGCTCTATTTTGTCAACTAAAGATGCATATCAATTGTCTTGGAACTGTAATGTGGGTATAAAAGGAAATGGGACAACAAACCCTCTAGTTAGACAAGCAACTTTAATTGACAGAAACATTCCTAGAACCGTATTTGTCATAATAATTTTATCATATTATGATATCGAAACAATTCTGGCTTATTACATAAGATTTTTTTTGCATTTTTAATTTTGTGCTCTAAGTTATCAGTCAATAGGCTTATTTGGAAGAAACATGTACTAATAAAGCGTGTAACTTTGGCTTAAACTAAACCAGCATCTATTTCATTAACATGTCTTGCATTGTGTTTTATATCTTGTCTTTTGTGTATAGATTGTATACTTTAAATATTTTTAAGTTCACGATATTAATCTATATTTTATACCTCATTCTATGTATTAGGTTGTGACACTTTTATTTATGTTAATAGTGTTTTTATCGTGTATTTTTAATTATTAAATTAATCAAATTATGTATTAGAGTATCAAATAAATAATTCTACGTCTCAAGTTGCTAAATAATAAGCGCTCAAGTAAATATAATATTTTAAAGTACTAAAAAAATTGCCTATATCCTGTCAGAATTCGAACTCGAGACCGCTGGTATTGTATTATTTATATTACAGTTAAATTAATTACTAGCACATATTTACCAATATTTTATAACAGACTGACCATATCTAAGATTTCTGTGGACTATATGTTAATACTGATATGAACTGTATAGAATGATAATATATACAAGTAATGAAAATCAAGTAGTTAGACATATTTTGGTATATGGAAGAGGGCAACGTGACAACGAATTATCAATGCCAAATATGAAACACCTATTGATGAACCAGCGTTTAGTTGGCGCCGTGGTAAAGGCGACAGTATGGTACGCTGCCTGCTGTTGCGGATTCTGCTGGAGCATGGTCGTAAACTTGCGTTTGTTTAACATTTGTGATTGCCCTAAGGCAAGAGTGCTAAATTTAACAAAGAAAATGATTCCAATCACGTCACTAACCAGGCTAGGAAAGGCCGGATGTCTACTGGGATGATCTCTAAGTTGGCCACTCGCCAGTGGTTGAATTCGAGCCGAGGACCATGCCTCGAAGCCCATGTTAAGCAATGGGTCCAGTTCAGACAAACTTTAGTTGGTAAAAAAGCAGACTCTAAAATATACCGAAAAAAAGCTATTGATGAACATGATAACAAACACATTCAGAAGGTAATTAGAAGAATCAACCTACTGAAAAAAAAGACTAATATATATTACATTGAAATAATGAATGGAGTAAGTATAAATATTTATAAAAATACTTCGAAAAGTTTAGTAATCCACATTTTAAAAAGAAATAATAAAACATATTTCTAAAAATGCTATAACTCAATATTTAACGATTAATAAATACTTGACCTACTATCAATTATTTTTCATTATACAAATTATTATATATCATAATTCTAATAATTATTTATTCACCATTTTTTCCATTTTAATAGTTTATTTGGTTGAAAATGTAATTTAAGATTTTGTAAAAATTGCATTTACATTTTATGTGATAAACTTCATATTTATATCGCGTCTGGTAACAGAAAAAGATTTATATTGCAGTTAAAGCGAATACGAGTCAAATATGATCAATAAAATGTTCTAGCGTGAACAGTTTGCGGAATTGAATTTCTGATACGCCTATTAAACGTGAGGAAATTTAGACCGCCTGGAATAAATGTTTTTAATAAAGCACGGAAACGATAACAACGTTTTAGATTTCATATTTCTGGGTATTGCATAGTTTTAAATGATAATATACATTTGTGATACTCCACATGATGGTTTTCTAATTACTTTTGATATTGATACTAATCGTTGCAGACAACTTAACAATTTATCCTTAGAATACTTAAAAATCTAGGTGTACATCTAAGAAGATCCATCAGTCCTAGCTTAACGTCTAGTTTAATAATGTGTATGTATTAACACCGTTTTTTTCTTTTAAATGCACCTCACTACACTACTCTACACAAGATCAAAAGGTTTGATTCTTCCGATTCTCTATCCTGTTCTGGTGTTACCCAAGAGTTGTAATAATTCGATATTAACATAACAATGGAGTCTCTCCTTACGATGCTTTGCGATTCTCTTGATTTCATGAGTGACAGTCGACGTCTGAAGGTCTCGGTGTTAGTAATCAGTCCTATAATATCTGTGTGCATTTACTATACTTCTTGGGACTTTGTTCTGGAAAACTTGCATTGTGTTTACATTGCTTATCGGGGAACACCTCTAAAATTGAATTCGGTAGGTCCATATACGTTTAAATATTTGCTTGTATGATATTAATTTATTATGTACTAATAATTATGATTTTCGTCCAATTAACAAATACGTTTTTCTATATTGCTACATTTTAAGTTCAGTTCTTTCCCTTCCAATCAGCCAATGTAGCCATCGTGATATTTTCCATTTCTGTCATATTACATGCGTAAAGTAGGTAAGGAATTGGCCGTAATACACCTTCTTGTGTTACACATACTTTAGCTTCTTTTGCTGTAGAGTAGGCTTCCTCTTGTTTCACTCTACAAATTCTGACTATGATATTTATGATTTTACTAGTTCAGTGTGTTGCTTCGGTAACATTTTCTATAGCTTATGACCGAAGTCGTCGTACCAAATGCTATCAAAGGTTTGTGCTACATATACGAATATAACTGAACACACTAAACTAATGTATTGAATATTAGGTTATTTCTCTCTACAACTTCCATATGATAATGTTTCAGCAGCTGTTCTAACATCAAAATCAAATAATATTTCAAAGAATAGACGATTCATTTCAATATATTTCATTTCGTATGCGTAGGTTATGTTTTGCTTCTAATCATTATCATCGCGTCATATATCAAATTTTGTTTTGAAGAATTGGTGTTTTGTGATACTTTTATATTGTAATAATTTTTTCTTGAATAGGAAGGAAATGCTGCTAAAAATTAACATTTTTGTTTCTAAGTGAAAGCTTCTATCTGCCACTTGTTTTAATTAATACAATTGGTGCGTTGGAACAGAATTCGTTTTTTATTAGAAAGATAGTTAAAAATAGTATGTAACATGAACAATAATAATCTTCAGTTTCACATATGAATGCTATGAATTATATCTAAAAATAGTAAGTGGCTGTAAGTAGTAAGTTTTTTCATGCATATTAATTTAACGACATTAATTTATTATTAAAATCTTCAAGATATCTTAAACAACAGATAAGCATTTTTTTATTCAAAAACAATCGTGTCAATTTATAAGAGTAATAAATAGGAAGTGTAAGGCAATAACGAATTATCTATGGTTTGATATGTAAGTAATATTTTTACTGATATTCAAAAAATTAGCAAATCACTTATAAACACAAATATCTTTATATTTCTATGATCCCATTTTTATTTTTAAAAAGAATAACTTGTGACAAAATAAAAGTGCAATTGATTCCCTACCCACCGTATTTTTCAGATTTGGCTTTCCGCGATTATTGTCTTGTAGATCTGAAAAATATACTGTAGAAATAAATTTGCCTCAAAACAAGAAATTTGAGACTCTCTTTCTCCTTCAATACTCAGGAAACTTATTTTGAGAGAAAATATGAGAATTTGAAATCGTTCCACAAAAAGGGCATTCAAGGGTTGGAAAGAAGGTAATATTCTGAGTTGGAAAGAACAGTAAATTGAAAAATATATTTAAAATAATAATAAATTTAAGTTCCTTTTACACTAACACCCTTTCTCAAACAGATATAAAGATGATACAATTTGGATGAAATTCAATTCAAAACATAAGAAAACCCTAGTTGTAACTCGATAAATTAAGTCATAAACTTTAAATCAAACAATGTAAATTCGAGGAATTACTAAAACGATATGTACGATCGTATTTCGTCAACAGGATAGAGTTCGAAAACATCGATTACTTAAAGGGTAGTTACTTATTTAGCAGGTTGACTTATTTTACAGTTTCAAGCACGACATCGCGTGTATACCAACACTATCAGAAAAATCCATACTTAGGGGTCAGTGACCACGTAATGCACATGAAAAATTCATTGCATTTCCAGAAACTAGAAAAAACTTACTAGCCTTAAAAATAAAGTTTAATACAGACTCTGCAGCGCATTAAAAAGGCATTTATTGGATATGGCGTTTAATTTAAAACTACTTATTATTTATTAAAACTACCCTTTATAATTCAAAAATATTAATATGTTAAACGCCTCCATTATTCCTTTGCTTTTTTCACCTCAGTTTTGCTACTGAACATTATATGCTAAATAATATATAGTCAATTCAAAGTTTTTTTTAGTAATGCGTCGTGGATATTTGTGACGTCGAAACATTACAATGTTGCCGCATCAACTCTGACAATTCAGTTGGCTTTGACATAGAAAAAAAATTCTGATCTAAATAAAATAATTGAACAAAAATGTTATCAAATATAATTTATTTTAACATTATACTATATCTAAAAACTGCGGTTAATTATACAGCTACAATAATTTATAGGTAAGAGTTAAAATCTCTTATCACTATTACTTCCAAGAATTTTGCATACGTCTGACAGCTGGTCGCCGTCCGGTTGTCAAATGTACTCTAAATTATTTAAAATATTAGTTATAATTATTACAGGTTATAAACCGGTAAACAGCCCTGTTATTTTATTTTATTTTATTTAATTTTAGCCCTTTATTTTGATAAATTCAAAAACTCGCTCCGTAATGTATCATATTACTTTGTTTGAAAATGCCGAAAACAATAGATATTCAGGGTCACCAATTGATTGCAGCTTTAATAAGTTATTTCGAAAAGGAACGAGATAACGGAGGCTCCCTTTTGTCAGTAAATTTCGTTAGAGAGGTAATTATTGATATCAAATAATACCCTACAATTTTATTGAAAATGTTTTAGCGGGTTGCTACCGTGCTAAATATTACTGTGGGTACTGTGAATAACATCGCTTACAAAATGAACAATAATACGTTAGATTCACCTAAGAAAGCCCGTCTACATACAAAGTGAATGACGAATATTGACCATCTTGATATTGGCTCTATTCGAGACCAAATATACGAAATGTATAAGAACAGTAAGTACACAAACTATTTCATCAATATAAAAATAATTTAATAAAATTATTTTAGAGAAAATTGCTTCTCTGGAAAGTATACATAAAAAAAAGACTGGGGGACATGCAGCTTTTTGAGGGATGAGACATACACTCTTACAGGGTATAGGGTTTAAATGGTGTAAAGATAACCCTTGGAGAGGTTTAATAGAACTTCGAGACATTACCTTAAAAAGAATTCAATTAATGGCATAAAATAATATAAGAAACTTTAATATTTCAAAATGGTTTATTGTGGCACTCTTAGCAAGACAGTAACAAAAAAAAGTGTAAAGACAATAAAAATTGATGGAAAAGGGTAAAAGTTATAATAGCAATCAATTGGGTTTTGCTGGGCATTATATTTACTAATAGTTAATTGCAGATAAATTGCTGGTTGAGAAGGATATTAATATTAAGATATAATAAGATATAAGGCATCAAAAATTGTTTGGATATGTGGAAGGAAGCATTGTCAACAATAATACCTTCGGTTTAGATGAACTCGATAAGACGTACAAAGGAAGTAATTGATAAATGGTGGAATCGTGAACATGCTTTAGACAGATTAGAAATTAACAGTTTAGTGATTGAATTGGACAGTGAGTCGTAAAGAGAAAGTGACTGAAGGAAACTTTCAGGATATGTGATAATGCTGTGCAGTGCTGGAAATTCCTGAAACTATGCACATAATTAATTGAATATAACTATAGAAAATGATATTGTAGGGCGTGAAAGATTTGTGTGCACAGATATGATTGTAATTGTTCAAAATTAAACATAAGATTAGATTAGAACGTATAAGGAGAAAATGAATATTAACTGTTTTGTAGATATGGTAAATGCATTAGACAGAATTCAGTGATTAATTTTATCAAGAATGGTGTACACAGGTAGTAGCAGAAGAAATAAAAATACAATGGTACCAAGATGACTTGCCAAGTAAACACAGCAACGAAGGAAACAGAAACTAAACGTAAAAAGTAAATATGCTCTCAAATGAAAGTAAAATACGTTTCTCAGATATACAATTGCTGATTAGGTGGATTAGGCCTCCAGGGGGATAACACTACATAAAAAAACGCGCGTAAAAACTCTACCTCATGGGTGGCGTGGAAAAGAGTTAAATGTAAACAAATTAAATCTAACCTACAAACTATTATACCCGTGTTCTTAATTGCACTTTTAAGTCCTTCGATAATATATGTATTAGATGTACTATAATGTTAAAATAAATTATATTTGATAACATTTTTGTTCAATTATTTTATTTATATTCCAATTTTCTTGTATGTCAAAGCCAAACTGAACTAAAACTTAGAGTTGATGTGGCAACATTGTAATGTCACAAATATCCACCACGCATTACTAAAAAAACTTTGAATAGACTATATGTGATTTTGATATTTAATTTTGGTAGTACGCAAGTCGAATTGATGTCATCTAATAAACTGATTCTTAGTGAGTCGTTAACATTATTAATTTCGGAAAATAATGACTCACAAGAATAGGTAGACGAAAAGACTGTTAAGATAAACACAAGCTTAACAGCTAATTCTTTAAGTGGTTGTAATTTTAAAATAATTCAAATTAAGTTACGGGTTTCAGCGCTTTGTGTATGTCAGGTCATGTTATTAATTATTTTTTCCTTTCAGAACCAACAGAACAGAATGTTATACGTTTATATATTGTATATATTTATATGCAGGACTCAAATATATTACTTCTTTCTACAATTATTGATAGATCTACTTATTAAAATATTGATTTACTTTACATTTTTGATGGCACGATTACAATTATTACAAATTAGTGGTTTAATCTCACTTAGAGCATCTGTTTAAATTAAAATACTTTGTTCAAAAAAAAATTGACTGCAAAAAAGAGATGAAAAGTGAAAGAGAACAGCCAATATAAAAAAACTGAAATAATTAATATAATAATGATTTAATACAAATAACTCGGTTGGATGCGGCACATTTGTGGCAACTGCCACGACCCTTAGGCCATCACGAATTCACCACCAGCAAGTACAAAGGTTGGTAACGCCGGTAACCATCACGACGACGTCTCGTTTTCTGTTCTTTTCTCCATCCCCTTGTAATAGTACCACTTCCACGGCGCTACCGTACTTCCTCTACCTAACCTAATATCCTTTCAATTCTCCCGTCGACCACATGTATCATTTAACATTGAAATAAACAGTATTTCTTCAACCAGTGTTTTCAGTTCTCGTGCAAATTCCTTCCAAAAATAGTAGTGAGTGTTCTGACAAATAATCGCAGCGACAGCCACACATTTCGACCGACTGACCGACCCGACCAACATTCCTACACATTAAAATAAAATGAACTGAAATATAGTAAAATATATTGGCTAAATGGTTTTAGCAAGTTTTAAAACTTATATGGACTTACAGAATCTAGTTATAGTATGCGAAAAGTAATAAAAAAAATACAAATTTTTACATAATAAAATCCTAGAAGATATTATAGATGCACCCAAATATAGTGCTGCTTGTTTACATCGAGACTTTAAGATACTGCCTACTCAGGAAATCAAGATAATAACAAAGAGACTCCAGTTTTATATTAACTGCATATAATAAATACTAGAACTCTTGGATAACACTTGAGTAGAAGACGTACTGAAAAAAGCAAACCATTTGATCCCGTCTATGCATTAAAGTGTATTTAACAGAAAAAAACAGTACCGTAATGTATGAATTTTATTACTGGAGACACCAAGTAAGTTGTGATGGGTTCCCTTAGATGTATATCTAGTTCTTACGTATTATATTGTCAAAACAAATTATAGGTCAGGCTAGATTCATTGAAAATTACAAAAATAACAATTGTTGTCAAGTAATAAATTGTAATAGCATTTACTTACCTTTAATACTTTTTGTGGTGTTACTGGCATTTCACGACAAAACTTACTCAATGCCATGTCAATACCATTCTTTTGGATTTCAGCCGACCATTCTGATGTATTGGTGGAGGAATATTTATGGAAAAGCATCAGAATAGCCATTGCTGTCCTATATAACACCTGAAACAAAATAAATAATTAATATCGAATAAAACATGTTAACAACTTTTTTTTCATTTTATACACTTGTTTTATAATGTTTTAAACATATTGTATAAAATCTTATAGATTAGTACAAAATGGTGTCACAGATATAAATTTTACATTTTCATGTAATATCCAGAAAAATAGACAGAAGTCAGAGAGCCAAAGAGGCAAATATCAAACAGTTAGAGAGCCAAGAACAATGTCCATTTAATATGAAACAAAATACAACATTTCATTTAAGTATTTAAATCATTATTTGCATTGCAACAAACTACTTCTTTTAATGTTTAGCTTCAAATAATCGCAATTGACAGCGATCTAGTCGTTTCCTTTAATTTATTTAGTATACGTTGATTATTTAAAATATTCTACTAAATGAAGAATAGAGGCTTTTAATAATGAATATTCCGATGTGTAACCAACACTAGACAAAAAATCCTTAATTATATCATAATTTGACATCAGCAGACGGTACATTAGGTGAAAGTAATCGCTTTCATATAAATAGGTAGTTTGATGTCTTTTCGAATACAAACAATTGACACTCTAAATAGCTTTATCGTTAGCTTTTCTAAATATATATTCCCTTTGTATATTACTTTGTTCTATTTTATGACATGTTTCAGACATCCGACGAATGCTGCATAAGTTTCTTCCTCATCTTATTGAAAAACAAAATACATTATAAAAAATATTCTGAATTACATCAAATGCATTTGCAAAAGTAAAAATAACAGTTCATGATGGATAATTCCACCAAACTTAGTGTCACTTTTCTTTTGATAATAGAAAATATCGTACGTGACCAACTTTTCACATTATCAAAGGATAATCATTAAAGTTTCATCAGTAGACATGCTCGGTATGAGATGAAAGTTCAGAGCTCATGTTAAGCAAGTACAATCCAGATAAACACTAGTTATTAAAAACACAGTTCAATTTTGGTTCCTTTTTATCCTTTTAACAAAGATGATTAATTATGAGGATATGTCGTAAATTCGATTTCCATGACCCGATAAGGGACTTAATAACATCCCATTAATATAAAAAGACAGGGGTGGACGTACATTAATGAAACTCTAACCGATCCAACAGCCAAAATTTATGGTGGCATTTGATTTCTAAATGGGGCAATTTTCCTCAATATGGGACCGATATATTTTTCTAAGGGGGCGTCATCGATTTCGCATATTTTCGTATTAGCCGAACGATCTTGATCGAATTTATTTTTGATTATTTTCATTAATGACTGGAGAATGTTTAGTTCCTTCGACCAAAAAACCTCGTAAAATACTGAACACGTTCGTTTATTTTTGAACGGGTTGTTTTGCCGCTCAACTATTTTCAGTTCAGTAAAAGTAACACTTGGCAAACGATGTCCTGTTTTATAATTTCATGCCTTGCCTACCGTATATAATAGATGTTTTTTTGTCGAGAAAAAAATACCTTATTTGTTAATTGAACTTAAATATAATTTTTAGGGTGCATAAGTGTTTATTACAAAAAATAACTTTGGTTTTGTTCTTTGAACCTTCTATAAATTACATCGTAGACCATATACGTTGTCATTAGTCGCTAAAAAAGAATGTATTAGTCATATGCATTTATAAAATTGCTGTAGAAAAAGAACAAGTAGCGGTCAATAAAAATCTACAAATGGACTAGAGACTGGAAAATGCAGCTTAATAGCTTCAAATCTGTCCATGTTAATTTTGCGTTGCGACAAAAACCTAATTTTATCATTTGACGGGTACCCGATTCATCAAGTAGAATCAGCTAAATACCTCGGAATACATCTCGATGGTAGGTTAAATTGGAAACCTCATATTAGATAATAAGGCAGAGCAGATTACACTCAAAGTTAATCAGCTGCACTGGTTAGTCGAAAGATAATCTCAGCTTGACCTAAAATCAAAGAGATTGATTTATCAGTCAATCATAAAGCCAACTTGAACCTATGGGGTGCAAATATGGGGTTGCACTAAAATATCAAATCAACCTACTGGTTAATAACATCGCTTATAACATATGTTAATAACATAACCAACATTGGATTACTCCAACGCACCCAAATCAAAGTTCTACGATTAATTGCTTATCGATGAGTTAGCAACGAAGAGCTGCACGATGACATCGAAATCAAATGTATACACAAAGTGATGCAAGATTTCGAAATCGAAGATTGAAACGAACAAAACCACATGAACTTATATAGTGTTATTTAGCTTAAGTAGATTAGTTTTATTTTAATTTGGGAAATACATACTGATGTATATCATAAACATATTTAATATAAGATGCAATCAATAAGAAAAATATGAAAATTATTTAAATGAGACTTTAAAGAGCTCACCGAGAAAATCAACCCAGATTAGCCTGAATTGCGGCTGTGTAGGTCAAATTTCCGCAGTCCACCAGTTTATGGAAGAATGCATTATGTATGTATTATGCATTTTTATTAATTTTCTGCTTTTCTTTCTGCTGCTCCACTTTCGACTGTATACTTCGATTATATAGCTTGATAATAGTGTTGGGAACTATCAAACTGAAAACAGTTGAATTAGTCGATACTAAAAAACTAGCTACTGAAGAGCATTTACTATTTCAGACAAGCTAAAGCTTTGATTCTTTTTCTATTCATTATAAAAGATAAAGATGTATAGTATTAATTTTGACAAAGAAAAGGACGGAGATAAATGTTCGATTCTGCGTGCTGTATTGATAGTTCATATTAAATAATTTTAAATTGGTAAGCGGCAGTGCAAAGAAAAGAATGGAATAAATATTCCAAATAAATTTCGTCTTATTTTAATATTAGAATATTGGTTCATTTCATTGCATTACAACGTGTGCTTACGAATGTTTTTTTTAACCGTGCCATAAGGGAAACGGAGAGGTTCGTGTTTCTTCTGGAACTTGTTTTGAAAGAAAAGATATAATTACTGGATTTTATTATGTTCAAAAAAGCAATTTAATTTCTAAAGATGTGAGATTATTTTTATAATTTATATATTTGACATTATTGTAAAGAGGAATGGAGTAATGACACCTAAATATTTGTTTCGTATTTTCTCAATCAATCTTTATGAACTACTTAACTACCCTACCCCTTTTAAATAAAATAATAATTATAGTTATCGTTAATCAGCAATATTTTAAGATTATTAGTAGTTGAAATTTCAACGAAAGAAGTTTTAACATTCAAAAGGCGTGAACAAACATCGAGAAACTTAGAAAATCTAAAAAGATAATAAAAAAGACCGAATAGTTGTCAAGATATCATAAATGTAGTTAAAATTAATTTTACTATTCATCAATCAAAATCTTGTTCTTTTCATACTTTTACATCAATAAATAATATTGATAAAAGGGGTTCCTAAATGCTGTTATATTCATGTACATTTTTATTTACAATCATATTATAAACAAAACATAAAACCATATATTTACATATAAACATAAAATCGGCTGTAGCAGTCAACTGAAACAGTCGATGATAAAAAATAGCTGGACCGAAAATAGCGACTGAAACAGTCGATACTAAAAAATCGGTCGATGGTCGTTTTCAGTCGATAGTTTCCAACACTGTTTTTTTCTTTTTCTAGAATAACCAGCTAGAACCAAATGGTCTTTTGCTAATGTCGCTTCGGGTTCAGGAAAATTGGGTTTTGTTTGGTTGAACGAGAGAGATCCTGGGATACGACTGGGATTGCCGCATTTGGTTTAGCTACCAATATTTATGGATGGGTAGGCATTTAATCAACTTATTTTCATGTTATAACGCCCCAAGGGAGAACTTCACACTAAGCATGTTTGTGAAGCTTTTCATGAACGGGATGCCTCATTCTAGATGGGTGTTCGCGTTCCTGGGAATGGAATTGGGTTCTTTGAGAACAATGGGGAATTGAGCAACGCGTGGACTTTTTTGGATTGGAAGATTTGGAGTAGCTTCTACAAGTTGTCTCTCGGAGTCGTATGTCTCACACCTGTGCTCCGAAGAGACAGATCGGACGGTCCAGCATTTTATACAGATTCGCTTTCTGGCGGATTGGAAGTTTGCTTTTTCTGCAGAGGAGTGAGAACAGTAAACTGTACACGCCATTGCCTTTGCAAATAGCTGAATTTGGGCTGGCCATTGGAACCTGCGGTCGAATTGGAGACCGAGGCATGATACCTTCTGGAGCCAAAGCATAGGGAATTTGGAGGCGGTATGTACGCTCGTTTTCAGTCGATAGCTTCCAACGTTACTTGTGGATTAATAACTAAACTATTGACAGCCAACGAATTTCCTGCTATTGCGTATACGACCTCTGAGAAGAACATGTAGAATTTCTAACCGAAATTTGAAAGATCTCAAGAGAGGTGTTCATGTGGTGGGCTTTCTATAAATTATACAAAATATTTCAATTCAAGATCAGCGAAATACAAAGAGCAGTTATTTGCTTGAAGTTTAAATTTTAAAAATACAATTCTGAACAAGATTGATCTATATGATGAAATTATGGTTGTTTAGTTAGAATTAGTAAGAAGGTTCTACCAAAGGATCATAATAACTTGAAAAAAAAGAGTGTTCGCTCGCCAAGATGCAAAATTTGGGTAATTACTAAAGGTGTCTGTCTTTTTTTAATATAAACTATTTTCTTCTACTTTAAACTATTCAAGAGTAATGAAAATAAGATGCATTCTAGTAAGAGCAACGATAAATAAATAAAACATACGATAAGAAAAACATTACTAACTTACGATCAATTAACTCAACATTTTAAATTAATTTATACATGATGAAAGTAAAACTAAGAGCAAACTGTTTACCTTATATACTAGTTTCGTGAGATTAAAGACCTATAAATGAAGCTTTTACTGAAATAAGTATTTAGAGAAAATACCAAACGCAAACATTGAACTGAAATTATATTTAAGAATGGAAAGTAACCCACTGCTTCATGTTTATTTCGATGTTCTTTGGTTCTTTAAAATTTATATGTCTCTAGAAAAATTGGTAAATTGGCCCAGAGCCTAATATTAGCCATTATTATAGCCCAGACATAATTATTACGAAAACATGAAGATCTTGCGTATATGAATTAAAAAAAATGATTGAATCAAACTAAGCGATGGATTAGCTGATTAATTCTTCAAATTTTGATTAATTCATGATTTAAATAACTGGCAATAACTGAAAGGAATTGTCTGCTTCGACTCCATTTATTCTGGTCTCTTCAAAACTCTCCTCAAGTTATAAATTTGGCTTATATAACTTTGGCAAATAACTGTTTCCCCTAACTAATTATTATATAAAAGACCATTTTTGTTAATTATAAATATTTTTAGTGAATCTATATCTAATAATAATCAAATATTGAGTATACTGAACGTGATCAATTAAACTAAAAGGGTATTGGTACTTTTATATATTTACCTTAACTCCTTCATGGAAGAAGCAATCCATTATCCTAACGATGTGTTGGAATGGCAATCCCTGGAAAATCCACCAGATCCAGTCCATGTAGATTCGTTCAGCTCTACCGGCGGTACAGTGTCGCTGCAGGTGTACGGCTGCGCCTTTCTGAAACAATTTTACTCAGCTTAGAGAAATGTCGAAACAATTGAATTAATAAATTCTTTGACGTTTTAATGGTTTCGATGATTATTTTAATTAAAACGTTTTTTCCGATGAATACAAATATATCTTTATGCTAGAGAACTTGCATAAATAATCATATCATGTGAGTGTTTTTGCTACCGCGGAATTACTGTCGACTTCTGGAATCATATCTTTTCGAAATACAATTTAGAGACTCGCATGATATTATCAATACTTATTTCGGCTGGAGTTCCACAGGGTAGTGTCTTAAGACGACACAGTTATCATGAAAAAAGATGTATCTCTGTCTAAGATTGTAGAAAAAATACAAGTAATAGTCAACAAGACATACAAATGGACTAGAGACTGAAAAATACAGTTTAATAGCTTCAAATCTACCCATGTTAATTTTTCGTTGCGATGAAATGACAAAAACCTAATTATACCATCTGAGGGGTGCCCGATTCCTCAAAAAGAATCAACTAAATACTTCGGCATCCATCTCGATGGTAGGTTACATCGGAAACATCACGTTAGACAAAAACCAGTGCAGATTGGACTCAAAGTTAAGCAACTGTACTGGTTAGTCGGAAGAAGTGGAAGCTGAGAGTAGCTTCACCAAAATCAAAGAGATTGGTTTGTCAATCAATTATAAAGACAATTTGGACCTATGAGGCGCAAATATTGGGTGACACTAAAACATAAAACCAACTAGTAATCCAATGCATCCAAAACAATGTTCTACGATTAAGTACCAATGCTTATCGCTACGTAACCGTAGCTGCACGATGACCTCAAAATCAAATGGATACACGAAGTGATCCAATAATTCGCCTTAAAACATGAAATAAGGTTGCTAAATCACAGCAACATGGAACAGCTACTGGATAACACGCAGGAAATCAGAAGATTGAAGCGAACCGCACGAACCTTTTAAGTGTACTCTTAATTTTATCTTAAATCGTTTAGTTTTATTTCAATTTGGTAAATACATATTGACGTATTAATACTGCTGTCGCGGCTGGGATGACAGAGCCAGAACGTTAAAAATCAGTCGAATGAAACTAGTAGAACCAAAAATTGTAACTAAAAGTAAAAGACTAATATAGTCGATAGTAAATAGTAACAAAATCAGTCGGACCAAAAATAGCGACTGAAAACAGTCGGCTTAAAATTAATCAACACAGAACCAAAAATAGTGACTGAAACAGTCGATAGTAAAAAGTAGTCAATTACTAAACAGTCGGTAGTTCCCAACACTAATTAATACAGTTTTTTAAGATTATCTAAGGTCATTGAATATCACTAATTTATATTGTGCCAAATCCTATCCGATATTGGGTCACATCGACAGTAGCTGTGTCAATAGCTTTTTTTTGTCATCTGCTCTTCGATCTACTAGTTAAAATTATTGCAAAGCCCAAACTCATCCTCGGGAACCTGTCTGTTTTATTACAATTCCAATTATTCTGTTCAGTATATATCCGAATTTCCAAGAAATAAATCAAAACAAATAATAAATGCAGTTGATTTGTATATGAATAATTTTACTATAATTTATGTTGTGTTGAATAATTTTAAATAAATTCATTAATAATTGGCCTTTGACATATATGAAATACAGTTTTACACAGAGAACATACATTTAACGAGCCAAATGGCCTTAATTATACCGATGCTATAAATCAGAAGTAAATGTCCACGCTGCTTTATGCTCCCTCTCTCTCTAATCAAAAGCATTTGATATGGAGAGACCGCCTGTACATTATTTAAAATTTATACGCGAAGAACCCTTCACTCGCTGATTGTTTTATTATTGTACAAGTGGCTGTAGAAGCCGATTGACGTACTTTCTGCTTCTCCCGTCATATTCATTGTTCAGGTTCTATATTATGTCTATGATGTATAGGCCATTGAAATTATTCATAAAGGCATTATATTGCTCAATGATGATATCTCATGAAGACCTATGCGGAAAGTAATTTGTCAGTTTTCAAATATATAGTGATGATTAATATAGGTAGTGACAAAAAGAGACATAACCTTGTTTTTAAAGCTCATTTTTTGTTGTTTGGACTTACCGACTAGATTTATGGGGTGTAAAGTTTTTCGATTAGTTACACTTTGTGACACAATGTTTTTAAGATAAACAAGATTCCTCATTCAATTGTTAAAAACACTGTCTATTGATATGGTTGTCTAACACTTCACGTTCCTTAGTAATAGTGCTGTAATATACTCCACAATGGCAGCCGATATCCGTACTTACTGCAGATTCAGTGATTTTAAAATAAACGTATGAAAACATGAAACTAATTCTAGACTTAATCAAATAAAAAGGATAATAAAAGTTGTCGCTATATTGTTTAGTCTACAGGGAGTTTTCATGAAATGTTGTTGTTTTCTCTTTTTGTGGGACAGTAGCGACACCAAAAACCACTATAAAGTTAAGGATTGGACGAAAAGAACGGACTATCCTTGTGGTAAATGAAAAGTTAAATATGAACCTCCTGTTCCACAAGAAAATCTGATTCTTCCATCCTTACATCTAAAATTTGGTTTAATGAAAAATCTTGTCAAGGTCATGGATAAAAATGGTAAAGGATGTTTGTATCTGAAAACTGTATTTACTAAATTCAGTGATGCTAAATTAAAAGAAGGTATTTTTGTTGGCCCGCAAATAAGAAAACTTATAAAAAGCAATTATTTCAATTAAAGAGTTAGCGGCTTGGTCATCTCTAAAGAAAGTAATTCATGGATTTTTAGACATTCTTAAAGTTGGAAACATCGAGTTTTCATTCACTACTTGTTGCAAAAATTTAAAACAATGGGTGCAAAATGTCTTGCAATGCAGAAGAATACATTTCTTGCATTCCCATTTCGATTTTTCCCCTAATTTTGGAAGAGCGAGTGACGAACAAGGTGAACGCTTTAACCAGGATTTTAAAATAGATAGAAGAGCATTATGAAGGAAGATGAAATGTTAAATTCCAGCCAGAAAATCCTTGTCCAGCTGTAATATATAACTACTTTTGTTATAAAATTAATAATATAAGTAAATAAATATGATTAAAAAAGTCCATACTGTAATTATTTACTTACAGTACTTTAACTTATCTTAACTCTAAAATGGTACCGTAATGGTAAAGTTTTTGTGTTTAGCAGGTACAAACAATCTAAATTTAACAAAAAAAGCTGTTTTATTTAATGTTATAGAACAAAAAACATTGTTACACGGTGATACATGTCGAAGAACTTTACCTGCACTCGTCTTGCTTGTGTGCTGATATAGGTACAAATATAAAGTAGTAATACATTTTTAATAAAACGTATTTAATAAAAGATGTAATAAAAAAGTAAAGTAACAATAAAAAAATTATAAAAATAGACTGGATAAATTGATTGAAGCATATTGAAGAAATCAGTTCCAGAATCAAATCTTATCATATAAAATCTATATCATGAAATAAAATAGAAACATTTGCGTGGTTATGGTATGCGCTATATTATAGTTATATTAATACGTAATTTCCAGATATTAGACCGAAATTATTTAAAACCCACTCAAAAATAAATTAATCTGACCTTGTTCAAACTCATGTACTTGCCATTTTTTACTGTACCAAATAATTAAGAGAGTCACTTTTCACGGAGCTGTTTTGCTAGGGAAGCAAAATATTTGGCAGATCCGATACCAACATCATTTTTCCTTTTAAAAAGGTCTGCAATGAATTTCATAATAAATGATCACCGGGTGCCAAGTCTGGCGATGTAAGTGTTAAAATTTATGTTTTTATTAGTTATCTTATACTTTTACCGCAGTATGATTTAAAATTAGATACTGTTTGTTTATCATGGAATTACTTGTTTACTACTATACTATATCTGATAATAGTTTTATTTATTATAATTATAGTTTAATAATTATTTTTTAGTTTAATAATTATTATAAGTTTGATGCTAAATTTATATGTAATTTTATTAAAACTTCTTATGTTGTAGGTTCTCGATTCCTGGCTCCATGTAAGTTTTCATGGATGTTGACTCTCTTTTATCACTTTGTCGTTTTTAAAAGCCTTTTTTACATCAACTTATATTCAATATCCGGTTCAAATTCATCGATTGTAATCTACAATATCAGGATTATGGATTGGTGTGAGCTCTTCCTCGAGCTTCTTCATTTGACCCGCAAAAGGCTTTGTGAAATCGATTAAATTGGCCATTTTAAACTATGAACTGTATGATCACTAAAACTCACTGGATGACATTTAGATGCGATATGAAGACAGAAGTTTGAAATGTTTGATAGTTATTATTATGTGTTGTAAATCACATAAAGATAACTCACAGTACTATTACAATGAGACCAATAATTTGGACAATGAAAAAAACCATCCAAGCCTTGTGTTTATTACGATCATTTGTACATTCGTGAAGGTGCAAGGTGCTCAGAAGATAGTATTATATGAATCACTGAAATTTTAGAAATCGAAATCGTTTCGTAGATAAGATTTCGTCTGAACCACTTCGTTGTGCATAACAGGTTGTAAGAAGTATTTAAACAAAAAAGGGCTATAACGACATTTCCATTCAAAAGATGAAGAGGTTCTCTAATATAGACAGGCAAACACACATTATATATTTTGATAACATTATTTATTAACGAGCACATTTTTGAACAACTACATATAAAGTATAGAAAAGACCACATTTTTATTAAAATGAATTATTATAATCGGCACAACTGGAAATTTTATTTATAGAATTTCATTTGAATTTTCTCATTATATCAATTTGAGGTTAGATGTTTAATACAGAAACATAGAAATTTTCAATTATTTTAGAATATTAAAAAATTACCCAAAAGACCGAATATACAGCACTAGTGAACGTTTTGCAAAATCTGTGTTTTATTACAATCCAATATGAATCATATTAAAAAATCATGGATAGTCCACATTTAAGGCATATTATAAATATTAACTCTTGCACATTTAATCCTTATAAAGAGATATAAAGGAAAGGTTGGCGTCAAGACTCATATATGGTTAAAATGTTCTTAGACCATTAAAACCAAAACCGACGTAAATCAAGTTGTACACTACCAATTTCAGTTTTATAGATCCATTATGATGGTCATTAGTCCGCGATGACCATAAAACTTGGTCTGCATCAATACGCTCGTAATTTTACCATATCTTAAAGTTAATGATGAATTAAATGATGTGTAAAGTTCGTGAAAATAATTATTTAATTCATTTAATGGTTTATTTATAACAATCTTGTTGCATGAATTTATATTACATAAAACCGTCTGGCCGAATAAATTATTTCATTAGTAAATATTTACGAAGAAGAGAATTTTAATGATGATTCTGTTTTTTTTTAAGTTCATATAATTTAACTAAGACTCTTGCTGTTCCTGGCAACATGATAAAGACTTGATTCTTTGGTTACATATGAGCATGAAAGTAAACAATGAATTATAACCAATTATACACGAAAATGTTTTGAAAGCATTAAAGCCAGTTTATGTAAAATTTCCAAAATCCAAATGAATCATTCAACAACCATGGTTGGTCGACCGGGAAGAATGTATTCGCTATCAACAATGAATATGGTTTCATTACTTTAAATGATGCCTAATCAAGATTGTTGTCTGTTGAAAAACATTGTCACACGATGATACAAGTTGAGGTACTTTACCTGCACTCGTCTTGCTTGTGTGCTGATATAGGTACAAATATAAAGTAGTAATACATTTTTAATAAAACGTATTTAATAAAAGATGTAATAAAAAAGTAAAGTAGCAATAAAAAAATAATAAAAATAGACTGGATAAATTGACTGAAGCATATTGAAGAAATCAGTTCCAGAATCAAATCTTATCATATAAAATCTATAACATAAAATAAAATAGAAACATTTGCGTGGTTATAGTACGCGTTATATTATAGTTATATTAATACGTAATTTTCAGATATTAGAGCGAAATTATTTAAATGTTTTGAAAGCATTAAAGCCATTTTATGTAAAATTTCCAAAATCCAAATGAATCGTTCCACAACCATGGTTGGTCGACCGGGAAGAATGTACTCGCTATCAACAATGAATATGATTTCATTACTTTAAATGATGCCTAATCAAGATAATTGTCTGTTTATAAAGTACGAGGCACAAGTTTCGTACAAGACATTAACTATAAGTATCTCTGTGACAAGTTTAAGACTTTCTATGTTATATAAGGTAACGAATACGCCAGTGGATATTCTGGTGATGATTAGAAGGGTCTCGTTTACATTAGAATTTGATTAAATCAACAATGTCTTTTATACTTCCGATTCAATAAGTTACTGTGAACTAGCATAGTCTATTAGAATTTGGACAGAAGCTGAGGTTTACCACCAAAGGCGGACTGTAGTTGCTCAGATGCTCAGCGGTAGATAACTGAAATTTGGAGTCACCTAAACTTGGGAAATCATTCTCTATGGTTAGAAGATACAGTGTCTAATAAATATGACGCATTGGGTGGGATTTTTATGTGTTTAAGATTATGGGTGATATTGCAAATAAGCGGTAAAGAAACTAGTACATAAGATACTAGATCTAATTTCGTTTCAACGAGATTATGCGTCAATTAAAACAATGAATAAAAGGCGAGGGAAAACTGTGATGGATGGCTTTATCCACAGGATCATTGCGTTTTTGATATATGCATTATTAGATTATATTCAAAAAGAAAAAATTAATACATTGCAAAGATCATATAAAATGTATAAATTATAACATAGTCACTCTAGTGTAGGTTAACTGGAACTTGCTGAAGGGGGATAACAAGTTTGGGGCTCTTTTTTTTCGTATTTTCTCTCTAGAAAAAAGATACAAACATACAAAGCTTAATAGATTGCTGACAGGACATTTTCAATTTACTCATTCCTTCATCTTCATACAAATGAGATTATGTCTGAATTGTGAGGAGGAGGGTCTCATATTTTAAGTAAATTCAGCAACTTATTGGCTATTACTAGGATCACTATTTATATTTCGGGAATTGGCAGCACTGTTGTCATGTGAGTCTATCTGCCGGTTCCATTGTAAAGTTTGAAATTTTTGACGATATACGTACTCAGAACATTTTGCCGCACGCTATTTGTTTATTTTATATTTAGTTGAAAGTTTCATCTCGGTACATTTTCGTGCGATGATTTTTTACGATTTTCGATGTGGATTATCACAACAAGAGTGCATCAATCACCTTAATTTAACTTTTGGTGATGTGTATCGCTGGTTTAGTGCAATTAAATCGTGGTCGTAGTTCGCTGTCCGACGAGTTTCGTGAAGGTCGTCTAAAATCGGCTGTTGTGCCACAAAACATAGATCATGTGTGCAAAATGATTAAGCAAGAACGTCATGTCATCCATTGTGAGATTGAGACAAGTCTCTGAAACTGAACACTTAGCTGTGCGAAAGTTATGTCCGCGTTGGATCCGACACAATTTGACAATGGTTCAATAAAGGCCCCTGTCGAATGGTGCAAAGAAATGCTTAATAAATTTAATCGCGGTGCTTCGAAAGACGTTTATAAAATCGTGACAGATGACGAATCATGGATATATTCGTATGAGCCCGAAAGTAAGCAGCAGTCGACTGTATGGGTGTTCCAAGATGAACCAAATCCAACAAAAGTTGTTCGCGCACGAAGTACTTCAAAGAAAATGGTGGCCTGTTTCTTCATTGCAACAGTGCCTCTAGAGGATCGTAGAACAGTAAATTCTGATTGGTACACAATCATTTGTTTGCCAGAAGTATTCGGTTCAATAAGGAAAACAAACAAGAGATTTGAGACAAGAGATTTTTCTTCATCATGACAATGCGAGCTCTCAAACAAGAGACTATTTGAGCACTCAAAACATCGAATTGATGGGTCACCCTGTTGTTGGCACCCATTGACTTCTTTTTGTTCCCATCCGCGAAGAATAAACTGTATGGTCAACGATTTTCATCGCCCGAAGAAACTATTGAAGCGTTCAAAAAACATGTTTTGAAGATACCTAATGCGAAATGGAATAAATGAAAATTGGTTTAAGCGCATGCAAAAGTGTATCGATCATCGTGGCGAGTACTTTGAAAAAGAATAAAAATATATTCGCAGCTTAACTATTTGTTTTTTTTTCCTATTCCAGAAATATAAATAGTGACATTACATTTATTGATTTTGCATAGATAGTCTCAAAAAATGCCAAATCAGGTCAAATCAATTCAATTTATCCATAAATTCGTCATGTTTAGAACGTTTCGGCGATAAAAATATGAACAACGAGGGTAGAGTCCGTGTTTCATAGTCATTTTTAGAAGCATTGGTTGTCACTATAAACAAACCGCTGAACCTACTGAATATCGCTGAGAAAATCGTTTAATTCTAGAACTAATTTTCTACTTGTATTTATTAAAGAGGTATCAATTGAATGCGTTTACGGATCGATATATTCCGCCAGCAGTACCACGCGAACGTTAGATAAAATCGACATCGTTAACGGTCTGGCTCGCAACGAATCCGCATAGAGCAGCTGGACGGAATACCACATACCGGTTTCGCAGTAAAAAGTAAAACTTATCGACGAGACAACAAGACCTGCAGCTGAAAGGTAATTAGGTGAAGGTTTCGGAGCTGGTTTTCGTATGAGATGCGTGAGTGGAGTACTTAATTCCCATTCCAAGCCGATATTGATCCGGACAAAATACGATGGTGTTTATCGATTTTAGTTGACGCGTTACGCTTCTTAAATAAGAGGATTTCGTTATTTTGCTTGATTTAGCATAATCGTTAATATATAATTCATTTTTATATGAAATATGTTTATAAATTTTATTCTGTTGGATAAATATTTTGTTCGGTTATAAAATAGTTTAATTTACATATATACATAAATAACAGGTCAATTGAAAAGTCCCCGGCCTACCATAGTAAAAAAAAATAATTGGCAAAATAGTCAGTTTTTTTTTATACAACATAATTCCCTTCAAGGGTGATACACTGATTATAGCGACCCTCCAACTTTTCAATACCATTTTTATAGAACGATTTCTCCTTTGCTTCAAAATATGCCTCAGTTTCGTCGATCACCTCTTCATTCGACGAAAATTTCTTCCTAGAGAGCATTCTCTTGAGATCTGAGAACAGGAAATAGTCGCTGGAGGCTAGATCTGGAGAATACGGTGGATGAGGAAGGAATTCGAAGCCCAATTCATGGATTTTTGCCATCGTTTTCACTGACTTGTGACACGGTACATTGTCTTGGTGAAGCAGCACTTTCTTTTTTTTCAAATGCTGCCGTTTTTCGTCAATTTCGCGCTTCAAACGGTCCAATAACGCTATGTAATATTCGCTATTGATGGCTCTTCCTTTTTCATCGTAGTTAATGAAACATATTCCATGCGCATCCCAAAATACAGACGCCATAATCTTGCCAGCCGACTGTTGCGTTTTTCCACGCTTTGGTGCGGGTTCATCGTGTGCAGTCCACCCGGATGACTATCGATTGGATTTGGGAGTGAAATGATGGAGCCATATTTCATCCATTGTCACATATTGATGCAAAAACTCGGGTTTATTACGCTTGATCATCTTCAAACACTGCTCTGAATCGTCAACTGGTCGTTGTTATTGGTCAAAAGTAAGTTCGCGCGGCACCCACTTTGCACAGAGCTTTCTCATACCCATATATTCGTGAATGATATGATGTACACATTCAGTTGATATTTTTAGAGTGTCTGCTATTTCATTCAATTTCAATTTACGGTCATTCAAAATCATTTTGTGGATTTTTTAATGTTTTAGTCGGTAATAACCTCTTTTGGGCGTCCACTGCGTTCACCGCCTTCGATGCTCATTTCACCACGTCTAAACTTAGCATACCAATCCTTGATGGTTGATTTTCCTAGGACAGTGTCTGGAAACTCCGCATCAAGCCAAGCTTTTGCTTCAACTGTATTTTTTCCCTTCAAAAAGCAATATTTTATCAAAACTTTCAATATTCCTTTTTACCCATTTTATTCACAATAAAAAAAGTTTCTTCACTCAAAATGTTATAATTCACAAACTAATGATCCGACAGCTGTCAAATTTATACACGCAATTTTTGAGGGTTAGGGATAACTAAAAAGCATATGGATTTAATTTTAGTAGCGCCACCTATGTGTCTAATAATGTATATTCTAGTTCAGATATATTTTGTAATATTTATAATATTTTCGCTTAAAAATGCGTTTACTGCTACAAATTAGGTTTCATTATTACGGCTTTTTCTTATTTCGTTCTTAGTTCTCGATCTTTCTCAATAACACAATTACGTTTGACGATTCCATGACGTATTTTGGTTTCAATTGTTTGGAAGGCCGATGTCGTGTGGTCGAGCGCAGTGTAAGATGTCTTTTCCGCAACAGTGCTTGACATTATTATTTAGATTTTAACAAATTTTAGGTTCACCACTGTTGTTGTTGATCCCATTAATGCCCAGCGTGATTGTAGATATTATGCTTTTGTTGCTTCTCTATCTCATATTATCATAATGTATCTTTTACTAATTTGTGTAGGTCATAGAAAACTCGTCAGGTGGAAACAAAAACATTTGAATTTTTACTAATCAGTGTAAATGTTTTTTTAAATTATTTACGCGTTTAAGCTGGCACTTTCAATAATGTATGCAATTCTGTTTTGAGCTATTTGGGGTGTTCTTTATCTGTAAAAATAACATAATCACCTCTAGCTAAGTTTTCACCTTAGTCTCAGTTTGATGGGCTTTGTTAACTCAGGCGTATTAATACAGTAAAAGTATTCGAAAATATATTTTAAGTTATCTGTTTCTATCATTCATAAATAATAAACAAAAAACTAACACGCCGGCCAATGTCAAATCTATTCAATTTGGATATGTATATTATAGTCACGTCAAACTCTTTGATTTTTTAGTCAGTAACCTACTGTTTAACGTACATTAAACCTACCGACTAGCTAGTGATAAACTGGGAGACCATATTATTTGTGGTATATTTTTTGCCTTGGTATTGATGATTTTTCTTGTCGATGGTCTTGAGTGCTGGGGTTACCCAGCCAACACTTTGAAGATATAGGCCATTGTTTTCAACATTATTAGTATTTAGTCAGTTCTTATTCAATCTAAAAATTTATTAAATGACACAAACTATAATAAATATGGACAATTTTAGTAATGAATAAACTTTATACAACAATCGGTCCAGATAAATATTAATTAGTAAAAATCAGACTAAACTGTAAAATTTAAATTAAAATTAAAGTTCATTAAGGTTAAGGTGGGTCATGGTTGTAAATTTATGTTTGTAATTGTTTATAATTGTGATTGTGAATTGGACAAGGAACAGCATCCCTGTCACGCTAGTAACCAAACTGGATCATACTGAATGTCTTCTGGGATTACCTTTAAATTGGTTACTCGTTAATTGGTTAAGGACTGTAGTTCGGAGCCCATATTAAGCAGTAATTTGAAATAAACCCTAGTTGGTAAAATTGAAACTCAAAAATAAAACAAAAAACATTTCATTGAAATGAAAATTCAATATTAAATATATATTTTAAAATAAACTGTGTTTATATTATTGCATATTATTATGCAAGAAAACTTATTAATTATTAATATATTAAATACTTTAAAAAAGGTGTTTTATTATTACATTTTTAGTTATTTTTACCGTTTCGTTTTTTTACCACACGTCAGAATATTAATAATTCGATACATTAAGATAAATTAGAGTTTCATTTTAAAAATATTTTATTTATAACCTGACGAGTATTTACTTTGTAACCATTTCTAGTATTATTTCAGCTCGAGCGAAGCCCTTTAACTTAAGTGATAACATCGAATAACAGTTGTGGCTCCCTTGACAGTAACAAATTATACGACCCTCTTTAGTTAACATTGTTCCCGGAGGAACAATATATATCTGGCTTAGTTTTATTTCCTGATTTATATTATTGTTATAATGTTTTTCTGGGTTTTTATCCGTACGACCCTTACAAGATTTGTTGTTGTCTTGACGACGCCATACTAGAATATAAGCAGATCTGTCATCTTTAGATTTTCTTCTCTTCTCTCTCAGAAAGGGACTCTTATTATTTTTGGATTAGTTGGATTATAAAATTTACTAGAAAATATATGATCTACAGAAAAAATTAAGTATAGTATATCAACCGAAGAGATAGTAGCAGAAGTGCATATTGTTTTCAGAGCATATTTTAAACTAAACCATATGGCGCAGTGATCAAGGCGACAGGACGATCGTCCTACTGTTGCCATAGTCGCGGGTTCGAATCCTGCCGGGGAATGGATGTACTTTATGTTTGTGATTCTAATTATCTTTATAGGTACCCAGTAACCAGACTGGGTAAGACGGGATTTCTTCTGGGATGGTCTCTAAGTTGATCACTGGCCAGTCGATAGGAGAGCCCAGATATATTCTCGTTGGGAAAAAGGAGACTATAAAAATATATATAAAAAACTAAACAATATTATATTATATAGCATTTAACCTACCTAAACTATCTAGATTCCGAACATATGCTTTCATTTCTCAGTAATTGTTTGATTCTGATCATGTAACTTATTCAGTTCTTTTCAGATTAACCACTGTTACTGATTTCTCCGCATTTTTGATCGTTTAGTGATTATAGAAACTTGTTCATACTCAATTTACAATGGAGAATATTTAAGAGAAATTAAAAACCCATATAAAATGATTTTTAACAAAATAGGTCTTTATTCGGCCAAAATAGGTTCTTAGTCCTAAACGCAATTTAGTAGTTCTACCTTTAAACGACACGTGCCAAATTGTAATCTAATGGCAATCTGTCTTTTAATATAAAAGTTACGGTGTGTAACACGGCGAAAACGGTGCTTAAATTTACAGACTTGAGCATCGAATTGCTTTACAATTCCACTGTATAGATCACGCTCCTATTGTCCAATGGATATTTCATGACCCCAAAAAAATACTTCAGGCCACACATCGCCGAAGTGAAAGCCTACTTTGAAAGCAAAGCCAAACTGTTCTACGAAAAGGGTTTGAAAAATTAAAGCGTTGCATTGAATGTATAATGGTCTTAAAGGAGATTATGTTGAATAATTTAGACTATAGATCGGACCAGAAGAATATAAACTTGAATTTTCCTGGTTTTGTTAATTTGGTCCCGGACTTATATTGACTGTGTCATATTGCCGATGACATAATACTTTCTACTAATTTTGCAGGATTTTTAAGATCTTTTTAATTGTAATTATCTTCTACGTAAAAGTTAAAAGTAAATTAAATGAGTCTATTTATACTGGAGCTGATATTGAAATGACTATAAACACGAATCAATCATTTCCATTCCTATTTGCACAGAGTAAATTCATTTAAGATATTAAATATATTAAAACTAACATAAATATACAACTAAACTAAAATATAGCAAATATTTGTTTCCCAAAGTTGCTTTAATGATATTAAAAGCAATCTTACGTAAACAAATGTTAGACTGAACACGATCAACATTTAAACAGTTATTAATAAAAAAAAACCACAAGGCAATTTAAAATGGTATATCTATCGAAATAATTAAATGTGAAATATGGCAAATTTTGCACAGATATATATAATGTTAGATCAACAAAAAAGTTACAAGGTTGAAATACTTTCACGGTGACCAGAGTAAACTGTTAAAGCGTAATGTTGATATTATTAAGAGTCATAATTAGTATTAATTAGTAGAGAACGCTCGCTATAAAATATTAGATTAGCACTATCCTAAGAACGTTTTAGTACCTATTGAGATGTTTATTCATATTTCTGTGATAACACATACTTTATCAATTTAGTCAAAATAACTAATTTTTAATAAATATATTCCACGTGTTTTTCCAACTCTCAGGCAATTCTCTATGAAAGAAGGTGAGTCGGTGATCTGTCAAAATGTGTTGCACAGTGGGGACAATAAGTAACAAGAATAAGCAATATGTGGAAAAAGCTGGTGCAAAAGTGCTGCAACCTCCCTTGCACCATTTAACTTTAATTTCTTCAATTTTAGCGCTATCAGAATAATAAATTTGTAATATAATAAATATTCTGGTCTTTTTGCATATTCTGGCTTGTAATTCACGACTCAAATAATCAATTATTGCTTATACTGTCTTAAATGGAATAACCAGACTTATATGTACAGTATATACGTATATCGATCCCATTAATTCGCAACATGATATTTTATAGGCATGCCTATGGAGTAATATAATTGATTCTTTTTGCTACTGTAGAATATTCATTTCTCATCCTCGCTCATAATACAGTGCAGAAACCTTTTGGGTTTTGCCCTTGAAAATGCTGCTCATAAGAAAACAATCTCCTTTCTTGAAGAAAAAAATCTTCAATCCAATCTTGTTCGTAATGTATTCATCATAAGCAAACCAAATTGCTTGATATAAATAATATTCACTGATATAAATCATCGTAATAATCGTAATATAAATGATATAGAAGATGCTTGTTGCGTAACAATGTTATTAAAATTACTATTTTTAAAACAACGAAACCATTCCTTTCAGATTATTTAGTTTAACAAAAAAACACGAATTTTGTACATCTTCTGAAGTATCAAAATTAGTTTTTGCTGTTAAACATTTTCAACAGTCATTCAAAGAATACTCAAAGCTACATAGATTATAATTCCTCATCTTCTATCTTTTTCGGCTGTTCAGGAATTTCTTCTTCTGAAAAAACCATTTTTTTCCATCCTTGCAAAATTCGATTACTGAAGGCTCTACGGGAAAATTATTATGGTTTAAGAAAAAAGAAAAAAAGAGTATTGAGAAAGAGTAAGAGAGAGAATTGAGAGAGAAGTAGAAAGAACGGTGTCTTCATTAATGAGGTCCATTTTTATTTAAAATGATATGATATAGACAAGGAAAACTGTAGATATTGTATGTCTATATTGCCATCTGTCAATATCAATCTCATGCAATATCTGAGGTAATGTCAACGAATCCAAAGATGTCGATAATAAAAACATTAAAAATAAAAACCATACATAATATATTAAAAACGATTATATAGGGATTGTAATAATAAAAAGTGGGTTATTTAAAACAATGTAGGCGTATTTTCGTACATAAACAGATAGCGTTATCAATTTTTATCATAAACATTATCCTCTATTAATTACTAGTGATGTTTCCAGTTTATATGAATCAGCAACACGACATACAAATGAGGTGAATCCGTCACGTGTGCAGTAGCTTCGACCGCGTTGAATGAGGAACATTATTTTTAAAATCGTCGTGTTATAATTGTAATGCCATTGATTTTTTCTGGTCTAAGTTGTTCGTGTAGTGTCATTGAACCCATTTACCAGCGGTTACTCGTCACTAGATTATTAAATATTTATTGACATACATTTATTTACCTTAAATTTATTATTTTTCGAAGGTTATTAGCCACGGTTGTTAAGAAATTGATACTGTAGGTAATCAATTAAATACATACCTCATATAGTAATTACAGGTTTTGGTGTTTATTTACTCCACTATGTTATTTAAAATGGAATTGAAAGGATTATAAAAATTATTGTTTATCGCTATCTATTTTTCATTATTTCATATTATCGCTACTGCAATTTTTCAAGAGAAGCTTTTCGTTGAAATACTCACTTTTTAATTGACTCATTCCTTACTAGTGCACAATCGAACGGAACAAGATCTGGAAAATAGGGTAGGACTTGGGGAAACTTTATCAGTAGTAGAGATGAAAACAAGGGCATTAATGCATTTGTTTATCAATTGAATTTCAAAGGGATTTTCGTGTGCCGAATAGTTGAATATGTTGCAGAAGGCTTACGGTAAATCAACTTTATCAAGAGCAAGTACATATAGTTTATTCAAAGTTTTTTTGTACATGCGTCATCAAGATGTTTAATGTATCGTCTGCTGTAATTTGTAAATTCGTTTTAGAATCAGACAATATTTTCTTTCTCATCTTATTCCAGTGAAAAAGAGACACAATGCTATCTGATTAGTTCGAATACGTAAATGAATGAGCTTGTCAAAATCGTCCGGTTGTCAGACGTATGCAAAATTCTTGAAAGCAACAGTGACAAGAGGTTACAACTCTAACCTATATTGTGGCTGTATAATTAACTGTAGTTTTTAGATGTACTATAATGTTAAAATTAATTATATTTGGTAACATTTTTGTTGAATTAATTTATTTAGATTAGAATTTTTTAGTATATCAAAGTTTTGATGTCACAAATTTAAATGACGTATGCACAAAATAACTTAGGACAGACTATATGAATGCTACAATGAATCAAAGGCGGTCGAGATGGGATGGATCCTGAAAGGGAACATCGCTCTGGTCGGCTATCAACATTTTCGATTTTTAACGACTTAGAAAAGTCAGATTTTTAAAGAGCATTGTATCATGACATCTCATGGAGATGATGGTAAAGTTTGTGGTAACAAAGTCCACCATATTTATGACAATGACTGATTTCTGCATCTTTCTAAGAGAATTGGTGGTGAGAATTTGGAAGTTGATTCCGGAAGATTCGTTTAAAAATATTATTATTATAGGCGTATATATTTGTAAGCGTTGTAAAAATCTATTTTCATATGGATCTGATTTGAAGGTGATACAATAAATGCGAATAAATAATAAAGATTTAAGGTTTTAACTTTTTGAGAGAATGAAAATTCATATAGAACGGGATCTGTTAGTCTTTTTCAGATAATTTTGTAGATAACTTATCATGCAGTATGTAAATATTTTATAATGCTTATTTAATTTACATCACGTGAGACGATCTTGGTTTCTGCCCGTAACACACATTCTAGTAATTTGTTCATTACCGTTAGGTTAATTACAGTACACAGTTACAGCATAGGTAGTCAGACGATGGCTTTTGCTTCTATCACGTTTTGTTTTTGAGCTATACACCGATAACACTTCTTAAACGATTTTGTCCATATTAGTAAACGTTATCTTTACTGACAAAATTGCCTTATTACGCTGATATCTTTGTGATTGACTACTGTTTGTCAGTGTAATCCTATGGCTTTCAAGATAAATATGAAAAACTAGTCGTCAATGTAAACATTTAACAAACAAGTTTTGTTACGTGTGTCTGGAGAGTATTTAGATAAGTTTCAAGGAGAAAGGTATCCGAAGGCTACCACCTATTAGGCCACCACGCATTCACCCACAGCAAGTTCAAAGGTTGGCAACGCTGGTGGATTGGTATCATGCGGCTGTAAAAGACCACCACGACGACGTCTCGCTCTCTTTTCTTTTCTCTACCTCCTCGTAACAGTACCACTTCCACAGCGCTACCGTACTTCCTTTACTTAACCTAACATCCTGTCCATTCTCCCGTCGATCACATGTATCACTCAATATCGTAATAAATAACTTTTTACTCAACCAGTGCTTAGTTCAGCTCTCGTGTGGATTCCTTCCACAAAATAGTAGTGAGTGTTCGGACAAACAATCGCATCGATAGCCACACATTCCGACCGACCGACAAGACGACCTATTCCTACAATACTATTACACTACTCCTCTGTTGCGTCTTAATGGAAACAAAACGTCCATGCTATTTATATGATTGAAACTCGAGATCTTTCAAAAAAAATCTGATCAGCAATATCTGTTAAATAACATCTTACTTCCCTGATTTTGTGAATGCAATGAATACAAATAGGGATGTAGAAAAAATATTGATATATCGATACTTTTTTTAATATTGATATATCGAAATATCGATATTTTTTCGATGGCCAACACCCCAAAAATGGACAAAAATCAAGCGAGGCAAATATTTAAAGAAGAGATTCTGACCCTATTAATGAAAAACTAAAAATTTGATGCATAAGTAAGTAAGAACGACCTATATGCATGGACCTATATGCAGTTAAAAGTTACGATAAGATTTTTTAAAGTAATTAGAAAGCCAAAAAGTTGCGATGCATGTAAAAATAAGTTTCTACAAGTTATTTTCCTCATTTTTTACTTATCATTTTTCATTTGAAATCTTGCAGCTGTGATTGATGAATGTAACGACTTCGATAGGATGTAAAAAAAGGCCATTTCAAGATCGTTGGGACGCAGCTGTATTAGAAGATTACTTCTGGTTTTTAGAGCGATACTTCTTAATATAAAGGAAAAGCTAATTTTTTTACAACCCAATTTTACCCAAAATTATATATTTTAATGTGTGCAAATATATTGATAATCAGTTTTATTGAATTATTGACAATTAAATAAATACATATTAGTTATTAAGTATTAATACGTATGAATAAATAAAGACAAAAACTTAACGGGGTACTTTTTAAAATTTGTAACTTACTCTTATTTATATGATTTATCGTCTTCTCACATTGTCAGTCTTACTTGTTTATTCTCTAACTAACATCACGTTAGACAAAAGTTTTACATTAGAACTAAAATAAAACAACTATACTGGTTAGTCGGAAGATACTCTCAATTTGATCTAAAATCAAAGAGGTTGATCTATAAGAAAAATATAAAGCCAATTTGGAGCTATAGGGTGCAAATATGGGGTTGCATTAAAAATTCAAATTAACTATTCATCCAACGCCGTCAAAACAAGGTTCTTCGATTGATTACCGATGCCTATCGCAACATAACCAACGAAGAACTGCACAATGACCTGGAAATCAAATGGATTTGCGAAGTTATCCAAGATTTCGCCTTGAAATACGAAAGAAGATTACTAAATCATACTAACGTGGAAGCAATACAACTGCTGGAAGCGCGCAGGATGTCAGGAGATTGAAGCGAACAAAACCATACGAACTAATATAAAGTTTATACCTTTAGTGTAAACTACAGCTATAAGTTATTATAATTATATAATTGAGGAATACATATTGATGTATTTTCTCGCACTCGTCTTGCTTGTGAATTAATCCAAGTACATAGGAAAAGTAGTAATACATTAATGTATAATTAAGATTGTACTAAGCATATCTCATAAAGATGTTATAAAAAAATCTCTAATTTCAATTTTATAGCAACTGTTTTATAGCTGTTCTCTATTCTGTTTTTGTTTTGTATCTTATATAATAGCTGTTATTTAATATAAAAGCTGTTAGTAAATCGTTGTAGGTACACTTACTCCCATAGAAAATAATACAGGTGTCACAGGTAGTGTGAAATACCGGTAGATAGCTGATCAACATCTCCAAAATAACTAGTAAGACGGTTACCGAAGGCATCAAAGAACCATATCTTCTCTTAAATGACGTAGGAATCTATAATCACAAGTCACCAATTCAATTGTCAGACCAAATCCGATGGTTTCATTTGTTTACATAACTTTTAAGATGAAAATAAGTTCCGATGTCAAGCTTGACAATGTCAAGCGAGGGATTATTGCCAATATCAAAATAATACGCACTTAAATAACTTCGACAGATGGGCTATAGCATTATTGTGCGAAAATATTTTCTTAACCCTGTACCGTTTTTGTTACCTGTTGTTTTAATTATGTAAAAATCGTTTAGTGGGCTAACCACTGCTGAATTACTTTTATATTATAATTCAGGTTTCTGGTGTTTTCATTTCAATTAATTTTTGTTATTTCTTCAGTTGCTCAAAATATAAGGTCATTTTACTGCTTGATATATTCACATGCTTAAAAATCACAACTTCCATGAGTTTAGACAATACGTTTGACCTTTAATTTAAAATCTTCATCATATAGTTTTGATCTGTCCTTACCAGCAATAGCTAGAATTATATAAAAAATATTGATATTTCACAAAAAATATATGGATATTTTTAAGAAAAAATAAAAATAGTCAAATATTAGCCTAAAAAGGCATATATTATTTCGAAATATTTTTAAAAGTAGTAATATTTTTGATGGATTTTTAAAATATCAATTTTAAAGGTTTATTAATAATTATATTTAATTTATTTTGAAAAAATTGAAATCGAAAAATATCGGTTAAAAATATCGATATATCAATATATCGGATAATAAAATATCGGCCAAAAATATCGATATTTTTTTCAGAAAATATCGATATATCGATATATATAACCGTTGTAGAGGACGAGTTTGCGTCTATAACACGCTATTGCTGGTCTCTTAATAACAATATGCCGTTCAATTTATTCAAATGATATCCATAGACATCTGCCAATAGGTCACAAGAAACTCACAAAAAAAAATTAAAAACTGTTGAGTTCGAAAATATAATTTCAGTCTTCCTGTTATAGTTCTAGCCAGTTTTTACCCTCAATGTCATGTGATATTGCTAGTTTTGTTAAGATTTTTCAAGTAAATTAATAGCTCTTGCGATTTAAAACTTTTTCCATTTCATAATTTATATACATCAAATCAATAGATTGACACCGCCAATAAATTAAACCCAAAATATATAAACTACATTATGGCAAATTAAAAATGTTTCAAGTAAATAAACCAACGCCGAACATAATAACAATAAAATGTTATAAACATACACATAACCGCAGAGTCGCCTGACTTTGGGACAATTTATAATTCCAATCGAGACAAGAAAACTGGATCTAAATTTAAAAGAGTTCCTCGCCTTGAAAACAACTCGGGCTTGATTTATCGATGATATTCTTATTAAATAGGATGAAAAATGTGTTGAAATGGTAATTCGGGTTATGGTATGAAGGTTGTTTTAATGTAGGTACTGTCCTAGAAATAAAATGCGCATATTTAAACGAAATTAACGAAACCGAAATGAGAAAAGATCTATGTTTTATTTGCTGAATTAATTGCATTATTTACGAGGGGCAAGCTGCAATTATTGAGAATAGAAAAACCAAGTTAATAATACGAAACATATGGCTGTTTTTAATTCAAGCTAATCTTAAATACAAGTGCCTAAGCATATGTTAATGAAAAGTGGAATCAAATTGTCACGAGCGAATTTTTGAATGTTTTAAATCGTCGCTTGATGATTTTTTGTGTTATTAGCCATAATTTACTGGTGATAATTGGATAAAATAATTTAAACCAATTTACAATTTAGTTGAATATAAAAAGAAGCTGTACCTCCTTAAAGTAATGAAAATAGTGAACAATTCACATGGACAAAGTATGCTGTTTTACAGTATAAAATAAATATTAAATCCTAGAAGACGAGATCAATATCGCACCAATATTCGTTTTTAAAAATTTGCAAGCTAATGTTTACTTATTATCAGATATGTTTACAAATAAGGTTATGATTTTTAGAAGTTGTCAAGTTTATTAGTATTATTCATGGTCTTTTCAAAACTGATAATTAAGGACAGTCCCCCTTCTCTGCACAATAATAGAATTAATTGGCCACTATTTAGTTAGGTTCAAAAATTCATAGAACAAAAATCGATAAGAAGCAGCAATATTTTTTTTGTTAATAAGTACATCTTGCATTAGATATGTTTAGTATCATCCTAATTTACACAAGCAAGGCGAGTACCGGATTAATACATCAGTAAGTTTTTCCCAAATTAAAATGAAACTAAACTACTCAAAATAAAAAATAAAATTAAAAAGTAACGCTAATACATTATATAAGTTCGTGTGGTTCGGTTCGTTTCAATCTTCTGATTTCCTGCGGGTTGTCCAGTAGCAGTATTGCTCCCATATTACTGTGACTTAGTAACCTTATTTCTGTTGTAAGGCGAAATCTTTGGATCACTTCGTATATTCCTTTGATTTCGAGATCATCTTATAAGCTCTTCGTTGACTATGTATCGATAAGGATTGGTAATTAATCGGATTTTGTTTAGGCAGTGTTGGATTACTAATTGGTTTGATGTTTTAGTGTAACCCCGTAGATGCCCCCATTGGTCCAAATTGGCTTTCTTATTAATTGATAAACCAATCTTTTTAGTTTTAGGTCAAATTGAGAGTATCTTCCGACTAACCAGCATAGTTTCTTGATTTTGAATCTAATCCTGGACGCTGATTCTGCTTGCGGAATCGGGAATCCGTCAATTCATATAATTAAATATTTGTCATTTTGTCGCAATGCATGCAAAATTAACATGGAGAGATTGGGAGCTATTAAGCAGTATCTTTCTATTCTGCTGTATCCCTATTCTATTTGTAGATCTTATCGATTGCCACTTGCACTTTTTCTATAGCCTTATGTATATATATATATATATATATATATATATATATATATATATATATATATATAACAAATCAAGATAACTATGTCGTTGGCAAATATTCCAAGTACTGTTTATTTTGTTGTTGGGATATCAGCAGTGTAGAGCAGAGACAGAAAAAGACCAATACACTACACTGGGAAATTCCGAAACCCGAAATAGGTTTAACTGTTGAGAATGCCCCTTTATGCGAAACCTTAAATTTTCTTTCAAAAAGATATGATTTGGTAGTGATTTGCTCGTTTTGTATATTAGTCTCAAATACCATACCCGGTCAAAAGCTTGTGAAACGACCAAGAATATTGCAGAGCAGTATTTCTTTTCTTCAGTATAAGTATAACAACAGCAATAAATAAAATAAAAAATATACAAGACACAACATGGTAAGCGATCCATAACAGTGAAATATTTTTAAAATACAACCACATTTCAGCTGAAAAGAAAGGTAGAAAAAAAGAAAACTGGCTACTGACGTGACTGAGGTGATTTTCCTTATCGGATTTTGCACTCTTGCCTTATGGGCAATAATAATTATAAAAAACCACAAATATAAATATACGGAGGACCGTCCCGTCGTCTTGACCTTGAGCCAGCTGTTGAATCTAAAACGAATAAAACTAAGAATTTGGGGAGTATTTTTCAGGTACCAATAGCATAACCTACCCGTTGAAATTAACGACAATAATTGGGCTAGGGAAAAAAAGCCTGAGGTTTTCTCAAATCACTTTGTGGTGGCGGTCGAACCCCTATTACAGAGCCATACCTTGAATCTTATCTAATAGAAGAGCTCTGAAATTACGGATTTTGTTCATATTTTAAACCTATATTCCACAATCAACTTTTATCTTGGACTCAGCGAAACGGGCCGTTATCAGCCAGTAAAATATACAATAATATCTATATAAAACCATTTTTTTATATTAGTAAGTTGGTTCATTTACTCTACTTAATATACTGCAGTTATTTGAATATACCTAACAGGCGGTAATAAAAGAACGCAATTAAATAACATCCGATTAAAATGTATTTAGTTAATTCTAAAGACTCCCACAGAAATTACATCCGTACTGTAGCTATCTTGCAAAACTATAAACCAGATAGTGTCCAATTTTCTTCTTGAATCAATAAATTTTACGAACGCCATTAAACATCAATAAATCGAGAACGATTTTCCGCCAGAGCGCCCATTAAGATTCAAATCTTTATTAGTACAAAACGCCAGCATACATATATTTTAAAGTATACACTACAATTTAATTTATAACAGTTTTTTGGCGGGCGGCCAAAAATGTTATTTTTGCGATGTGTTATGAGTTAAAAAAATGTTTAAATTGTGATTCATTTTTCCGAAACATTGGGTATACACTAATTGCTTCATGATACGGTGTTAAGATCGTTAAATTAAAATTAAAATAGATCAAATTAGTCCAGCGACAGGTCAATACGGACTCAATTAATTTAATTAATGATTAATTTAATTAAATTAATGTAAATGATGGTTGCATGTAATGAATAGCTGAGATGCTTGCAGCAAAATAATGAATGTTGACGCAAATGCATTTTGCATACATAAACAATTATACACATAACATATCAACTGCAAGTTATCCTCAAGCTCTGGAAGTGCTGAAATTATTTTGTAGAATTTATTGATTAAAAAATAGTTTATTTAAAATCATACTGAATTTTTTAAAAATTTTAACAAACAGGAGAAAAAACGGATACCCATGAAACGGATATGCCATCTTACATTTGACCAATTCTAAAGTGGCTTCATTCATCAACATGAGTACGTTTAGAAACTACTCTATGTAAATAAGTTTCTTATGATTATGCATAGAATGATATAGACTTAACATTGAAAATATAACGTATATAGAAATAAAAATTATAAATATATTACGTATAAATTTAATATAAAATATATATCCTACCTATATCCTGTAAATATTGTGAAATAACAATATTACAAAAAATATTTAAACACATTTAAGCTGCATATTTAATAAACGCGAAAGATAAAACAAATATCCTTATCGGGAGTTGTGTCAGCAAAGAAAAACCCCACCGATAATTGGCCACCGGTAAACGTGTACCCGAAATAACGTTCCCACTTACGGATGCGTAATCCAAAAAATTCGAAGAATCAACCCGATCGAACAACACAACAAAACAAATCAACCGTCCTACAGGAATCCGAAACTTTTCCGCGCGAATCCACCGCGAATTCTTGGAAGTCTTCCAAAAGGTCCGAGGGAAACAAAGTGATTCGATTTTCTAATTCGATGCGACGTCGTCAGAGTTTCCTTAATCTTATTAATCGATCGTAAACGCTTAAAAAGTTTTGTCACTGATATAATTCTATCGTAGAAAAAAAAAGAATGCGACAGGATGTATATAATAAATTGATTAAAAAAAGAGATTAAAATAAATAAGTCTTAACCCTGACATAACATGTCAATTGAAAAGTCCTCGGCCTGACATAGATGACTCTACTAGAATTAAATCCATATGTTTTTTAGTTAATCCCAATCCTCAAAAGATGCGTGCATAAATTTGATAAATGTAGGATTATTAGTTTGTGAATTATAGCATTTTGAGTGAAGCAACTTTTGTTATTGTGAAAAAATGGATAAAAAGGAATTTCGCATGTTAATAGTATATTGCTTTCTGAAGGGCAAAAAATACAGTTGAAGCAAAAACTTAGCTTGATGCCGAGTTTCCGGACACTGACCCACGAAAATCAACCATTAAGGATTGATATGCTAAGTTTAGGCGTGGTAAAATGAGCACCGAAGACGGTGAACACAGTGGAGGCCCAAAATAGGTTGTTACCGACGAAAACATTAAAAAAATACACAAAATGATTTTGAATGACCGTAAATTGAAATTGAAAGAAATAGCAGACACTCTAAGGATATCAACCGAACGTGTACATTATATCATTCACGAATATTTAGGTGTGATAAAGTTCTGTGCAAAGTGGGTGCCGCGCGAGCTCACTTTTGACCAAAAACAACGACGAGTTGATGATTCGGAGCAGTGTTTGAAGATGATCAAGCGTAAGAAACTCGAGTTTTTGCGTCGATATGTGACAATGGATGGAGCCAAGCGTGGGAAAACGCAACAGTCAGCAAGGTTATGGCGTCTGTATTTCGAGATGCGCATGGAATAATATTCATTGACTACCTTGAAAAAGGAAGGACCATGAACAGCGATTATTACATAGCGTTATTGGACCGTTTGAAGGACGAAATCGCCGAAAATGGCCGGATTTGAGGAATTAAGAAAGTGCTGCTTCACCAAGACAATGCACCCTGTCACAAGTCAGTAAAAATGATGGCAAAATCCATTAAATGGGCTTCGAATTGCTTCCTCATCTACCGTATTCTTCAGATCTGGCCCCCAGCGACTATTTCCTGTTCTCAGATCCCAAAAGAATGCTCGCTGGGAAGAAATTTTCGTCGAATGAAGAGGTGATCGCCGAAACTGAGGCCTATTTTGAAGCAAAGGACAAATCGTACTACAAAAATGGTATCGAAAAGTTGAAGGGTCGCTATAATAGTGTATCACCCTTGAAGGCAATTATATTGAATAAAAAAAACTAATTTTACCAAAAAAATGTGTTCAACTATGGTTGGCCGGGCGCTTTTCAATTAACCTGTTATATTCAAACAACTGTTTAAATTGGTACTTAATTTATTATTGTACTAATGTAACATTTCATAAGAATCTGTCGTTTAGTTGAAAGTTATACTGATTTTAGTGATACCACTTTCGTTATTTTCCAGATCAGAGTCGAGGTCTGGCCTTTAAAACTAACCGTTTTTTTGTAGATACTTTGACTTCATATGTTAGGAAAAGATGTTTGAATAAAAAGAAGGTGTGATCGTGATTGCTGAAATTGAAGCCAATTTTTAAATCAAAGGTAAATTTTTTAAAAGAAAGATTCAATAAAAATTTGTAGTTCTTGATTGCAGTTGAATGATGCCTAAATGTTGTTGTTTTACCAATTAGGCCTGGAACTTATTGAAAGACGTGTTACAATATAATACTTATGTGACAATGTAAAAGTTCCCATCGTACTGAATCAAACTTTTTCTAATGCAATTTGACAGATACCTGATATATTTCAATGGTTCCCTCATCTTCTGCAGCCTAGTGTGACCTTGTACAACATTAGCACTAAGTAAGGGCGTTGAGACAAATTGTAAGTTAGTAGGAAAGACTAGTAATAATATATAATGATAAGCTTACATAGTTTCATTATTCAATAACATTTGATATAATTACAAGTACTTAATGAGATTTATTGATCTAAAGTTAATCCTAAAATTCTCAGGTAACAATTTGTTGTGCTCTCAATTTTTCAAACATGGTCATTTTTTTCTTCAATATTACTGCTAAATTGTATGAAAAAAGGCGAACTTGTAGATCAGACGCTTGAATGAATAGTCTTTCATATTGCATCACATCGCTTTAAGTGCTTTTAAGATTCAAAGCATAGTTGATTTTATAAAATATCGAAGAATTCGAAACTCGACTTTCGAAACAAAATATATTTCGAAGATTGTATTAACTTTTCAGATTTTGGAAATATTTCATAGAGAAACTAAGTATTTTTTTTAAAATTTATACGTTGCTGACAATATTAATATAACCTTATATTCAAACTTTATACTTTATAGAATTAGTTACTCTTGCTTGCAATCTCAGTTCAAGTATGTCTGTTTCAATCAGCAGTACTGATGGTAGCTTTCTTAAATTCGGTCATAATTATTCTATATTATAGTTCATGTAAATTAGAACTCAATGATATTATTCATAAATATTCTCTTATGTTGTAGCTTATAATTGAAAAATGTCAATATCATATATAACATTCAATATTATACTTAATTCTGTAACTATATGCATGCTAAACCTCTGTTACTAGGCCTCACATTTTAATGCGTATTTTGTGGAAGTATAAAGGTACTATATATATTTGCTCAGCTGTGAAGATATCGAACTATGAGCTAACAAAACATTTGTAAAAATCTTTTATGTTTATTCTAAAAAATGTTCTTTTGAAATAGATGGAGTGATATTGAGTTAATGTGTTAGAAATGGTGATAAAAATGTCTTGGTTAATAAAAAAACTGTTTGAGTCATTAAAAATTTGGTCATTATGTAACTAGAAATACAAAGCTATTTTACAATATGACAACGCTTATTTAAATGCTCCAAAATCATACGCTTAAATGATATGTCTTACTCTACCCACCATATTTATTTGATACGTGGAATATTTCCTGGCGCGAGCTACTGTTAGCCTGTTGAAGTAAACGTTACATTTAAAGAAAATAGAAGTAACCTATTTATATTTTGAGCCTTGGTAATATTAAGTGTTGTTAGGTTCCATCTAACGTTTCTATTTGGACATTTATAACCGCGACCTTCTGCAGAAAGTTCTGTCCTTTGAGCACAACTTATGTTATCAACTGTTGAATATCATTTTCAGTATTTCTTAATCAATTTTTTTTCTATTCCAACATTTTGTAATTTTAACTATACTTATGCAATACAATTATTCGGGAATTGATATTGATACAAAACTTCGCTGGAAGGAATATGTAAAAAAAGGAAAGGAAAGAACTCGAGTTAAAATATATGTATTGTATTGGTTAATTGGAAGAAAATCATAATTATCAGTACATAATAAATTGTTTTATACAAGCAAGTGTTGAAACCTATGTATATGGACATACAGATGAGCGACTCCCTCTTATATCTATATCGATTAATACAACTCTTGGATAACGCCAAAACGGGACACAGGCTCAAAAGAATCAAACCATTTGATATTGTGTAGTGTGGTGCAGTATAGTTATTTGCATTTAATAGAAAAGCCGCAGTGTTAACATTATTAGAGAATAAAATAGGGCCGATGGGTCTTCCTAGATATTATAAACAAAAAAACCATCAGGAAAAATCCAAATTAAATAATTTTGTCCGTGTAAATTTCAAATGTACAATTTAAATCTAAAAATGAATTGTTTCTCACATGGATGGCCATATGACAGAGAAAATGTCATCTGTTCACAATAATTCTGAAAAATAAGAAACGTGCAAAAACGAAATATTTTCTTTCTTTTCCATTAAACTAAATTGGACCACTACAATGCGTGGCCGGTTACACCCAGTTTGTTAATATAATATAAACTTGTAAATAAGCGAGCAAATCGATTTGTGTACATTTTGTATGCATCAATTGCAAAAACTCCCACAAGTTTGGATCCCGACAGCGTCAGAAAAATCTGCCCGTCGTATTCGACGCAGCCGTAGCCGTCCCATCCGACCTTGACTGTTAAAAATGCGCCGACCACATCTTCCTACAACTTCCTCGTTGAATCGCTGAAAAAATTGCTGCTCTTGACACTAAAAATGCACCTTAACGATGATAAACGACCACAGCAGTAATTATTGCAATTTGCTAGCGAAATTTACTGTTGTTAATCTGTTTTAAGTGCCTTTATCAGTAGCGACCACATTTCAAATTACGTCTAAAGTTTCTGGATTTTTTTTTGCTCGGTGGACATAATAGAGCATTATTTCATTTCGCTGGTATTAAAATCGGTTTAGGCTATTAAATAATTGTTATTAACTAAGGACCTTAAATATAATATTATTATCTAAGCCTAGCTGGACTTACTCCAAGTCTTGATGCTTTAATTCTCATATCTGTATTTAAAAGTGTATGAAGATATTTTTTTAATATTCGTTCTTCAATAATCTTGCGCAGTACCACTATCGATAGTAGGAAAAACATGTTATAATAATCTATGTCAAATGTATTAAAAATTCAACGTCATTTTACATAAACCAATATTTCATAGTTAATAGTAAAATTATATTTGAACATTTGTGGACAATCTATGCCGCTTTTATTAACAATAAAGCGAAAATATATTTGAGTATGACTTTGTGCATTTTGTAATAATTTCATCACGCTAGATGAGACCTGATTCTACTACTAGCTCTGTATTAAACCGAAAAGCCAGATGTAGTGTGAACCGGGGACCTTCGGCTTGGAAATAACGGCTCTGAACTTTCGTTTTCTGATATTTTTAAAAATATCGATATTGTTCTACGACATCCCTATATGTGAGTTAGCAATTTTGATGGCTCAGTGTATAAAACTAATAAATGTAAATAAAAATTAAGAGGCTAGCCCTCCGTATATTGCGCGTCCTAAATGAAAATAAACATTCCAAAGGGTAAATCTGTGATAATTGATATGAATTTAGTAAAAAGAAATAATAAAATAATAAATATCCGGCTTGGTTGGCGCAGTGGTAAATGCGACAGGACGGTCCACCTACTGTTGCGATAGTCGCGGGGTTGAATCCTGCTGGGGTATGATCGTAAATTTAGGTTTGTGATTCCTTAATATGTGACTGTCTTACGTAAGAATGCAAAATCTGACAAGGAAAATGATTCTAGTCAGGCCAGTAACCAGGCTGGGTAAGACCGGATGTCCCCTGGGATGTTTTCTAAGTTGGTCACTCGCCAATCGGTAGGGTTAGGATAGTGGTTCGGAGCCCACGTTAAATTGTAGGTCTAGTCCAAATAAACTATCGTTGGTAAAAGGAGACTTTAAAATATACATAAAAAATATAATTAAAAAAAAACATACATTAAAAGTAAATATATAAATAAGAGACGTTCCTCACAGTGGAGACATAATGGTCTCAAAATTCGTCAAAAAAAGGTCAAAAACTAACATTAAAATAAACGGATTAAAATAAAAGTTATTTAAAATATTCTATCTATTCACTAAAATTAACACCCACCTGAGATTTATGGTTCTTATAAAATATATTTTCATAACATCATAGTAATATAATATTGGAATATCACTGCAGAAATGAAATCCATAAGATATGTGTAGATAAAATAAAACAAACAAAAACTATAAATTAATAACACAGTGAGATATCGCAGTAATGTCCTTAAGACGTAAGAAAAGCAATGGTGCCAATTTTAATGGTAATTCGTTTTTCTCAGTAAAATTAATTGATGATCTTGTAGGGCAGCACAGAATGAATAAAACTTACGTATAAAGTGAATGTGTATTTAATGAAAATATATAACAAAATATCCCAATTCAGAACACCACTTTTTTCTACATATAAGTTAATGGCTGTATGCATAAGTACTGCACGATGTAATCAGATCTCTCTTTCTAGATCAAATATGCTGCAAGCTGCTAATCATTAAAAAGTAACATTATTTGTAAATATAATAGTTCCCGAAAACACGAATGATTTAAATAGTGCGTGTAAGGAAAATTGACCCGCAATTATTTAAATTTTTTAAAATCTATTCCCTTGCTATTAGACTTACGGAAGAAAGGGGGACCTGCTAAAACAATTAAGAGAGCAGGAAACTGGAAGAGGTATAATCGGAATGATTAAAAAATGTACTAGAACTAAGACGAAACGAAAAAAAATTACTTAGGGAAACCGCCGCCTTGAGAGACTGCCAAAGAAGCTCAGATATTGAATATGAAAAGAATGGCGGATATAGTGACGCACATGCCTACTTTGATTTCGACATCGAATCGATTCATGTCACTATGTAAAAATTAATCAATCATGTTATTTTAGTATGTCTGATGAGGCAATTTAAAAATTTAATGAAAATAAATAATGCACAAAATATATCACTTTAGAATCTGCAACAATATATAACAATTTATATCAAACCGAAATAAAATATTTGTTCTTAAAACATAAAACGAAAGATTAGATTAGAGGCTCAGCAAACTTGAGGGAACTCTACAGTTTCATTACCTAGCATAAAAAATTAGACTACTCGTAATTTCTGGTTTTATACATTGTTATTTTTGGATATCAAAGCTAGAATATTTTTAAAAAAAGAAATAATATGTTTATTATGAGGGGGAATCAAATATAAACGGTAATTTAACTATTTAGCTTAGCACATAATTATAATCTAGAGGATTCGATGCTTGAGTGTTCCTTGGTTTATGAGGAGGGGGTGAAACCGGTGTGGGTAGCAGCTGTGCTCGGTTCGGCCCGCAGCACAACCATGATGAGCGCGAGGTACCCTCGTCTATTGCATAACGGATCATCATAAAGATTTTAATCAATGAAGGCGTTAAACCATCGGAAATTTTCACTCGTTTAAAGGCACAGTTTGGGGATGTTACACTGTCTCAGAATCGAAGGTATACGTGGGTCAGAGAATTCAGGGCTGGATGAGACGTAACGTTTGACAAAAATCGTGTATCGAAGCAAACAATGGGGTATGCCCATTCGAGACGCGATCATCCTTAATGAGAACGCCAGGCCAGACAGGTTATGATTATATTTTGTTTGCGCCGTTGAATAAAACTCTTGGAGGCAATATATTTGAAAGCAATGAAGGAGTACAGGAGTTTATGTTAGTTGCTAGACCGATTGTCACAAACGATGTCTGAAAGAAGAACCAACATGTAAATATATAGAACTCCATACTCAAATTAACTACAATTTCAGATTTAAGAAATTGCCATGATAGATAATGAACTTTTGAATAACAAGTATCCTTTCTCCTTTTTAATATATGATGTATAACGCGGATGTGATCACAAAAATAACAAAAACCTGTTCAAACTTATTTACATACATTTATATCGACATTAAGTATATGTAAAAAATCTTTGTTTTTGTTGCATAAAAAATACATTTAAACTTGCTTACGTAGTAATATAATATTCTAATTACATATCGTAAATTTTCACCATTGTCGAAACTAATACTCAATACAGAAATTCAATAAACAACTTTCATTCACATAATTAGGTAAACTTAAAACAAACAAATTAGGTAGGTAGTGAATTAATTTTGCGGAATTTGCAATAGATGACGTAACATATGACCGTCATTAAGCTTTACATTTTGGTCAACTGAAAAACCAACTTGTACTAATGGATGTTATATAATATGGCTAAGTACATTCTTTACCTAGATAGTAAAAAAATGCCGAAAACGAGGAAAAATAGTACTGAATAGTACTATGTACTATGTTTTTATATATTACTTACTAATGATCTATTGATTTTTTGAATTTCTGAAGGGTTGTTTTAACATTCATTATTTTTACTGCAAAAATCCAGCTTGTAAAATAAGATTATTATGCGACTTATTATGAGATTGAAACGTTACTGGGCAATAATGCATCGTCAAGATTAGTTTAATACGTTTGCAAAAGTTTACTGATCTTAATGAAAATTTTATATTATGAAAAAAAAACACAAATTATATGCATAAAAAGTGCTTTTGATCACTAATCCTAAAATATGGAAGTGTAATATAACTTTTATTCTTTATATTTCTCTTTTATATTTTATTTTCAGGTATCAATTATGTTACGTTAATGTAGTTTTTAACACAGTCCAAACAAATTCAATATGAATTCAAACATGACATAATCAGGCTATAAATTAAATTAATATAAATATTTAATATATAAATTATTTTAACTAGTTATCAATGTGACTCAAGTTAAAACAAAATAATGTAAATATCACAAATGATGCCTTTAGCTGTGAAAGCAAAACCACTAGCATACTCCAGAACTTTCCCATCTTGGTAGTAATCACCTGTATATGAAAATCTTAATATAATCACTGAAAATATTGGCCGAGAGAATTTTGTTTGGCAAAATAAATAACTAAAAATTTTACTAAGAATTTTTTTATTATATTTTAAAATCCCCTATTTACCAATTAGTAGTTAATGGCGAAAGCTGAAAACATACTAACTGGCCAGTGGGCAACTTAAAGACCATCCCAGAAGACATCTGGTTTTATCCAGCCTGGTTACTGACATGACTGGGATGCTTATTCCTTGTTTTACATTGTCGCTTAGAGACATTTTACAATTACAATCACAAACATAAAATACATCCATATTCTGAGGCATTCGAAGCCGCGACTATGGCAATGAAAGGATCGTTCTATTGCCTTAACCACTGCCCCACCAAGCAGACTATCCTAAGAAATGTTAAAGGGCTACCACCTTGCCAGTTTCCCCTTTTCTATTGATTTTTTTATTTTCGTTGTTCTGTATGAGTTAGTGGGTAATGTAAAATCATGTTTTTCAAATTGGCTTACTAATCATAGTTCACTAGACTTCATTTTCGACCTTCTTTGAACAGTTTTGTCATCAATATTTTTGATAAAAAATTCCAAAACAGGCGCCAATGTAGTATAACCCTTTAATATTGAATCACTGAATGACTAGTTTAATTAAGAACTGTTAACAGGACATAGAACCTTCTACGAAACAAGTTCTACGAAATTATCAGATATTCACTTGAAAATTATAGCTTCAAATATTCTGATGTCGTAATTTTCATTCGATAATTATCAATATTCGCTAAACAACAATTATCGACTATGAAAACGTAACATTTACGATTCGCAGAATAAATCTTCTCCCAAATGAATCATTTATATTCAACAATCACTTTACGGTACGTGTCGAACGTAAGGTAATCGAGGAGGCTGTGGACTAGCGCATATCGATCGCTATATCGACTTAATGTGAAACGGAGGTCAGACAATGCACGTTAAACACAATCAGACCGAGGCGGGCAGGTGTTTTTCAACTTAACCTCATTAAATTATAGTTCCGTGGTAATGCTTTTACTTCATAAACAATCCCAATTAGGTAAACGTGCCTTTTTTTCAGTACAGCGATAGTTTCGTAATATTATACTTTAGGAATGACGACCTTTTGTCAATTACGGTCCATCAAAACGCTTGTAATTAACAGCAAATTTTTTATATTCCGGTTTGATTTGACTGGAAAGTTCATAGTCTCAGGTGTGACCTATATGAATTACATCTAAATAAAAAAAAATATGCACTCGAAATTCATTACTGGAAAAAAACTACATAACTTTCAAGAAAATGGAAAAGTTTATTTATTCAACGTATTGGCCGTTTGACTCTATACATCTTGAGCATATTTTAAGCAATTTATGGATGCCATCCCAAAAAAAACTGTTTGTCCTTTGAGCAAAACCATTTATCGAGCTATTTTCTAACTTCTTCGAAATTGGCAAATTACTGCTCTGCAAGCGCGTGTCCTATTGATGCGAAAAGTTAATACATGAATATGTTCCATTAAATTCAACGCTTCCTTAGCGCTTTATAAAACAGCGCGTTATTGTGCTGTAAAATCACTTTACCGTGTCTTCGAGCTCATTTTGGACATTTTCTGATCAATACATAGTTCACATTGATTACTTGTTCTCGGTAGCGTTCACTATTAACTGCTTCACCAGGTTTCAACAATTCGTAATACACCACGCCACCAAACACATAGCATTGTCTTAGACTAAAATGATTTGGCTTTGGAATCGTCCGGCTGGTTTCACCAGGTGATGATTTTTCAATTTTCTATTTGCCTGTGATTCTATTGATGTGTAATCCATCTTCAAATTTGTGGATATTCTCTATTGCGTCCAGTCTGCCTCAATGGAGCACAGGTGTGGTACAGATATGTCTCTGAGAGACAACTCGAACTACTATAAGTGTCTAAATCCAAAAAGTCCAAGCGTTACTCAATGCCCCATGGTTTATGAGGAACGTCAACATACACCTCGAATCAGGCATCCCGCTCGTGAAGAATTTCATGAACATGCACAATGTAAGGTTCTCCATAGGCGCCTTAGAACACGACAACACCTTGATTAAACCTCTATCCATCCACAAATCTCGGTAGTAAACCAACTACGACAATCCCAGTCGTAACCCAGGATCTCTGTCGCCCGCAACACATTCATACCCGAAACCCGAAATCAGCAAAAGACCATTTGGTTCTAGTTGGTCATCATGGTAAAAGAAAAAAAAACGTCTCGCCCTTTTTTCTTTTCTCTACTCTCTTGTAACGCTACCACTTCCACTGCGCTACCGTACTTCCTTTACCTCACCTAATATCCTATCCATTCTCCCGTCGACCACATGTATCGAAATTTAAATCGAAACAAACAAGTATTTCTTCAGCCAGTATTTTCAGTTCTCGTGCGAATTCCTTCCACAAAGTAGTTGTGACTGTTCGGACAAACAATCGCATCGACAGCCACACATTGCGACCGACCAGACGAACATTCCCACATACTTAAGTCCAGCGACATTTATTAGAAAAACCCGTAATGACACCTTTCCCATACAGCTGGTAATAAAAAGACACAAAAATAAGAACAGAACAGAACAAAGTGTTGTTTATTTTGAATTTATTCCTTTGAACTAGACTATCAACAGTGAAAATTATTTGAGTGTAATACGTTGTTCTTACTCATTCTAACACAGTTTTTATATTTTATTTTCAGTCCGTTTTTTTTATATTCTCAGAGTATGTAACTATACTACTGAATACTGAAAATGAGAAGGAAAATCCGCTCTAGGTTTAAAGCGCATTTTACATTTGATTTTACAACAAACTGAAATTGGCCATATATTCAACGTCATTTATGACAGGCATTGGACGGGCTAGAGCGCCATATTTTATATATGCCCAAGATCCTTCTTTAGGAACATAAAAAACTAATTAAGTATGTTTCTATCCCTGCAGATATTAAAAATTCGGCACTATACAAAAAAACAATAAATACATTTTCATGACTCAATATTAGCTACGTATATTATGTAATACATATTATCATTTTATCATATTATTTAACAAAGAGGCAATGTTTTGCCTGAAAAAAATTAAAAACAACAACAAAATTAGTACTACTATTGAAATAATCTCATTAAACCAAATGTAAACGAAACCGAGAATTTTTTTACAATATTTAAAGATACCAACTGAATCTTCGACAAATATCATGTCAAAATTACTTTTCCAAGAAATAATCTCGTTCAACTAACCGAAAATTTCCGTTTTATATTATCTAACACAAATCAGATATATACGTACGCCAAATAAAAGTCCACATTGATGTTTATACAATAAATAAAACGGGATAAGTGAATACAATGTTTATTTTAAGAATAATAATAACCTTGGGTTACTAAAATTATACAGATTTTATTTATGCGGAATAAAAATATATATTCTAGTATGACTATTAAAATTGTAAAAGCTCTTATAAACAGAGATAAGAGTTATATTGTTGACTTTCACTAAAAAAATTAATTACTCAGAAAAATATGTATTTTTAATAAATTATGATATATAAATATTAAGAGAATTGCTAAACTCGAAGTAATGACATCTATAAGCTCTTAAGACCATAAAAAACTAATCAGAAACAACAAAGTAAGGCAAGTTCTTCTTTATGTCAAATAAGTAATATCTAGTAGTAGAATAGACTGCAAGACTTACTCAAAGAGTTTACTGTGAGACTCTAAAATACAGTATCTAAGTGATGATCCTTCTCTCGATTCTATTAGGTTGGAGTAGGAAGCTGCTGCATTGATTGATATAACAGGTCAATTGAAAAATCCCCGGCCTACCTTAGTAAAACACATTTTTTTGGAAATTTTTTTTTCTTCAACATAATTGCCTTCAAGGCTGATACACAGATTATAGCGACCGTCCAAATTTTCGAAGCCATTTTTGTAGTAAGATTTGTCCCTTGCTTCAAAAGAGGCCTCAGCTTCGGCGATCACCTCCTCATGCAACGAACATTTCTTCCTAGTGAGCATTCTTTTGAGATCCGAGAACAGGAAATAGTCGCTGGGGGCCAGACCTGGAGAATACGGTGGATGAGGAAGAAATTCGAAGTTCGATTCATGGATTTTTGTCATCATTTTCACTTACTTGTGACACGGTGCATTGTCTTGGTGAATCAGCACTTTCTTTTTCTTCAAATGCGGCCGTTTCTCGGCAATTTGGTCCCTCAAACGGTCCAATAACGCTATGTAATAGTCACTGTTGATGATCCTTCCTATTTCAAGGTAGTTCAAGGTATGAAAATTATTCCATGCGTATCCCAAAATACAGATGCCATAAACTTGATAGCCGACTGTTGCGTTTTCTCGCGCTTTGCAGCGGGTTCATCGTATGCAGTCCACTCGGATGACTGTCAAATGGACTTCGGAGTGAAATGATGGAGCCATGTTTTCATCCATTGTTTCATATCGACGCAAAAACTCGGGTTTATTACGCTTGATCATCTTTAAACACTGCTCCGAATCATCAACTCGCCGTTATTTTTGGTCAAAGTGAGCTTCCGCGGCACCCACTTTGCACAGAGCTTTCTTATACCCAAATATTCGTGAATGATATTCACGATATGAGTGTCTGCTATTTCATTCAGTTTTAATTTACTGTCATTCAAAATGATTTTGTGGATTTCTTCGTATTGTTGCAAACTGCAAAATATAATGTTACGGTACCAGAGAAGCTTTTACGAACTTCTCGGTCATTGTGCTTGTGTTTAGACTAATGGTATCCCTGTTTCTCGAATAGAACACAAAGAATGATACACAAGATACATAGTCGCAATTAAAATGATATACACTTTAATTGAAACTGACAGTTTACTTGATATATATAATCGTTCACAGATCGATATATCGATCAACGAGAATCCAAGACATTTGTTTAAAACCAGATTGAAAAAGATTCATCACAGTCAAAGTGAAATATTATGAAAAAGGATGAAACCAGAGTTTATGTTGCCCAACATGGGCGAACGCTATAGTTTTAGATTAAATACTCTTTGGATGATTTTATATTCCATTATAAAATCAAACCTCTTTTATTTACCACAAAAAAATGGACCTCTAGAAAAAGTATTAATGTATATTTAATATTTTAAAAAACATTTTTCTAATGATGAGATGTTTAAAAGATCGTCAGATCTTTTTATGACTACTGCAAAATTTTATTAAATTTCAAAAACAAATATTCCTTTTTATTTTTAATTTATGACACACGCTTTGAATGCAATCTTGTGACATGAACATTATTTATTACAAAGGGAACAAAATAGAATTAAAATAAATAACGTAACATTTAAATAATTAAATAATATAGTAACTGTGCACACAGTGATAGTTTTAAATACAATAGTTAACACTGATTTAACATTACTTGTAAGCGGCATATGAGAAAACATTTTGTTAGTACGCATTGTTATGTCAATTATTTTATTTATATGTAGTAAATGTTCTTCAGACGATTTTCGAATGCAGAAATCGAATAAACTTTCATTCGATTAAACACGACATACATTTTAAACGAATGAATATGAAGGCAAAAGTTTATAATAAATTTGTATAGTATTACACAGTAGGCAATATTATTTTAGGGTAAATTATATGGCTCGGTGAATGGAGGTAAAACGAAATGAAACAGTGATGCTTACATTATGTGACCGTTATTTATTGAAGTAATATAAGAATGTGGAAAATACAAAATAGATAAGGCGGATGGCAGCGGTGTTACCTGGTGACGAGGCTTGGGCAGTCGATGGTGGCACGTCTAAACCAAACGATGGTCGAGTACTGAATGATTGGAAATACCCTTCAATAACATCCCAGATAAACGTCTCGGGGTTGCCAGCTATTCGTTATCGGGTTCTAGTTGGCGCTACTGGCACCCCCTCGTGTTCAACATCTGGGATTATATTTCCGAGTATTTTGTAGGCCGTTATTCCACTATGTAAAATTAGAGGTCGCTACACTATGTATATTAAGGTACACTGTTATTATAATACATATTATAATTTAAGACTTGAGACAGTTATTAACATAAATTATGTATCAGTTAAGTTTTCTGTTTTTTTTTTTTGATAATATTCCATTTAAATATGAATTTACTTTGGTTTGAATGTTTACCAATTTTACACCGACTGAAAGTACTTTTAACACCTATATCCTAAAGAAAATAACTAACGTTCTTGGACTTCACCAGGGCCATTGACATCATGAAGTATCATGGTTTAATTTTCAATTAATTACAGTTTGGTACTCTTAGTAATCTTATAAACCTGAAACTTCCATATTTGGAAAACAGATTATTCCAAATAAAAGTAGGTACTTCTCTGTCGACTAGGAAGTTCAATTAGAGTACAGTTTAACAATGTTCCCCGTTCGTCTGTTTAATACTTATTTTGTTTAGTCACATGGCTGATATGTAAACATGAAAGCTTAAGCGGCAAAGTCTGCATTTTGAGTGGATGACGCTGCCTTCTTTCTACGATCCGGATCGTTCAAAATTCAAAATCAGCTAACTAAATCAAATCTTCCTTACTGAAACCTATTTAATGGTTGAAAAACCATTTCCTAACCAACCAACCCATTTCGAGGTTACAAAAAGTAACATACCTCGAACTTCATTTCGATCGCTATCTAAGGTGGTCAGATCAAATCTGGAAAGACACTGCGAAAGGTTACGGTGTATCAAGAATACTATGTAAATCAAGCAGACGAGAAGTCTCAATTCATTCCGTTTTTCTATATGGTTTATTTTAACTATACAGTTATAAAGAATAATTAGCCGACTAATATAAATAAAACTTCAACAAAATAAGATGGATCAGGATAGATCAATAGTATGCCAGAAAAAAAGTTTAGAAAAGCAAGAACCTGCAACAGTATATTGATTTGACCCATCTTTGGATACGACAGTAAAAGACCTATACAAGTTTCTATTGGCTAGGACTGCACATGCGCACTTGTTCTATCTAACCTGGCAGTTTTCAAAATTCGCGTCCTTTTCTACCATGCCTTCCGTACCACAGTCTTAGTTGTGGTCATAAAGCATTCTCTATGGTTGTGGTTAGATGTCATTTTTGTATTTACATTTTGTTGAGGTAATATAATTATTATATAGGCAAAATTAGCAGCAGATAATGAGAAAATAAGTATATAAGGTATCAATTATTAGTAAAATATTATCATTTTATAACACTATAATTTTGTAGATTGTTATGGAACAAAGGATATGGTCATTTTTAGGTTAATTTTATATTTATATTTTTTGTTGAGGTCAAATAATTATTTCATTCCCAAAATTAGCGGGAGTTAATGCGAAAATATTGGTATAAGGTATGAATTGTGAGTAAAATATTATCATTTTATAACACTAAATTTGTAGATTGTTATGGAACAAAGGATATGTTAAGTAATACGAAAACAGAACTTATTAGATTATTGCTGAAAGAAATATTATTATAGAAAAATGGGTGAAACTGGTGTAACAACAGATATAATTTTGCCACACATAATACAAATAGGTTAATAAAAAAAACACATTAATTCAGTTAGAAGTCTTAACGAAATGATCACTGTTGATTTAAAAATAAAAGAATGGAATGCAAATGGGAAAAATGTTGCATTCTTCTATAAACGAGAAGGTAATATTAATATACATTTATCTTATAATTGAGTTTTATGTGAGTATGGTTTTTGTTATAGGTGAAATGCATAGTATTCTAAAAAAAGAAGATTTTACTGTGAGTTTCATGAATAGAATAATGGAAGAAAAATTGAAATGCATTGGTATGTCTGTAGCAGTCCAGAATATACGCTAAAGAATACTCCGTGCAAGCATGTGAATTTGGTACAATTATTTTGCAGTGCTATAGGAGAGCAGTCAGTGATTAAATCGCAGGACAAAGAAGAAAATAGAATAATCTTGCAAGAAAAATATATATAGGGAGAAGCGGAAGAACCAACGACAGAAAATGGCTTGTACTTTTCAGTATAATTAGCACTTTGAAATCAATCGATCAACAATCACAAAGCAAAATACTTAAGAACATAGAGGTTATGCTTCAGAGATTTCAATAAAAATGTGATTTGAAAGGAAAACGAAAGATGTAAATACAGCAATACTTTTCAGCACCCAAACGTAAAAAAATAAATATGTTTTACTAAAGGTGCAATGTATTATATCAATGTTTTTCTTACTTTTAGCAGTAAATATCAGCCAGAAATATAAATGAATACTTAGGAAAGGTGAATAGGCCTACAGAGGACACCACCACAAAATACAAAAAAACCCGCCTGGATTTCTACTCATAGGTGGTGTGGAGAAGAGTTCAATGTAAATATAATAAAGAAGTATACAAACGAATAACCTGCTGTCTTTTTTGTTATGGTTTCTTTAATATATATTTTTTTTATAATATTTCGTCATTATTTATCTGCTCCGAGGAATTATATAAACCTAAAGAAATAACAAATCATAAAGCTTCAAATACTATGTTACCAATTTATTCAAACCACTTTCTATTAAATACACCTTATATTTACACTTTGCTGAAAATTCATAATACTTCGTTAGCTTCTAGCTTCGTTAAAGCTTTTTTCTTCTTTTGAAATATCTGCAAAATCAGAACGATATAAGTATAATAACAAATAGACAGAAAACGTATACAAACATGACCATATTTCATTCTTATCTTCACTATAATATTCAAATAAGTTCTGCTTCCATATTATTTAACATAAAAATATATCCTTTGTTCCATAACAATCTACAAAATTAGTGTTATAAAATGATATTTTACTAATAATTCATGCCTTATACACTTATTTTCGCATTATCGGCTGCTAATTTTGCCTATGAAATAATTATATTACCTTAAAAAAATGTAAATACAAAGTTAACCTAAAAATGACATTTAACCACAACTAACACTTTGGTTACATTAGAACAAGTGCGCATGTGCAGTCCTAGCCAATAGAGACTCTACTGTCGTCTCATCTTTGGGGTTCCCTATCACTGTCCTAATTCCAACTGACACGCCGAAAAAATCACAGATTATCTATTAATGTTATTCACTATTCAGAAAGTAATTTGTTTTAATTGAATATTTATTGTTGAAATTTTAACTTTATTTACAGTTTTCAATATAATAATATAATATTATAAATCATATTTTTTATAATATTAAATAATTCCGATAGAATAACAACTAAAAATCAGCTTAATGATTCCAATTATTATTGGATAAATAATCTGTAATGACGCTTAAATCATTAATTATGAATAATTTATATCAATAACGGTAATTTATTTTGACTAATCGAAATAATCATCAGTCAGAGAATATCAATATCCATTATTATACAATAGTATAATGGACCGACTGAGTACTGAAATTTAAAAAAAATGTGAGTATATATCAAGAAAAATAATAATAGGGATTTTTTATTTTTATTTTACTCACTGATTATTCGAAAGACAAAGATGCATATTTCTGTTAAATCAATGTAGAAATATTGAAGAAGTGCTAACGAAATATTATCACTATAATAATACTTATCTAAAAAAATCTTTCTTTATTAGGCGAACTTTAATTTATCAAGTCGGTTAGTTTATTTAATTAAATTTCAGACGTACTTTATGACCAATTTTTTATATCTTACATTATATATTCTTAGTACAATTTTAATTTACAAATTAATTTGTTACTACTGTTTTCTTGTACTTGCATCAATATACAAGTAACAGACCAATTGAAAAGTACCCGACCTGACACATAGATGGCGCTACTAGAATTAAATCCATATGATTTTTAGTTAGCCCTAACCCTCAGAAAATGTGTGTACAAATTTGACAGCTGTCGGATCATTAGTTTGTAAATTATAGCATTTTGAGTGAAGCAACTTTTGTTATAGTGAAAAAATGCAGTTGAAGCAAAAACTTGGCTTGATGCCGAGTTTCCGGACACTGCCCCAGGAAAATCAACCATCAATGATTGGTGTGCTAAGTTTAGACGTAGTGAAATGAGCACCGAAGACGGTGAATGCAGTGGACGCCCAAAAGAGGTTGTTACCGACGAAAACATTTAAAAAATCCACAAAATGATTTTGAATGATCGTAAATTGAAACTGAATGAAATAGCAGGCACTCTAAAGATATCAACTGAACGTGTATGTCATATCAATCACGAATATTTGGATACGAGAAAACTACTCTGTGCAAAGTGGGTGCCGGGCGAGCTCACTTTTGATCAAAAACAACAACGAGTTGATGATTCGGAGCAGTGTTTAAAGATGATCAAGCGTAATAAACCCGAGTTTTTGCATCGATATGTGACAATTGGTAAAACATGGCTCCAACGATTCACTCCGAAGTCCAATCGATAGTCATCCGAGTGGACTGCACACGATGAACCCGCTCCAAAGCGTGGGAAAACGCAACCGTCGGCAAGGTTATACTGTCTGTATTTTGGGATGCGCATGGAATAATTTTCATTGACTACCTTGAAAAGGGAAGGACCATCAACAGCGACTATTACATAGCGTTATTGGACCATTTGAAGCACGAAAAACGGCCGCATTTGAAGAAAAAGAAAGTGTTGCTTCACCAAGACAATGCACCATGTCAAAAACCCATGAATTGGGCTTCAAACTGCTTCATCAACCACCGTATGGTATTTTTTACACTTGTATCTGAATAAATTGGTAATCACTGGGGATCACTGGCCGTACGCGAACTGACTTCGACACGGATGATACGTCAGAATATTTATACAGTGTTATTTTTTGCATTCATACTAATGACATTTATTAAGCAAAAGTAGAAATCATTTACATGATTTTTTTATTGTCTCCAAAACTTTGGCAGCAAAACAAATAATGAAAAGTATACATTTTCACCAATTGCACAACTTTGTTCTGCACGCGTTACAAAACAATTTCGGTACCTATGATTATAGCAGAACTAAAGAATCAGCGCATTATCATGATTTTTTGAAGTTTACCGAGCATATTACATGCATGAATGTTATAAAAACACTGTCAATCCACTTTGCAACATTGCCTCCATATTTTCACACGTTCTGAATCATAATAAGAGCACAAAACAAGTTCCAAATTGTATTTAATGCAACGTCGTTATCTGACAGCGGTGTGCTGCTACCATGAGCGAACTCGAAAACTAAAATCAGTCTTGATACACGGATTGAAGATCTTTTTTCAACACATCAAGTAAAGTTAAGAATCGTTCTCATCTGCTCGGGTCCAAAAGTTGACCTCAATTAGTAAACTTCGTGTGTTAGCAAAAGAACTTGAAATTGATTAATGTCGATGAATAAATAACTTCACTATTTTTGTCTTATTTCCAAATTATTTCATGTTCATTCGCGATTCAATTAACGCTGTACTTACACTTACCACGTGCTTTCTGCAAATTTGCATAACGGTCTTCCACGTCACCTCATAGAGAAGCTTCGTCTGTGTTATGAACGTTTTTTCCTTGCACGAAACTAAACTGGCCATACAATGGTAAGCCTCCTCCTCTGAAAAAGAAAAGAAAACAAAATCAATTTCGTTAAAAGGGCATCAGTATATGACGATATCGCTTCAATAGGGCAAATAATAAAATAAAAGAGAAGGCGCGACAGAAATGAGTAAATGGAAAAAGGATATTCGCAAAATTACGACCCCGTTGTTTGCGTCGGCCGGGAACGATCCGACGTTTTGTCTATAGATAAAAGGGGAACAACTGCCAGAATGACTTATTCGTATTCAGAAAGAAGGGATGAATATAATAAATTTTGTCGTTCGGCGATGATCAAATATTCTCGTTTTGTGACTCAATTTTCGTTATATGCTAATATTTGTATTTTTTTCAGGAAGCAAATATATTAAGCACTTTTTGTTTGATATATTTTAAAGTCTCCTTTTTACCAACGGCCAGTAACCAACTTAGAGACCACTCCAGAAGACATCCGGTCTTACTCAGCTTGGATACGTGACTAGGTCATTCCTTGACGGATTTTCCACTGTTGCCTATAAAGACATTTACAATTGCAATCACAAACATAAAGTACATCCATGCCCCAGCAGGATTCAAACCTGCGACTATCGCAACAGTAGGAGTAAGTAATAATTTAATAAAATTCACAAATATCTTTAAGAAATAATTTGTCTGGATGCTTAAATTATGTACCTGATTCTATTCACTTGGACTCGCGTTGCATTTACCAGGTATTTTGGTAATTAATTTCTTTTTATTTTTACTAAATCAGGCTAACCTCTTAAGCAATTTATGGATGTCATTCCAAAAGGACGGTTTTGTTTGCGCTAAACAATTCATAGAGCCATTTTTGCACAAGCGCGTGTCCCATCGATGCAAAAAGGGGATTATCGGATGGAGCCAAATCTAGAGAGCATTGTGGGTAAGATAAAAAATTTCCCATCCAAGTGATTTTAATACGTCTTTGATTGGTTTTGCTGAAGACGAGTTATCATGCTGGAAAATCATCTTATCATATCTTGATAAAATATTTTTCTATCAAATATTCGGTGTAAATAACTTCCTTTTATGTCTTCAAACCAGCAATTCACTGACGATTTGTTAATTTTCTAATTGCATGTCATTCGATTTATGTGACACCCGTCTTCCTATCTCTTGAAACAGGTCAGAAATTGCGATTAGGTTGATATTCATCTTCCCTGCCAATTTCTTTAGTTTGCCTTGGATCTTCAACCAAAAAATCCCGTCTTCTCTCTATTAGGACGTTTCTTACCTTGAACATTTCACATATTCTTATAATCGCAACATGCCTAGGTCACTACATTTTCAAAATATTCAAAATCTATAATGCTGATATTTAGGCGAAGCCTAACTTTTGTAATTTTGAGGACACAGTATAGTAAAACAAAATGATACATGTACCAAATCATAATGTTTCATACTTATGACTAGTGAAACCTGTTTTGCCTGAAAAACAGGAAAGTAATTACAGACACTCCTGGTGTACAGGCGATAACTTGCAAATTATTCATTTTAGTCTTCTGGTATCATTCGTATTATTTGATAATATCATTACGTTAATGCTGCTAACATGACTACGTTTCCAGCTTTTGTTTCTCTAATATAGTGCATGGGGAAGAGAGCTTATTTTGCCAATACTTCTGTATAGCTCTAAGTCTTAGACACTGTCACAGCTTGATATCTGTAAACTTGAATCAAGATCACAGAGGGCTTTCTAAAAGAATAGAAAATTAACATTGTCAGAAGTCCTGCAGCAGTAAGAGCAGCGTATTGGTTAAGGAGTAGACATAGGAGTAGAGCTATGGTTTGATTATGGCAAGATAATTAAAGCTGTGTGGAAGGCATTAAGAAAAATCTTGAATTATTTGTAATGCCCATTATAAGCCATTATATATAAATAGAACACCATTCAATTGTACGCGTCTTCTTATATTAGTTAGACCTGTGGCCATTTTATTTCTGTGAGAGACAACCCTACCTTCAAATCGTTCGCCATCCTATTTGCACCAAATGTTTACACCAAATCATTCAATTTGGGACAAAAGAAATCGATTATGATCGTTCTGTAGCACTAAAATCCGTAATTTATTAAACCAATTTTCAAGTTTGTCGTATATGGAAAAACATAGCAGACAGTTGATATATGTAAAAGATCGATATCGCCTATAACTGGGAAACTACAAGAGATAATTAAATTTTGCGAACGACTACGTAATCAGCATGCCGAATAGTATGTGAGTTGCAACAAAATCCGTAATTCATAAGATCAATTTTCAATTTTGTCTAATATGGAAAAACAGAGTAGACAATTTCAATATATTTAAAAATATATAGTTATAGATATATGTCAAATTAAGTATGGCATACGGGCTTGCAGGTTAAACTAAAGAAACTTCTCCCTCATCCGGACTATCAGTTACTAAAATCGTATCTCACTGATAGACATTTTATTGTAAATCAAGGCGATGAACATACCGAATTAAATCCCATATATTCAGGAGTTCCGCAAGGTAGTGTACTGGGTTCAGTACTGTTCTTCTGTATACGGCTAATCTGCCCACCACAAAAATAACTACTGTGGCAACATATGCAGACGATACAGCAATCTTAGCATCCCATGAAGATACAGTCACAGCATCAATAAACCTACAAACCCACGTGGAGCGAATACAATTATGGTTGAAGACATGGCGCATTAAAGCCAATGAATCAAAATCCACGCATATAATGTTTACCCTGCGTAGAAGAACATGTCCACCAGTGAATATCAATCATCGTCAACTCCCCCAAGAAGAGCATGTTAAATATCTTGGTATGCACTTAGATCGATGCCTAATCTGGAAAAAGGACATATTCTCTAAACGGAAACAACTGGGACTAAAATTATATCAAATATATTGGCTCATTGGGCGCAAATCCAAGTTATCACTAGATAACAAGGTATTGCTGTATGAGTCTATACTCAAGCCAATTTGGACATATGGAATTCAACTATAGGGTACCGCTAGCAAATCTAATATATCCATCATTCAACGGTTCCAAAATAAGGTGTTGCGTGCCATTGTTGATGCTCCGCACTATATTTCAAATAAAGTGATACAACGCGATATTCCTATAGAACCTATAACGAGTGTAATTCAACGTGTTTGTGTGAAGTACTTCGAAAGAGTGTCAGTGCATCCCAATGTACTCGCTAATCAGCTAAATATGTGACGTGATAGTGAAGTGCGTAGACTAAAACGTTCAACACCACCTGATCTGATTACTGGACATATGTAGTCTTTAGAATAAGACTAATTAATTAAGATAATATTTTATACTGAAGATTGCTTAATGAAGTGATTTTCTACATGTACATATATAATATAGACATAAGAAATACTTATTGCCAATAGGGCAGATTGTGGACTCACGAAGATTAACAAAAAAAAGAAAATATATGTAAAATTGACTGAATTAATATTAGTTATAAATATTCCTCCATAATTGGTGTTAATTAAAAATGCAAATGAATAAATTAAATAAGTGTTTAAGCCAAAAATCATTTAACGGAAGGAGATATACTATACATATTCTAAGAAAACGACTACGTCTCACAATACAAACAGAATGGCGTAAACCGCACGTGATTTTTCAAGAACGAATATTAAGCAATCAATTGGAGCAGTGAAAGTTAGTCAGTCGTCCTGGGACCGCCCGAATTCGTAAAAGATTTCGTTTGAGCAATCTCACTTCATTCATCGTCGAAATGCTGTCCGAATGATTTGCAAATTTTTATTAACTTGTTTTGATTTTACATACATACCCTTTCGCGTTCGTATCGACGGACAGGATCCATAATGTATTCATTAAATGCGACAGACTAACGTCTGAAAGATGTTTAATATTATGCCATGGGAGTTACATAGTAATTATTTAGACAGTATGACATTTATTTGATTTTAAATCGTACGTAAATAAAACGTGTTTTATGGCTTAATAATTTTGGCGACATGCACATATTCATATATTAATTTTAAACATAAATTTCTGTTTAAATATTATATATTAACATCTTCATATAAATGTTTGGATTGGGCAAAAGTTCATGACGTTTTTTAAAGTATTTATTTTTTTTATAATTTTTTTTTTATAAATATTTTCTAACAGTTTATTTAACTCAATATGTATTATTATCTATATTTTCGCCGCTTTTTATGTAGAGTCATTGCTATGCAACTTCCATGGTGTCTGGTTGAAAAACTGAATTAATTTCTTTTTAAAAGTTTTTGACTCTACTTATAGAAATATATCTAACGGTTCACTATCCCTTGCCCGATCTTTGGCTTGAATAATTTCATTATGATTTTCTGTAAAGGGGTTACTAGAGCATACTCTCTTATTAAAATTATCAGAACAAAAGTGAGATAACCACGCAGTAGAATTGCATGACACTTATTTTCGCAAGCCTATGCGGCGTTCTTTCCTTTAAAAAAGTAAATCAACACTGATTAAATCAACTTCAACGTTAATACATTCAAAGTAACGATCGAAATGTCGCCTTTTTAATGAGCTACCAGATTTCGCATCAATCCTAAGTTATTTGCAATTGACACTAGCTATATTAGCGAAAATACGTCAAATATTTTCCCGAATCCAATATTATATTTTTGTCTGTTAATGATGCTTATTATTAAAGTCGTTTCTTTCACTATTTTCATCATTTACAAAAACATGAAGCATGTAGTTTACCATTGTTATGTGTACAAATATGAGTACATCCTTTTTAGTTAAAGAAATATTTGGTTTTCTATACAATTTAACATAAAATAAGTTCCTTTATAGAAATACATTCCATGTATAAACAACATAATACAGTGTTGAGTCACCATTTGCAATGTTTGAAAAGTTTGTAATGGAATGTTGTCTTATTTTAAAGAAATCGCCAAATGCTTCAATGATGTTGGAGATGGAAATCTATTCCTTGCTCTCTGCTTCCTGACAGCTCCCGGTTCAATTATGTATAGAGACCGCTGCGACCCTTTAGGCTACCACGCATTCACCTACAGTAACTTCAAAAGTTGGCACCGCTGGTGGATTGGTACCATGCGGTTCTCGGCTATAAAAGACCACCACGAGGGCATGTCGCTCTCTTTTCTTTTCTCTATCCCCTTGTAACCAGTACATATCCTGTCCATTCTCCCGTCGACCACATGTATCATTTAACATCGAAATAAACAAGTATTTCTTCAACTAGTGTTTTCAGTTCTCCTGTGCGGGTTCCTTCCGCAGAGTGGTAATGAGTGTTCAGACAAACAATCGCATCGACAGCTACACATTCCGACCGACCAGACGAACATTCTACATAGTCTACATGTGTATTCAAAGCAAGAATGAATCTTTTGACTGTATACATGGACGCATTATTATAATCATTGGAATAAGACAGTGGTTAGCAGTAATATGCTAGTCATAGTAATAACTTCGTCATTGAGGATGTCGAGATATTTATTTGCAGTAATCCAGTCAGTGATTTGAATGACCAGCTGAATATTATGTTATTGTACAGTCTTGACTATACCAAGCTGACAATTCGGATTATAGGCTTCTTTGGGGTTTGTACTTTGTAGGAAATAATGTTAACGATGATTTATCAGACGTATTGGAGGTAACTATTGGTTTCCATTATAAAGGGTTTAATCACAGACCTCCCATGAATGTTTGGTTGCGGAACTTGTTGGGGGCTTTGTGGAACTTTCGCTGCACTTTTTTGTTAAAACACTGTATTGTCTGGTCACAATCTTTTCTTTAATGTTCGGCGGTCTTTCTTAGTTAACTTTTGGGCTTCACCTACTATTCCCCTTCGTCGATGACGTTTTAACATAGTATGTGTATATTGCCAATACTGTGGATGCTATCACTCGCGAAATGTACGAAAAAGCTTAACCTTAATCGCCGCATAACAAAGCGTGTAATATACTGAAATACAGCTTACAAGAGTTCATATGGTCTATCTCTATATGTAACTTTGAGCGAATTTCTTCCAGTTATTATATCAAATGTTGATATATTCAATAAACCTGAAACTGGAAATAGTATCACGGAATACTGAATAATATGATGATTAGATATCTACTTTTCTAAATATCTTTACCAAGTTATGAAACACGAAGTCTGGCGTTTCTAAGCTATCTAGTCAGACGTTTCAAGCACCTTAATTGTCGTAAATACTATTCAATAGTAACATAGATTCAGCTGGTTTCAACACCTACAAATAGATTATACTAAATGGCAAATAACTTGAATATGATGAATAGAAGATTAGGTAATAACAATTGTTCTTTGCAAGAATTTAATTTTACACTTGCATTTAGCAAATAATTTAATAAATTCTTTTTTTTTCATTAATAAATAACTTTTTAAACCATCTTCATCTAGTAGAATATATAATAAAGTAGAATGACACTATTTAATGTGAAACTCAAAGTGATTCCCGTAACTTGACGAAGTTAGAAAGTATGCTTGAGAGATATTATATTAATATTAGTTACACGGGATGCTTATTGAGTGATACACTAGGTAGCACATATTAAATTTCAATAAGAATGATATATAAAATTATCGTTATATATCATTTAATATATAATATTTTAATATTTTGCTTTCAACTGGATATTGGTATCATTTGTTACAATACTTTGTTACAATATAATATATAGAAATACTTGCTGAACTAAAATATACGAAACAAAACTAATGTTAATTCAAAATAATGCTGGGCTGAATAAATTTAGCGTAGGTAGATCGTTGTGCGGAGAGTGTAGTTAAGGTTTGTTAAAAATGTATATGTGTCTCAGCAGGATATATTAATAGCATAAGTAGCAAACATAGTTAGCTATTCGTTATTACTTTATGGATTCGGATAAACTGGCCTCAATAAAGACATTGCAGCGAGTTTAATTCGCTTTAATGTCAAAGTTAAAAAAAAAATGTAGTTTTTTAGATGGAACATCGTTGGCGGAAAATTCTTAAATATATTTGTATTAATTCATTTTTAATTTATATTAACCTTTTTTGCGGAACAATGACTAATATTACTCTACGGGTCGTCATTTATTTATATCTATTTGTCTATTTTATAATTTTATGTCTTGTATTATTACGTAGCCACTTACTTTTATGCATAGATCCTGAAAAGCTTACGAGGTTTGTTGAGTCAGTAATATGAAAATTATGACAGTTTGAGTTTATATAGTGTCCGTAATAACACCTAGTGCCTAACAAATTTACGTTAATAAAGACATTATGGTGACTAGTGGTTCCATAAAGGCATTAAATTCCCCTCTACCGAGCATCTGAATATGGAAAAGAAAATTTGTTGCAATGGCGTAAGTAATAATAATAGTAATAACTAAGTAATAATAATAACATAAGTAATAATTGTATTATTTTATTATTAGAAAGATTTGCTTTCAGTGATTTTGTTTTTCGAACAGGTAGTAACAACCTGAAAATCAGAACATAGATAGTATTGATGAATTAGAACTTACTATCTAAGTTATAGCTCTCTTAAATATGGTATTCAGATTTTCAAATATTAATTATATTTCAAATATTATTACACATATAATACATGAAGCTTACAAAATTAAAAAATATTGCTAGTCGATTGAGGGGAGTGAAAAAGAATCGAAGGTTTCCTGATTATTTCAGAAACAACTTATTCTAAAATTCTTACTTTTTTATTATAGCCGAATATCAAGAATTTTGATTAATTTCAAGCATATCTCTTAATAAATATGTTTTGACAGCACTAATGTTGAATTTAATGTGGTAAGGTCACAACTAATTAATTCGTTGGTAATTAATAATTACTGTGATGAGCAGAAATATCTAAAATGGTTCAATTAGCTAATAAATTAAATTATGTTTGTTAATGTCATATCCAAACAATAATTAAGTAAACATAACAGCAATTTTTTGTGTAGTGTTTTAAATTTTAACATACCAATCGGCTTAGCGAAAATTTTGCCACTCTTTTTGAAGACCTGACACCTGAAGACGTGCAATTTGGCACGGTTGAAGCTTATATCGAGGAAGAATTTTTTGGGCATAATATAAATTTTGTAATATGCGCTACAAATAAATATATTCCAGTAAAACAAGCAACCAGGAATAGCCGTCAGATCGGTGGTACAAAATATATAAAACAAATCCACCGGCTAGCCATGCGAGTTAAGAGTTTAGCTGGCCGACAGTAACGTACTGTGGGATCGAATATCGCTGGCCCTAAGATTTTTTTTCAAGTTCATAAAATAAAATAAAGGATAGTGTTGGTTAAAATTAAGTGTGAGTGATTTTTTTTTTATATTTGAGACGATATTAAAACGGAAAGTCAATTAGTTGAAACATTATTAAACGAATACTGTTTCATCAATGCATTTCTTAATAAAGCTGTAACCGAATATTGCAGGTAATATATAATTGGGTATCAAGAGAATATTGCAAAGAATATTAACAGTTATAAAATAGTTTCATGGAATTTTAGTTCCTCATTTGTTGGTGTGTTGTTAGTTTCCACGTTAGACATAAGACAAAATAGAAAGCAATAGATAAATGAAAGCCCTAGAAGGCACACTAAAGATGAACTATCTGTAAGGGCGAAATTGAAGAGTGAAATAAATAAGCAAAGAACAATGCAATTTAGGTAAAGAAATTATTAAAAGTATAATCAGCCTGGTGTATTTAGTGTTTTTGTAATATATATTTTACGTGAGAAATATATACAAAAGATATATGAATACATAAAGGAAGTAATGAAAATATCCAGGAGTTAAAATAAAACTAACTACATAATTTGCATAGATGGAACACATAGGACAAATAGAAGAAATTATGAATTAGCAGTACATTTGTAAACATTTTAAAGCATTAGTAAATGTTAAAAGTGTTAAGATATGTACATAAATATTGCATAAATTATTTTGATTAATTACTTTATAGACCTAAGTTTTGGAAAATCAATAGTTAATAATTTAATGATTGTAAATTCTCTGTTTTAATTACAAACATGTATTACTTCATTTATTTCCATATTTATGTTCATAACATAGAAGTAATGAAAGGTCATGTATACATATATGATGCTCTGAAGTTGTTATAGTTCTAAAAATGATTTTACTTATAATATTTTGTTATAATATTCAGTGGCATAGTAATTCACACTTATTAATACATTATTGATTATTGAAAGATAGGGGTTATTAAATTTAATTCAATGACATTTAAAAAATGTTAGTGAGTGTTAGTTTTTAAGATGGTTTGCATATATTTTAATATACAGATATACAGATATTTATTATTTTAATTAATGTTATGAATGAAATACGAAATATATGAAAAAACTGTAAAAACAAGTTTTAGTAAAATAACATTTTTAAAATAGTTATTTTACTCTATAATGAGAGAAACATGATTAATTTAACATAATGCATTGTGGTTGAATTTCTAATATGTACTTCACGTATCTCGAATTTATTATATTTGCGGTAAGTTAATGCGATTAGTTGTGATCAGTGATTAGCTTTAAATTACGAATGTATTCGAGAAAATAGCCAAGAACCCACCCTGAGTAAATCTCAGTAGGATCAGCAAGATAAAGGATAGATTGGCTATTTCGGATCAAGGAAATTAACTGATTTAAATTCACAGTATCGAGATCACAGTACAATCGCTGGAAGAGTAGGCTATTCAGGCGATAAAAATCTTATTAATACTATATTTTCTGTTAAAGATTAAATATCTTACTTCGTCACGTATATCATGACCATTACCTACAAATAAAAAAAAATGTTGACAAAGATTAACAAAATTATACCGAAATTTCATCTTAAATTAACGTGTCACTGCAATTTTACTGCAGTTACAATTAATTCAGAGCTGCTATAAAATAAATTATTTGCGGTAAATGCAAATAGCAAAATCGGTTAAAATAAACATAAAACGGTTGGTGTTTATATGACGGGTTTTATTCTATTTTCTCTTAATGGTAATTACATTGGGTAATTTTAATATGTTAAATTCCTTTTAAATTAATTTTATGCTCATAATATTAATTTTTGTATGTAGAAATTGTATTGGTAATGGTTTAATAATAACCCCGGCATTTATATGTAGTATAAATATTAAAAAATATAATTAATTTTCATTCTATTATGTTGTAAATAGTATTTTTATTACTAAAATTATTATTTTAATATCTATTTGAATAATTAATTTTTGTCGATTTTATTCCATATTTTTTTAATGAAACTTTTAATTATCATTGAGAAAAATATTTTTCAATAGTTAATATATAATTAGATTATTTCAGATCTATGCAATTCGCAAAGCATATTATAAAAATATATTTTATATTATGTTTTTTTTATTTTACATCAATTATGTTACGAATCACATTTAACATAATCAAATACAATATTTAAATAGGTAAATAATCTTATTATCAATTACTGAAAATTGTTTGAATGTTTTGTTTAATGATAAATGACAATGTGATGGGTTTTAATTAAAAAATGCTTTATTATATATTTATTTAGGAAAATATTTTCAAATAGAAAATCAAGAATTGATTTTTTATAGGTGAGCCAAGTCAATAATATTTGTTAGTGATGTGATGTAATATGTACATTGAACAATGAATAACATTGTATATTGAAGCAATACGAACCATTGTATACAATAATATTTATTGAACATCTGTCAAATATTATTTTAAAATAATACAATTTAGATAACTCAGAGGTCATATTGATGATTTTTAGGCCAAAAATTAACTGGATTTGTGTTATAACAATGCAATATATATTCATCTCATAGGTCATTAATTTGTCGCTTACTCATGTTACTTTTTGGCGTTGTTATTTATATTTAAATACCTTAATTTGTTCCATTTCCTAAGTATTGTTGCTATTTAAATATATTATATTGCACGTGTTGGAAATAGAATTAGCGGTTGGTGATAAAAGGTTATAAATCTGTGTAAAAATCCGTTATGGTATCACTTGATTACAACTTATTAAATGAACACTCTTAACAACGGATTAAAATGATCTATTTAACAGTACATCTATTCGGTTGCAGTAATTTTTAAACAATTCTAAGATCCATTCTGAAATACTTTCACTTAAAAGACTTGTAATACTTTATTAGTAAATACTATTTTCCACACACAATATTATTAATGGTTTTGTAAAAAGTTACCGAGATTTTAAGAGAAAAGTTACCGAGACCATTGGTCCAAATTGTGGGCGTCAACCACGTCACACCACATCTAATTTATGCAAATAACAAGCCCAAGCTGTTTGTTAATGAAGCCGTACTGATATAAATGGTTTGTTTACAAACATGGATACTACGAACAAATGATTCGTCTATCTATAACGGCGCGCTTGCAAAGCAGAACGGATAATTTATTGAACTTGTTGCACTTTGACATTGGTACAATTGTTCGGTATCGTTTCAGTTAGTGTCTTCATATAGCGAATTAGTAAGAGCCTATTTATAGTTATGTATCTGCAGATACTTGACCTTGAATATGTTGAATTAAAGAAGTACGGAAAACTAAAAAAAGAGTAACTTGCTTATGAAAATTAACAATTGCTTTTAAATAGCCAGCCATGCATTAGCTAGCTTAGTAGCGCAGCTGTCGAAGTAGCCTTCGATTACATTAATTACCAGGCTGGACAACATCGTATGATATCTCTTTTGGATGGTTTATAGCTTTGGTTACTCAGAAGTAAGTAGGTTAAGTACCGAGGACAGTCTGGATATAACCTGGTTGGTGTATATAATCATATCTAGTATCCATATTGATAACTATTATTTTTACTGATAGTCTGCAACTTAACAGAAGAAGCACTGGCTGTGTCTAAGTTGAGTTAAAAGTTGAAATAAAATCACTAATAGTCAATTTATTAATCGTATTATTATATATTAAAACACTAATTACAATTGCTGCAAGAAGTTTGAACAATGGGGATTTTTTCAGAATAGCACTTAAAAAATATTGTATCCTAAGAAAAATGATATAATAAGATTGGTGGGCGGTACATAATTGTTCCGGCGCTTGGGCCGGAAGATAAGGAAAGAAGGATACAAGATATTGTCCAACTGTGCATTGGTTCTCGCACCTTAAACGAATAACTGCATTTCGCGGATCTCACAATCTTGGAGAGAAATATGTATGTGAAAGACCTTAATCTTACAAGACTGTAATAATGTACAAGTCTCGAAACACTACAAAAGGATTGACAAAACAAGCGTTCGAAAGAACCAAACTTTAGTCTTGATATTATAATTTTAAAACAATATATATGAAAGAGCCAGTCTTAATTCCATTCATTATTGAGATTCTTCTAGAATTGCAAACAATATAAAAAAATAGAAAATTAAAGACCGTTAGTAACATTTCTAAAAAGAAACTCGACTTAGGAAGAACAAGTTATTAACCATATGTAAAATGTAATTCTAAAATCGGTAGAAAATATTTTGGTAAGAATTTTTATTGTATCCTGAATAGGATTTAACAATGTGTTTCTTTTTCAAATCAAAATAAATGTGGACAATTTGTAGAATTTTTTTAGGAATGTCTAATAAGTAAAATTTAGTAGATTTTTAACGATATCAGATCTATATAAAGAAATAGGATATACGTGTTTGAAAATAACCAAGTAATTCTTGAGAAAGGAGCTCAGATATTTTAATGTAATATTCCGGTTGAATCCTAGTTAATGGGTTTGATATAATGTTCATATATGTTCGTAATATTGTACCAGACATTGCGAAGGCGTCGTTAGCCTTTCGCAAGAGATACACAACAAACACATTTCATTTCTCTTTCTTCAATGATTAAGAAAAAATGGATTAATTTGATAATTTTTGCATATCACCAACAAAACTGAAAAGTACTGGAGCTGAAAAGAACATAGAGGTAGCTATTGATGAGAAAACGTTAACAAATAGTGCTTTATAACAGAGTAGCACCAAAACAGTGTATCTACGTCTAATTTTTAATTTGATGTATTACTAATAATATAGTATAAACTAAAATATTACTAAAATACTATATACTAAACTTAATATATACTAAAATATTGTACGTAAAATTAAATTTTACGAATCATATGATTTTTCTACAGTTTCAACTAAACTGAAAGGTGCTGAAGGTTGAAAGCACATCAAAGTAGCTATTGAAGACGAACTGAGAAAATAAAGAAAATATTAACGAAATTAAACTAAAATATTGAACTTAAATAATCAACGTTACTACATTTTTCAATTACTTAACATATACGTCTAGCCATAATCCAAATAACAATTCGACTAAAAATATTATACAAAGATTAATCAAAAAATTCGAAAATATATTATTATCTCTGATACGTTTGCGTACACAAAAATTATATATTAAGATTGATAGTAAGTTGACGAAGTTATGCTATATTTAAATGTAAGAATGTAAACAGAACGAAGAATGTCAAAACATTCTGTGCAGTGTTATTCGTCACAAGTCGAACGTAAAAAATAACCTTATATTTGATCTGGTTATAAATAGAGAGCAGTAAAATTATTAATTATCTGGATATTTCGCGGACGACTTATAAAAAATAGTCGGTGAATACCACATTGCTCTGACATTAATTACATTTAGAAAAATCGATGCCAAAACGAAAAAAAACTCGGTCTTCTCCAATTTCCCGGAAATTTCTATCGCCATTTAAGTAATGTTCAATATTTAATAATTGGTCGAATACCTTTGCAATCGAAACAACTCTATTCTTGTTACTAATGACTAAGGAAATGTTCTTTAAATGATTCTGAAAACGATTGTTAATCAATAAGTTGTATATAATAGAATGCAGGCCATAATAAAAGAAACTTTCATATAACATATATATTATCAGCTCTACTAGATTTAGTTGCAGATTAATAATGTTTGTAAAATAATTAGTATGAAAACAAATCTTTCTCAAAAATAATAAATTATAAATTTTTAATTATAACAAAAATTAATTTGCCGGCTTGGTTGGCGCAGTGGTTCGAATCTTACTGAAGCATGCTCGTAAATTTATTTTTGTTAATTGTTGTTTTAAGTGGCACGAATAATTATGCTAAAAAAACCTGACAAACCTGCAGAACTAGTCGAATCTTACAGGCCTATTTCGCGGCTACCTGCGATATCAAAACTATTTGAGAAACCAATATTTAAACGTGTAACACATTTTGTAATAATACCAGATTTCCAGTATGGTTTTCGAAATCACCACTCAACAATCGATCAGGTGCACAAAGTAACTGCGGTCAGTGAAAAGGCGTTTGAGGAAAAGAAATACTGCCCTGCAATATTCCTGGATGTCCCACAAGCTTTTTATCTGGTTTGGCATTTGGGAATAATCTGTAAGATGAGCAAATTGTTACCGCATAACTATTGTCAACTGGTGGAGTCAGGAAAATTTAGAGTCTCACACGAAATGCTGCTTTACACTGCTGACATCCCAACAATAAAAGAAACACTACTTGGAATCTTTGCTGACGACACAATTATTATGGCAAAGGACATATTTCTGCCCAAGGTAGTAGAAAAAGTACAAATGGCAGTCAATAAAATCTACAAATGGACTAAAGATTGGAAAATTCAACTTATTCCAAATTTGTTCATGTTAATTTTGCATTGCGGCGAAATAATTATATTAATAATTATATCACTCAATGGATGCCCGATTCCTCAAGCAGAATCAGCTAAATACCTCGGAATCCATTTTGACGGTAGATTAAATTGGTAATATCATGTTAGACAAAAAGCAAAACACATTAGAACCAAAAAAAAGAACTATACTGGTTAGTCGGTAGATACTCTCAACTTGATCTAAAATCAAAGAGATTGATTTATCAGACAATCATAAAGCCAATTTGGACATGTGGGGTGCAAATATGGGGCTGCATTAAACATTCAAATCAACTAGGCATCCAACGCCGCCAAAACAACATTCTTCGATTAATTACCAATGCCTATCGCTACGTAACCAACGAAGAACTGTAAAATGACCTGGAAATCAAATAGATTTGCGAAGTTATACAAAATTTAGCCTTAAAATACGAAAGAAGATTTATTAAATCATACTAGCGTGGAAGCAATAGAATTACTGGACAACGCACAGGATATCAGGAGATTGAAGCGAACCAAACCATACGAACTTATATAAAGTGTATACCTTTAGTGTAAAGCTTAAGTTATTATAATTTTATAATTGAGGAATACATATTGATGTATTTATCTCGCACTCGTCTTGCTTGTGAATTAATCCGAATACAAATGAAATGTACTAACAAATTAATTTATAATTAAGATTGCACTAAGCATATCTAATAAAGGTGTTTTCAAAAAAATTGCTGTTTAACATTTGTGAAAAATTCGATCACCAGTCACGCCCGGAACCCATCTGGGTAAGACCGGATGTCTTCTCGGATCTCCAAAATAATCAAGCTGTTGCTTTGAACCTCCCCTGTCGACAACAGATTTTACTGATGCATGAAAAATAATGAAGGTAAACCATAATTGATTAGTTCAAAGAGCAAAAGTTCAACGAATAAACGGGAACACTCAGTTTAAATTGCCTAGATTTATTGGCAACAAAAAATTGATTTAAGTATATTATATTTACATAATATATTTTGCCCCGCACAATATATCTAAAAGTTCCTTTTTATTACGAACTTTTTTATATCAATGAAAAGTGTATACATTCGCAGGATATTCTATTAGCATTCGAAAGAAAATAAACAAAATAATGACGACTCCCATTATATTTCTTCATTGACTCTTACCATTTTACGGAGATTCAAATATCTACTTAGGATCTTTTTTGCTCCCCGATCAGAAACAGGTCAATTCATTTATGTTGAAGGGTGAATATTCGGGCTATGGCTAATATCGGAAGGCCTCTTTCCTCGCAGCCTCCGTATCCAGCCGGGTCATCGATTTTCCAGTCTTTTTCGATAATGCTCGTGTTGCTGTAATGAGACGACCTTGGAATGTGAAGGACGAGCGTGACAAAAAAATATGAAAATGCCAGACTACATCATTATCATATTTTTAAATTCCTCTTAACTAATTATGTACGCAGCCTTGTTTGAAAAATTTGGTGAAAATTAATGTAGGTAGTATTAGTCATATGTGATAAAGAATATAGGAGTGTATAATAAAATAATAGGAAATATTTATGACAATAAATCTGTAATAACAGGTCAATGGAAAAGTCCCCTGCCTGACACATAGATGGCGCTACTAGAATTAAATCGATATGTTTTTTAGTTAGACCTAACCCTCAAAAGATGCGTGTATAAATTTAACAGCTGTCGGATCATTAGTTTGTGAATTATAGCATTTTGACTGAAGCAACTTTTGTTAATGTAAAAAAGATGGATAAAAACGAATTTCGCGTGTTGATAAAATATTGCTTTTTGAAGGAAAAAAATACAGTTGCCCCAGGAAAATCAACCATCAAGGATTGGTAAGCTAAGTTTAGACGTGGTGAAATGCACCGAAGACGATATAGGTTTCATAAGTGCAGACAAGCTAGAAAAATTGGATCAAGTAAACATCAGAAAGGAGCTTGTTGGCGTTTGATACAGCTTTAGTTGTAACTGACAGAACAAGATTTACAAAAAATCTACAAAGCGAATCCTTTTAATGGTAATTGGAAAGGAATAAATAACACGTAAATGGATAATAGGAAGAACACGACAAAGCGTTACGTATAATGTTACTAAACAATCTAATAGCTTTTTGTGAGTTTTTTTTCGGGACCATCTAGGTCAAAGGTCGAAATCAGGTTCGAAATATGTAAAAATTATGTGTTTTTAGTTCTTGGGTTTTTGATATATGCATACATTTAGACCATTGAGAGCTTAGAAGAAGGCAGCATCATTCATATAAAATGCCACGATTCATATAAATTTTCATGAGAATAATTTTTTAACGATTTTTTATAATGACCTCAGAGGGCTGGTGAATAAATAAAGACAGTAGATCGTAGAGTATTTCAAAAAAATACATTTTATTTTGCTTAGAACTATTGAATAAGCTATAAAGCATGACATAATTAGAAACATAAAAATAAAAAGGTACTCTAGGGATTAAGTCAATAATAAGTTTTATAGAAAATAAACAATATACAAAGTAAACAAAATATATAGATAATAGGAAGAATGAAAAGAAGAAATAACAGATATACAGGAAAACAAACGGTAAACTAAACATGAAACTAAAGAGAAACGACCTGGACTCAAGTGATTGTCTTTGTAAGAGCTCTAACATCTATCTGGCAACAAATGGATGATGAAAAATTGAATAGGTCTCGAACTAATTTAATATTCGGCTTATTTCTGGACGCCTCCATGAGATCTCAGTTATGTCTGGTTAATATGACAGATCTGGTAAAATATTCGAAAAACATTATTTAGTTTTAATCAATTTGAGCGTCTTACAAGCACATATGCCGCAACTAAAGTTTGCTCTTAAACAATTTAGATAAAAGAAACTTATTTTGTAGAAACAGGAAAACAAATTAAAAGTTAATTCTTAAGCTCCATGTTGATTTCCAAATCTTAATCTGTGATATATACATATTTTGTAATTTTATTAAATAAGCCTAATCACTTCCTACACAAGCCACTAGTGCAGGTGTCTTGAAAGTAAAGCCGAAATAAATAAACTGATAAAAATCAAGGTGAAATTTTGGCGATTTGCCTTTGAAATATTGCCATCAAATGGTATGGGGAATTGCACTAGCAACCCATTAAGTCGTTTCTTTTTCGCATGATGACTCAATTTATATAATAACCTACTAGCCGAGTGATTCATTTAGTTTTTTAGTGTCTGTAGGTAATAAATAAGTTGCTAATTGTTATTAAACACGTTATATGTTTATACTTCAAATTTTCAATAATTTTATGCGTGCGAAGATAGAATAGAAGAAAACATATATTTAAAATATAATTGAATAAAGGGGTTTAACTCCATTAAACCTAATTTACATTTTTAGAAATGTAAATTTGTGTGTTTAATGTGAATGTTCGTCAACCATTTTAATTGGCTGGGTTGAGTCGTAATCGAGTGAATTCACTCTTAGTTGCTTTTAGTCAACAAAATGATTTTCAACCATTAATAAAAGCCACTTTAATATTGCTGCTACTTTTCTTAGATTAAAACATTTCTTACAATTACTTTAAAGGGACATATAGTTGCTTAAGAAAACAATAAATTGATATAAGTTATTTTTACAGTCGGTTGGGTGGCGCACTAGTTAGGGCGCCAGAACGTCCTCCTACTGTTGCGGGTCGCGGATTCGAATTCTGTTAGGGCATGTATGTACTTTATGTTTGTGATTGTAATTGTAAATGTCTTTATAGGCAATTGTAGAAAATCCGAAAGGGAATAACCATCCCATCAGTTACGCCAGTAACCAGGGACCGGATATTTTCTGGGATGGTCTCTTAGTTGGTCATAAGAGACCATCCCAGCTGGTCGGTACGCTTAATGCTAAGATCCGTGGTTCGGAGCCCACGTTAAACAGTAGGTCCAATCCAGATAAAACCTCGTCGGTAAAAAGGAGACTTTGAAATTTATATAAAAAAGTTATTTTTACACATTTAATATAGTTTTGAAACAGTGGCATCGTGTTGATAATTAATCATAATTTTTAATACTCTAAGGTCATTATTTATACCTAAAACTATATTTTTCCATATTGTTTCAATTTCCTACGGCAAGAAATTTATGAAAAATGATCAGGAACCTTTTATATAAAAAATATACGAGAAAAAATGCTCCCTTGGATTCATTTTTCACTGAAGCGACCCTGTACGAGTCCCGAGTTTCTTCTGGAACTCATTATCGCCAATTTTCAGGATTTCTCCGGATATTCCGCCGGTCGGGGTAAAGTTTCGACCATAACGCCACATCGTCTCGTTTCGTCATAAAGTTTCCGGCCTCTTTTCCACGAAAACTCCACGTGAAACCGACGCCAGGCTTTGCTCGGCTTTACTGAATCAATAGTCGTGCGGATCTTGTAGCTTTAATAAACTGTTACGGGTTTTGGGTTAATCCACGTCTCTTTTTTACCTTTTTAGGGATGACTAGACGAGGGTTTCATTGATCATTCTGTCGTCAGGTGCATGACGGGACTAAAAGCATTACATAAAGGGGATAAAAGGCCAGCTAAGATAAACTCTCGAACGATTTCCGAAAATATCTAAAAAAAAACGAGTAAATTTACTGTCTCAAAAATCGTTAAATATTAAAGCTTCGACGAACATTTGTCCATTTGTGGAATCATTAGGTGTTTGCATGTATTTTGATCACCGATATCACTAACAATATAACCTACCTGTTAAATTCAAAGATTTGATTAGATAATATTAAGATTTTTCTATATAAAATATCAGTTTTCCTTTGAGTATTATTGAATAATCGTGTACAGATGCGCTAATCGTGAAAGGTTCAAAACAACATTTTCGACATTCATTATTATATTGTTTGATTTGAAGAAACCTGTTGCAGAAGTTTAACAAAAATTTTTTGAAAATTATGGTAATGTTGCCTAATTATATTGCATTTGTCGGTTTAGGTTTCAAAGATGTAAAAGCGTTGTCAATAACAAAGAATGACCAAAAACAAAAACTATTTGACGGAAACTTAACACGAATTGTCGAAGAACTTTCAGACAGCTTAGCAGATTAGCAACCAAATTCAAGTAAAAACTCATTGATTAGTCGAGGAGAAAGCGTCCCGTGTAAAAGTGTATGGTGGAGAAGAACTTGTAGTTTAAAGAAGCCTTATATTTTATTTTGTTTAAAAAAAACTCATTGCATTTGTATGAAAACGCTGTCCATCTTTTGGCAAAGACGGCAATATATAACTAAAAAATAATGAATAGCAAGACCAGAAATTACTTTCTCTATTTTTTTACTTGAAAATTAAGTCAATTTTCCATCCCTTAAGAAATTTCAGAGGTAGAGATGAAAAAGATAACAGTGTTTAACACACATTTGAATTTTTAATAAAGGTTTTCGAGCTTTCAGATCAATTAATTAAAATATTAATAACAACGTAGAAATATATTGGAAGCATTTTATGTAAAGAAAAAAATTAAAAGGTGAATCTGGAACACCAGAATCAAAGGAAATCGCCGACTAATTAAAATATATCCAGTATCCAGTTACCAGTTTCGCAAGAGGTAATTTAGGTCGCCTTTCAAGCTCAAGTACATCATTTTCCCTTTGATATTTCTATTTGACACTGTGCTTTGCGGTTTTCGATGTTTGTATTTTAAAACGTTTGTTTCCAATGAGGAGCTTGTGTTTTCGTTTTATAATTGGTTTATATTGAAATTAATTAGTCACCAGGTAAATTATTAGGTGAATACGTAAAAAATAACAAAGGTGACTAAATAACTAAAAAAGTAGATTTCGCAATTATATTGAAAATACACAACAACTTAATTGTTTATTTAATCGTAGGCTAGAAAGAAGCTTAGTATATAAAATAGACGAAAATGATGAAGAATACATGAAAAATAGAACATAAGTTTAAAAAAAAACGAAAAAATATGATCAATTTAACCTCAACTAAAAAAAATGTGCTGGTTATGAGACATTACTAAAGTTATTAATCAACAATTGGCATCATTTTTAATAGGATAATTATATTCGAAATAAGGAAAATCACATCGATCTGAAAGTACCTCAACGGAATTATTTAGTAACAGCTCAATTGCAAAGTCCCCGGCCTACCATAGTAAAACATATTTTTTTGGCAAAATTAGTTTTTTTATTCAACATAAATTCCTTCAAGGGTGATACACTGATTATAGCGACCCTCCAACTTTTATATATACCATTTTTGTAGTACGAATTGTCCTTTATTTCAAAATAGGCCTCATTTTCGTCGATCACTTCTTCATTCGATGAAAATTTCTTCCCAGCGAGCATTCCTTTGAGATCTGAGAACAGGAAATAGTCTGGGGACTAGATTTAAAGAACACAGCGGATGAGGAAGCAATTCTAAGCCCAATTCATGGAATTTTGACATGGTGCCTTGTCTTGGTGAAGCACCACTTTCTTTTTCTTCAAATACGGCCGTTTTTCAGCGATTTCGTCTTTCAAACGGTCCAATGGCGCTATGTAATAGTCGCTGTCGATGGCAATTATTTTTTCAAGGCAGTCAATGAAAATTATTCCGTGCATATTCCAAAATACAGACGGCATAACCTTTGCATAAGCCGACTGTTGCGTTTGGAGCGGGTTCATCGTGTGCAGCCCACTCACATGACTATCGATTGGACTTCGGAGTGGAATAATGGAGCCATGTTTCAACAAACACTGCTCCAAATCATCAACTCATAGTTGTTTTTGGTTAAAAGTGAGCTTGCGCAGCAACCATTTTGCACAGAGCTTTCTCATACAATAACAAAAGTTGCTTCACTCAAAATAATATAATTCACAAACTAATGATCCGATAGCTGTGAATTTTATACAGGCATCTTTTGAGGGTTAGGGCTAACTAAAAAATCGATAACTAATATCGATTTAATTCCCGTTTCGCCATCTATATGTCAGGCCGGGGACTTTTCAATGGACCTGTTAATTATAAAAACCAAGTCAGTAAAATTAAGTGAAACTGCCTAGTATAAAATGAAATTACTGGAATGATGTTCTCTTTATGGAGATCTACTGACAGCTAAATACAAAAACCTTATTGCAATATTTTAACTGCCATGCATAATTAGAAGGATTTTTCATTTTTAACATTTCATCATGAGTTTAATTCTATTTCAAACAACGGCATTTTTCTTTGCTGAACTGGACCTACAGTTTAACGTGGGCTCTGAACCACTTAGAGATCATCCCAGAAGACATCCGGTCTTACCCAGCCTGGTTACTGACGTGACTGGGATCATTTTTCTTGTCGAATTTTGCACTTTTACCTAAGACAATCACAAATATTAAATAATCACAAAGATAAATTTACGACCATGCCTCAGCAAAATTTGAACCCGCGACTATCGCAACAGTAGTTGGAACGTCCTGTCGCCTTTACCACTGCGCCAACCAAATTGCAATTTTTGAAGAAGCTTTAGAAGAAGTTTTATTCAAATAATTTTAAATATTCATTAAAAATTGAATAGTAATAATATAAATATATTAATAGAAACAAGACAAAATATTTATAAAAATATTTAAGATGAATAAAGATTGCATTAATATATTCTGAATAGGAATAACTGATCAAAAACCACCATTCTAGCTAGATAGAGATATCATATCAACGAATGCATCATGTATATGGATCACTCTATAAAAAGAAAAGAAACAACGTCAAACAGAAAAAAAGAAACATATGTACTACTGATCCAAAACCGAAATGAAGCCGAAGTCATCTACTAATTAAAAATATCTCCTCTTGCAAAAGACATTTTAGGACGCTACGCCGCCATCAAATTCATCTGGATTGAAAAGATTTTCTTTTGAGTATTTTCGGTGTGACCCACATTTAAAATATGTTTGTAATAATAGGACGCTGACAGAAATCTCGCACACTGTTTGGTTTTCAAGCGTGATATGACATATTGAACGTGTTGCATACTTTTGAAGCGAAATCAAAGTCAGAATCAGTTGTTAATGTAATAATAATGGCAATGTCCTTTGTATGCTGTAAATTGGGAACCATAAAAATAAGAAAAACACTAGATTGATGCGTTTCGATTTAGCGACAAATAATATAATATTTAGCAAGAAACACATCTTCGAAAATATATGAGTTCGGAAATGAATTGATTCACGGTTCGCTCTATTTGGCAGCTTTATTAACCATTGAAAGATAGAAACGATTATTTTACATCACTAGTTTTGAATATAATATTATCACACAAGTTTAGTATCTTAGATGAAGATATTCGTCTCTAACTGAAAGGTGTTTGAACTGAAATTCTGATGAAAAATATTAAAGTTTAATGCACTAAAGTGAGCTTTAGTTTACTGTTTAATGATAAGTTCCGTTGTCTTTTTGCCACTTTTCTGGTAAAACTATAATTCCGTCAAAGTAGAATTTCTCAGATTTTATGATGGAAAACGAAACAAAGTGACTTTCACAAACCTTTTTTGAAGTCATTAAGTGAGTTTTGCAGAGATCGGAACAAGTGATGGTCCTGTATATCTGCTTACAATCACATTAGCTTTTGACAGTAAAAAGTCGAGATAACGGTGTGTCGTCTCAAAAATGGCTCAATTTTGTTCATTCAATTCAAGGATCTTTGACATCGAACTTTCTAAGACGAAACGAGCAAACGAAAGTTCACTTAGACTCGAAGATTCTCTTTTATTTTAATTTTCGGAAACAAAAAATCAAAATTTAACTAAAATGACCTTCCGAAATCTCCCTTTTCAAAACGAAAAGTAACTTTTGACTGAGCAAGTGAACGAGGCTATCTTTGTATATAGAATTTTTTATCGACTATTTCTTTTAAAAAGTTATAGAATGGCCTCATTAAATAAGAATAACTAAATCTATTAGGAAAAAGCGAAAAAACCAACCCCAACATTTTCGTTAGTTACATTTCAATATCGAATTGGAATTTGTAGAATGATTATCTAGATAACTGAATAAAATTTAACACTAATTCTAGCTAAAGAAATGTTGCATTTGTTTTCAATAAGTAATATCTGTGATGATAATATAATATATATTACGATAATAAATTAATTCGGAAAATAACGCGCAAAATAGTGAATACATTTTTCAAAAACAGGTCTGAAAACACTGAGAGTAGACTGAAAACCGCCACAGTACATAATTACCAATCAAAATTTATGGTAAAAAATGTATTAGTTGAAAGAAGAAAAAAAAGGCTGCGTTTATAGTCTACTTTATATCAAAAACATAAAACAATATTCCGACCACAACATATAATTCCTAGAATCAACAACAATTGAGAATTATCTTGTAAATTATATTAGTTAATTCAGTAGCTGTAATATAAAATGCGATGGACCATATTGAACCGCATATTTACTCTTTTGAAAAAAGAAATTAATCTGCTTGATATAGAAAATATTAAAAATATTAGAATTATTTGCAGAAAATATTTGCATTATTCGTACAAATACAATTCTGCCTAAACATATTCTATAATTTACGGGTAAATAAAAAAATAATATATTATATTCTAAATAAGATAATAAAAAATCCCCCGAAAAATATTTTATCGGAGTAAACTTCAATACACCCAATCCAATAAAACAAATATTTATATATGTATAGAATAAATATCGCATTACATTTTACAATAAGTTCGTGGAAATGAAACTTTTTAGAAACTAAAATAAATAACATAAAAACTTAATGATTCAAAAATAATAGTTGTAATAACAATAGTTGTAAAAATTATTTTACTCTAACTTGATCATAATTTTTCTTATCTTCAATACTTCAATACATTTAATCTTTCAATTTCTGGATTTTATTATCGTATTATTAATTTGAACTAATCTTCGACCCATCAGCCTACTGGGCTTTTTCGGAAAGGTTCACAAAAATCAATAAAAACAATATTTTTATAGGAAACTAAGACTAGAATTATACACAGCGAAGAAAAAAATATCATTTGTAATGATTTAGTCCAGAAGGTCTCTGGGTTTAAATGTGAATGGGTTAAAGTGAATATAGGACAATAAGGCAAACTAAGCAAATCCATTAACAAGGCAAATCCGACTTATGACGACTAGTAGGATTACAAAAGTGATAGATCAGTGAAAGCCTGTTGTACTTTAATAACTAGGCTGAATATGACAAGGAAGCTCATGATTCTGTCAGTATTCGTATATTGGATGTCTTCTCCTAGATTCCCTTCAAGTCTGATAACGTTGTGGCTGTGGCGAACAGTGTGGCATAGTTTTCGTCGGGAGCGCATGTTTCACGCGCGTGCTACGACCATGAGTGAACGTCAAGTGCCGACCGCCGTAGCGCAACCTACTGTCATTCGTTTTTTAGTGTGGGAAGGCTTTAAAAGTCGTGTAGAACAACTCATTTTCGAGGACAGTAGGATTAATGTTCGAGACATTTCGGCCGAATTCGGCATCAGTATTGGTAGTGTAGAGTCAATCATCCACGAACACCTTTAATATCGAAAAATAACGGAGCGATGGGTTCATAAACTGTTGAACGTCGAGCAAAAATTTAGGCGATTGAAAGTTTGTCGCCGCTTGTTGACGCGATACGAGGTGGAGGGGGACGGTTTTTTAACGCGAATCTTCACTACAGAGGAGACATGGGTACGCTATTAAACTTCCGAAACCAAGATGTCGTCTAAAGAGTGCAGAAAGAAGGAGCGCCTGTCAAAGCGAAGACAACCAGGTCTGCGGGTAAGGTTCTGTGTACGGTGTTCTGGGACCGGCGGGGCGTGCTGTACGTCGATTTCCTGCGCACCCAACGTACCATTAATAATTCAACATGCATTAATACTAATCTAACCTTCTGAAAACACACGTGAAACTCGCTTATCACTCGAAACGGAGGAGCATTCCAGCACGAAGTGCGATTCTTCTCCAGGATAACGCGCGCCCTTATACCGCGCATCTCACGCTCGATACAATATCCGAATTAGGGTGTGAGGTACTGGAACACCCCCCCCCCTTCAGTCCGGATTTATCACCCTGCGACTACCATATGTTTGGATATCTGAAAGAAACCCTCGGAGGTCAAAGATTCAACACCGACGAAGAGGTAGAGGAGGTCGTGCGCACATGGCTGTCCGAGTAGCCCAAGGAGTTCTTTGAACTTCCGAAAACATGGACAAAATGCGTAACTAGTGAGGGGAAATACCTAGAAGAACTGTAAATTTTTTCAATAGTAAATAAACGTGTCAGAGTATTTGTCTCGATCATATCTGAATCACTCTCGTATGTTTCACTGAAAGTTATGTGTCATTTTAGTGTGGTCTATAAATATATTTATATTTTATTAATATAAAAATATTTATATTGGTAATATTACAGCTATCAAATTACAGTTAATTCTTACGATATTTATAAAACCATGTGCTTTTGTAAGTGTTAAACAGATCTCATTTTTATCATGGATCTACTCAAATTTATAATGAATCTTAAAAAATGTAAAGGTAAATAAACATCGTTTCTATTTTCTTTCATATGTACGTAGTACTTCAACAACTCTGTTAGACTTTACTAACACGCCAACTTCAAATAATCAAATAAGCGAAATTCAGGGAGAAATGTTTAATAACAAATCACATGGTGAATTAATAAGATCATTTTATCTCAATGGATACAAAAACATTAAAACTAATGAAAATAAATGCGATAAGTTTCATGGACAGATAAGAACCGATCGACTACAGATAAAACGAGCCGATAACTGTTAATTTTTTTTTCGCATTTCCTATTCTGAACGTAACCGCGAAGTATTGTATATTTTATATGCCAGGTTCATTTAAATTCCAGAGGTTTACTGTATTAAAACATTAAGTATATTATGTATTTCCTTACCTTTACGGTACAATACAAATTCTGTGATTTGAAATTTCCTGGAAATACATTTTATCATTTAATATATTCTCTCTGAACTTTAATAGACTTATTCCAGTGATCTTTTAATACATCGTTTCGATACCTAAAGTAGGAATTCGGAAGATTCTCGATATTCGCGTCCACAACTGCTGCTACCTCTTTATTTAATGCAAATAGTTTTCTAGGAATGATTTTTAAACGAATAGGCGATGATGCAATTTTTTGGGTTTAATTTCATTTTTGGGCTCTTTCTAGATCCCTTAACTAGATCAAAAAGTTATAATAATAATATGAGTTTCTTGTTTTAACAATATAGAACTAATCTGAATTCAAAGGAGGGTGTTGGAATTGATAAGAAAATGTACATGCAGAATGTAGTATAAATAATGATTATAAGACAGCGATGTTTATATTAAAAAAAATTGAAGAAATGCTGACCAAAATGAGTCCAAAATAGTTTTGAATATAACACTCAAGGTTTCGATTCAGTTATGTAAGCAATCTGATTTCCTGGAATATTTCACTATATCTTAAATTATATATTAATACCGTTTGATGTGCAAAGCAAGCGATATATTTGCACATGATAAGTTCAAATATGCTTTATATTGACCAATAAAACAACCTCTTAAATGTTAGGTCAAGTTGAGAGTATCTTCCGACTCACCAGTACAGTATTTTGATTTTAAATTTGATCTGATCTGCCCTTTGACTAACATGATGTAATTTCTTTGGATGAATAAATACAAAAAAAATATATAGAAGAAGACATTTTATGAACACTGGTTTTCCCTAAAATATTTTAGATGATTTAATGGACTCTCATAATAGTGATATCCAAGCTCGAGACATAAATTAGATTCACTTAGAAAACTTTGTCCCTTTTAATGATATTACGATATTGTGAAACAAAGACTAAAAAGCACAGAACACTGGAGAGCTTAAGTAAATAAAATGCATTAATTAAAACACAGTATATATAAAACAGTTAGAATAACAATGCGAATTTCATGAAATACTCTTTAAATATATTATAATATTAATAGTAATGCGCCTGAATTGAAGGTATTCCATACTCTAATATGACAATGATAAAGCATAGGTTAAGTTATACAGCAATTTGATAACTAGAGTGCAGTACTTTAGACTAAATTGAATTATTTTTAATTTAAGTTTAAAAATATGGGTAGTAAAAGAATATCTAACAAAATATTTATATTACCTGTTATAGAAATATTCTAGGAGTAACTAACTAATCGGAGTTGTAGATATATGTAGCGATCGCTACGACCATTTAGGCCTCCACGCATTCACCTACAGCAACTTCAAAGGTTGGCAACGCCGGTGGATTGGTACCATGCGGTCTGGCGTCTGGCTCTCTTTTCTTTTCCCTACACCCTTGTAACAGTACGACTTCCGCAGCGCTACCGTATTTCCTTTACCTAACCTAATATCCTGTTCATTCTCCCGTCGACCACATGTATCAATTTAAATCGAAATAAACAAGTATTTATTCAAGCAGTGTTTCAGTTCTCGTGCAAATTACATCCACAAAATGGTAGTGGGTGATCGGACAAACAATCGCATCGACAGCCACACATTCCGACGGGACGACCGACCAGACAAACATTCCTACAATTGGTGACTCCGACGTGATCGAAGTGCCTAACAGGTAAATCAGCTCAACATAAGCCATTCGATAGCAGACATGAAGAGCTATACGAAAAATTAATAAGAAATCAACAAATATCCCATAACATTAATTCTGGATATAATCATGTAATTTTTACCAGAATAACGATTGTTAAAAGAAATAAATAAACTAGCAGAGAATATAAACGAAGCAACCCGTAAATTAGGACAATAAAACTGGCTTAACTAAAACAATATATTAAAATAATCGCGGCCACTGCAACTAATTATTTTCCCGATGGGAAAATATTCGAACAGATTAAAATAAATGGATCGTAAAATGGCAAATAAATATGTTAAATTACGTTTTTAATTGAAAGAGAAAATAATAAATAGCAGATAGAAAAGAAAATAAACTGAAACTTAAATAATACCTAATATATAATGTTGATATTTTATAAGCAAAATTTATTATTATTTTAAAACTATATATTATTGTTTTCTTATGAAAAACATATTTGATTGGGATTTTCAGTTTTGAAGAAAAGTATATTCATTATTAGAAGACAAAAGATGCATCTCTGTCTAAGGCGGTAGAAAAAGTACAAGTAGCGATCAACATGACGTACAAATGGACTAGAGACTAGACAGCTTAATAGCTTCAAATCTGTCCATGTTACTTTTTATTGTGGCGAAGTGACAAAATAAAACATAATTAACACTTGACGGATGCCCGATTCCTCAAGCAGAATCACTTAAATACCTCGGAATATATCTCGGTGATAGGTTAAATTGGAAACATCATGTTAGATAAAAAGCAGAGTAAATTAGACTCAAAAGTCCAGCAACTGTACTGGTTAGTCGGAAGATTCTCTCAAGTTGAACTAAAATCAAAGAGATTGGTCTATCAGTCAATCATAAAGCCAATTTGGCCCTGCAAATATGGGGTTACACTAAAACATCAAACCAATTAGTAATCCAACGCACCCAAATCAAAGGTCTACGATTAATTACCATTGCTTAACGCTAAGTAACCAATGAAGAGTTGCACGATGACCTCGAAATCAAATGCATATGCGAAGTGATCCAAGATTTCGCCTTAAAACTATGAAATAAAGTTGCTAAATCGCAGTAACGTGACAGCAATACAGCTACTCGACAACAGGCAGAAAGTCAAAAGATTGAAGCGAACCAAACCATACGAACTTGTTTAGTGTATTCTTAACTTTAGCTTAATACATACTTATACAAATACATACTGATGTATTAATCCCGTACTCGCCTTGCTTGTGCAATGCAACTACAATAGAACAGTAGTAAAAAATCAATTTGTATATTAAGATTGTACTAAGCAACTAATGTAAGATGTAATTAATAAAAAAAATATTAGAAGAATTAAAAGATTTGAACGTGGAGAAGACGAAGTGATACAATTCCAAAGAACAAACTCCATATACCGTATTCATCAGATTTACTAGTTCAAATGATTGTTTGTTATATATACTACTTTGAAAAAAACAGTAACGTATAAAAGTTCATAATTCAATTTTTCTTCAATTTACTAGACTTTTATTTATAATTTACTAGATCAAGTGTAGTGTATAGCACAAATAAAGCCTAGGATTATTCATGTCAATCTTTTATGACGTTGTGCAATGAATGAACTGCTTCGTCAATAATTTGTCTCACAACTGGTCCAAGAGATAACTTCAGAAACAAGAAAGGAGAAAACCTGTATGATGTTTTATAGCATCATAAGTTACCCAATAAAATTCCTTGTAAATATAAACCTGTATCCATAAAACAGACGACGCCATCAAATGATTCTATAAATTAAACGAGAACTTAGCACGATTTTCAGAAATTTTCACTCTGAGGAAATACCTAGCTTCACTTGCTCTGAAGTTAATGTGGGATTTTCAACCAATTGTGAAGCTTCACGATATTTTTCACACATTATCATCATACTTGGTCCTCTTTTGATCGTTCATAATTATTCGTTTCAGAAATAGTTCATATAATTTTTCGGCTATTACATTAAGAAGTGGTTTTTAGTTCCGTAGCAAACCATTTCGCACACTGGCGTTCACCGCCATGAACACCAAACAATGTTCAAAGCGCATGCGCTACGTTATTCCCCAAGTAGAGAGTAAAAAAAAACAAAATATGAAGAAAATTACCTTTTGGAATCTCAATCTTTAAAATGCAACAACTTTTGACAGAATAAACGAATGACGCTACTTTCTATAATGTTCTATAGACTGTTATCTTTCAAACGCGCTATATGTTTTTATTGAAAAATTATGACTAAATATATACCACTTTAAAGCCATTTATTACGAAAAACCGAAAAAACTTTTTCGTCAACCTAATATTAACGCGGCGAACATGCATAGAAATTATGTTTTGACTAGGGTACTCTTGATATTTAGCATGAAGCGTAAGAACTACTTGGAAAATAAATTTAGAGAATATCCCTGAAGACATCCGGTTCAGCCTATATGTTTTGTCTCATTGATCAGTGCGTAATGTCCGCTTATATGCTCATTGAAAACATCCATATATAATTTTTAAATATCTTAAAGTCTCCTTATAACCAACGAGGGTTTATCTGGACTGGACTTACAGTTTAACCATGGCCCTCGGCATTAAGCCTACCGACTGACCAATGACTAACTCAGGGACCATCCCAGAAGGTATCCGGACTTAGCCTGGTTACTGGCGTGACTGGGATGGTCGGATCTGATGATTTTCCACTGTTGCCTATAAAGACATTTAAAATTACAGTAACAAACATAAAGTAGATCCATGCCCCAGCAAGATTCCGTCTATAGCCTTGACTATTGCGTCAACGAAGCCAGCAAAATATTTTTATTTTTTTTTAAAGTGTGCGCTTTCGATATACTGCGAAAATACTATGAAAAATATAAAGCATAATATTAATGTTTGTAAATAAATAATTATTAATGTTGTTAAATGTCGAATATCTCATACATACGTGTTTACGGCATTACTGTCTAATATGCAACCAACTTGGAGAATATCCCAGAAAACATCCGGTCTTATCCACTATAGTTATTGGCGTGACTATTGTCGATTCATTCACGATTATATATGTAAAGGTCTTACCAATTGACCACTACATTATGCCGATTTACATATTTATTAAAAATATATTTTTATTATATGTTGTTGAAATATTGGTGAGTTCTATATATTTTTATAACTGTTTTGTGAAATTTGATGTGGAAATATTATGAAAAATATAAGATAAAACATAAATAACACCATATGTTGTTGTTACATATCGAATATCTCATAAACACGTATTTATTTTAAGTACAATAATTAATCAAATTTGATTAATATGTTTATCACACAAAGTGTAAACTAATAACAGGAATCAAATACTACATATGTACACCAAAAGTTCAAAAAACTTGTAAAAACGAACATGTGATTTTCCATGTTACTGATATCAGGCCACAACAAACTTACTAACAAGCGATCCCTGTAGATGATCACGTTTCATCGCTCGGGGTACGTGGATTTTCTTAATTGCTTTATTGTCTTACGATTTTGGGTTATTTTATCGAAGTTTTATTGAAGATATTGAATCAGTTACTGGAACACTGACTGAGCTAATAATATTATTATAGCCTTTTATGAGAAAATATACAATAAACAAATTTTTGAAGGTTTCAATATTCCAAATATGTATGAAATTATCTGCAAAATCTTTGAAAATCTTCTCTTAAAACCGCATCATATAACAGAAACACCTAAATTTATTGGGAGTTATATTAAACATCCAAAGACATTTTTTGTAAGCATTGTTCGGTCTTGTACAATTTACCAGCTGGAATCGTTATAGCGGCAATGAACCCAAAAGATGGATTAATGGTATTTATTAATTTCTGGACTCGATAACTTGTATGTTATATGTATGGGATATGTATGAAGCCCAATCGTTATAATTTTGCAAATTACGCAGCGTGATGGACCGGAAATGTGTCCATATGTAATAATACCTTATTCCTTACATCACGATGTAATTTGAAATGAGATCGAAATGTTAAACTACTATTGATGGCGAAAGTGCTTTTCTTCGTTCTGTTTGGATTTTTTGTGAACTCAGAGATTAGTGACACCCCTGTTTCTCCTGATGACACCAAATGATACCCCTATTATGAAAGAGTACCGAGACGAGTGATAAATTCTGCAGTACTCCAGTATGGATGAATCCCCTAGTTAAAACATAATCCCCGATTTTGACTTAGTGTGACCGATTTTCCAAGTATAAATATCAGGTTTACAGAGACCACTGGATCGCACCTAAAGACATAACATAATTGGCATTTTTTGGAGATCCAATTAGCATTACTAATTTTCATTATCGACTATTAAAAAATCACTCTCTAGCGATAATTATTATTCGTGATGATGAAAATAGAGTTTTTCAACAAGATATCGCCATAAATGTTGCTGACACCATAAAGCTATATAGCGGGAGTTAGCAGGTAGTCCAGATCTGAATCTAAGAGTAAATATAGGAGGACAGAAATTTATCCACTCAAGAGATGTGCTCTTTTATTACATCTACATTAGATATACTTAGAATACTTTTACTATTGTTCTGTTTTATTTGAGCAACACGAGTTGAATAAACATATCAGTGTAAGATAAGATTAAACACTTGTTAAACATTATAAAGGGATATATGGTTTGGTTCGCTCCTTTTTTTCTAATCTGGATTTTGCTCAATAGCTGTAATGCTTTGATATAGTAACCTTATTTCATATTTTAGGGTGAAATCTTGGATAATTTCGTAAACCCATTTGATTTTGACGTCTTCGTATAGTTCTTCATTGGTTGAACAAGAGATAAGCATTGGCACTTAATCGAAAAATTTCGATTATTCCTCACAATGGACTAAACTCTAGTCCATTTGTGAACCCTGTGGCTTTTGCCACAATGACTGTGTAAATACAAGAATGGTTCCAAGAAAATGACATCGAAATATATGGTACACATAATAATTATTGACAGTTATTTTAGATATAAAGAATCAGGATCAAGAATATTTATTACAGGATAATATAAAATAAAAGTTACTCAAAGAGTTTTGATTCTTTATAATTTTTACTGAACTGGTCGATATTGAGAAAAACATGGAACATACATAGTAGGAAAGGAAAGGAAAGAAAAATAATAATAATAATAATAATAATTAATATTGAATATTGAAATTAATATAATTTTATTCAGATTAGAATTTTGTTATGTATGTAAAATGCCGGCAACATTGTACCGTTTTACCGTCATAAATTGAGATGATGTACGTTCGTACATCATACAAGATATATTATATGATTTTATATATCATAAAGTATCATACAGTATGTATATAAGCCTACGTTGGCTCTTATTGAGGACACTATAATAACTGCCTTAAGATTTTTTGAATGTTTTTAATAATTATATGATGTTTTTCTGATAATAAAATGTTACACTACATTTAATTACTCTATTAAGGGTTTTAAATTAATTAGATGGCTGCTTATTATGGAAATAGTGGTAAATATTTATCACTGCCACCACAAACCGAAATACTAGAATCACAATATTGAACAAAGATTATGGTATAGACTAGCAATAGATAAAATATAATAAATTTGCCAATTGCAAAAAACCACATTGCCTTTATCAACACACATAGACGCCTGTATACACACAGATCTAAAAATAATTTTAGTTCGTTCGTTAAGATAGTTATTTGATCGAAGTGAATTAAAATTGTTACAGAACCGCTGAAAACATCAATTCTGATTTTTAGCGCTTCCACCACGAAATTGATATCCGCAATGGTCGATATCGGTTATGCGTACTTTATGTGTGCATGTAAAAATGAAAAAAGGATATTCGAATACGCCTCGTGAACCCTATAAATCATCGGTTTGTTTACAACACATGGTTATTAATAGTTTGTTCGATTTTGTTACACGGTTTTAGAGAAAGAGAAAGTTAGAGTTACAAGAGAAAGTTGTACTCCCAAAATTCCTTTTAAAACCATTTTAGGAAAAACGACGAAAATTCATTTAGACTGAACAAAAATGGTGATTTTATCATAACAATGATTTAATACACTATCTTCAAAGTTAAATTAAACTTTTATCCTACTTATACCTTGATATCAATTTTGTGTATAACCTTATAATGTTCTGCAATCTATTTAGATCATATATATTGTTGTGGATATATATCGTTTTGATTTAGGATCATATAAATATTATATGAAAGATCCCTCTCAAGAAACAACTCACAAGGTCCGCAGTAACTTCCTTTATAGTTTTCCTTTCTAAGATATATTTTTTGTTTTGTCTTCACAAAACGTTACAATAGAATAAACTGCTTTTAGTGAAAATAAACTTGTACGCAAATAATACAACACACAAATATGTTTTGGGTAATGATATTGTTACTGCCACAAATGGTCTCCAAACTAATGTATAATTTGTATAACAAAAAAGTTTAATTTCGTTTTTATTTCTAGCCCATTTATAGAAACAAGGAAAAAGTTTGTTAAATAAAAATAATTAAATGAAATAGAAATACTCTCAGTGATTATATCCTGATTATATTAAATAAAATTACATAATGCATAAATTTTACTTATTTAATTACTGGAACATTAATCATATTGGTCTGTAAAACAAGTTCTACATTCAATTATACATGTTAATTTTGAAAAAGTATAATATACAATCGCAATCATTTATTTCAGAAACGCTTTCGAGTCAAATTCTATGCTACTACCGAAAATTAAGTGCTATTCTAAAAAATTAATCGACATATTTGACTTATACTACCGCGCAATAAATTAAGATAAGTGCGAGACGGTGCAACAAAGGTATTTCTGTGAAATATAAGCTGATGTTATAACAATCATATCAGACAGGACTCAGACTTGTAGCCTCGCATGTGATAGTTTCTCGGAATTACTGTTTTATAATTTTATTGTCAAAAATCCTCCTAGTTGAACCCAAAGATAACTATTGAGCAAAAAATGTATATACTTTAAAATTCATATTATAATAGCCCAATATTATATATAGCCTATGATTATATACGTTATTTGTTATGTTGAAATTTATTGTTTAACACCATTATTTTGAAATCTAAAATGTAAAGTATTATATAAAGTTTAAAAAAATAGTCTATAGTCTTGGCTTGTCTATAGCTTAGCAATAAAAAAATAAGAACAATAACACAACTTTATAAATCGGATAAAGCTTTACAAATCTGACAAAAATAGATCAAATATCTAGAATTAGATAAAACTTTAGATCGAAATATGCCCCTTTAAAATTATTTAACAAAAATAAGTTACTAAAATAATTAAAAAATAAGTGTGATTATCGAAAGAATAGAAAATTTATATTCCTTATAGTTGCTATACTAGTTTAAACACTGTTTCTGTTCATTATGACGTTGATTACGATATTGAAATATTCTTATTAAGACCATAAAGGATTCTAATTTAATAATTTGAAATGGGTTCTTGGTGACAGTTATTGTTTGAGTATAACACGAGTTCTATTCCTACCTAAATAGCATACATTGTTTGAGAGAAAAGGGTAGATAAGGCACTAATTAGTTCATTATTAATTTCCCAAGGTTTCCTTCTGTGTTTGAGTAAAGGATACTTTTGGTTGGACTAATGAACTGAGACCAACCTTGTGGTCAGTATAAATTGAACCGTTTTCTACTCGTCTTTCCGACGGATTAATTGTTTGCTTCCTGATGTATTATTTGATGGTTAAAACGTTTTCAGTCTTTGTAGCATACAATCTAGTATATCCCACTACGTAATATTTTTATTATTTTATTTTAATTATCTGCACACACTCGAGTCTTTAAGTGATGTCTTTCCTAACAGTTATTGTTTGCGTTTTTTAAACCTGGACATGTGACCTGTTTTAGAGAATAGGTAGATTTTAGAGAGATAACATATTAATTCTAAATATTTAGAAGAGTTAGTTAAGACAGTTACCTGTTTACACAATTATGAGATTTTGCTGTAAAAAATAACAAGCATTTCTCGCATGCTCTGTATACTACATATACAGCGTATTTTAGATAAATTTTGTGAACCTAATGGTATTTGGATTCATAAATTGCAAACATCTTAAATAACCTTTAACTGGCTGTTAAATAACAACAAAATAACATTAGGTGATTCCATGTATTTTAATCAGCGATATATATAGGTGAACATGCGAAATACCAATGTAAACAACTGTTAAACAACCTAACCTAACTTTAAATTCGGTAGTTTTGACATTTTCCTATATAAAATAACAGCTTTCCATTTTATATTATGGAGTTGTTTGGTATATACAAACTAATTATGGAGACTAATACAAACCAATTATGGAAAGCTCGAAATTGCATTTTCGACATTAATTTTTGTTGATAATTTATGGTGAATTTGATGCCAATGACAAAGAACGGCCTGGAGAACTAAGATAATCTCTCGAAGATAATGAACCGTAAGTCTTATTAGGCGAAAACCCAGCTCAAACTTTCTAACAATTTTCAGACAGCTTGATAGCTGCTTAATAATTTTTTTTTCGGGAAAGATCTAAACAGAGGGAAAATGGTTACTATACGAGTTATCTGAAAGGGCATTTAAAAGCTTTTTAATATTGCAGTTTCATTGCTTGACAGGTAAAAAAATAAATTTCAATGGGGCATTATGACTGGGAGTTAAAAGTGGATATAACACGAAAAAAAGCAATGTGTTAGTCCAAGACACACGGCAAGTAGAAGGTTCATAACCATAAAGTCTGGCTCTGTAAATTTTGGATCAGCAAGATGTATGTGTATTACGAACTACCTTTAATTAGTTAAACTAGTAAAACTGAATAAAACATTTACTGTTTACTGTTAAGAATCATGAAGGTACTCACTGCCTTCTGTTTACAATTTTTCAGATCAATGGAATATTATTTTGGCTGTAACAGTTTAAAAATGCTCAAGAAGGGTGAAAATTAGGCGTTAACTGGATCGCTGAAAAATTAAAATCGTTTTTTCGACACGGCATCGCTATGTGGCCAGAAAGATGGGAAGAAGTTGTAGAAAATGTTGGACAATATTTTGATTAATATATAATGTATCGGTTTTTCTCAATAAATGCGTTTTTAAAGCGAAAACATATTTATAACAAATGGAAGCACCTAATAGATTCTACTAATTTTTGACTAAAGTTTCAGAGTTACAAAAAACTCTCTAAAGTCATTTTTTACACCCCATATCACGTATTTTAAATTAAATGGTGAACTTACATATTATGTTTACACCATCCGATTATTTACGCATTCCTTTTTATATACCGACATAAAAAAATTAAATTAATAAGCAGTATTAATTTCGTTCGACGTGGTGGGATATGGACGAAACATCGATTTTTGATGGTTTATATTACGGTGAAAATTATTTGAACGTTCTTGGAAAGACTGTTTTCCGAACATCCTTTTAAAAATCTACCGGCTAGATAGAAACATAAACTGTGCGGTGGCGAAATATCAAATTTATGACACATTTTTGTGCTTCCCGCTACCAAATAAAAATACACTCGTGCCGATAGGTAGACGGATCAAAAGTAAACCAGCGAGGTTTAAACTGGTGGACCGCGATAATAACGTTAAAAAATCGTTTTGTGTTTTGATGAGCTCCGATTATTTTTCTTTATTTTTTCAACGTTTGGAAAATGAGTGTTCGTGGGTATTTTAAGGAAAAGTGTAAATACGGCTTAACAGCTTTTGGCTAATTAGATCTTTAATGAGTGATACAACTGAAGACTGCTCAATATCAATTAGAATGTTTACCAATCAATAATTGCGAAATTCAGAATTATGAGCTAGAAAGATGGTCAAAAAGCTATACAAAATCTATAAGCCATATTGTATACTTAGTTCTGAAAATTAAAAGAAATTATAGTTGTAAAAAGGACCCGTTCGTTTGATTGTTTTCCATGAAAAATTTACTAGGTGTAAGAATAACCAGAAATCACAAAGAATTAAATATGATGAATACGTCATCTCCACTTTCAGCAAATGAAAACACATGTTATGGATATACCTGGTGTACCGGAAAGTTATTAACATTTCCTTTTCGAAAAACAACCACAAAATATTCAAGGAAATGGGAAAATATATTTATTATTAAAGTATTGACCATTAGATTCTATACATCTTACTCATCTTTCAGGCAATTTCTGGATACCATCTTCCAAATTGGAACTTATAACTTCTACGAAATTGGAAAGTGCTGCTCTGTAATTTCCCATTGATGCGAAAAGTTGATATTGAGACGAGGCAAGATCTGGATAGTACGACGGGTGCGATAATATGTCCTATCCAAGGGCTTTCAACGCCTCCTTGACCAGTTTTCTTTATGAGATGTAATTGTGTTATAAATTCACTTTACTGTGTCTTTGGGCCAATTCTGGAAGTTTTTCGATCAATGCACGGTTGATCATTTGTTCTCGGTGGCTCTCCCTATTAACTATTTCACCAGGTTTCTACAGTTCGTAATATACTACGCCACTCGGGTTCCACCAAACATAGAGCATTGTTTTGCGACCAAAACAACTTGGTCTTAGATTCGATCGGCTTGCTTCGCCAAGTGATATTTTGCGTTTAGGGTTTTCAAAATAAATCCACTTTTCATCACCCGTCACAATTCGATGCAAAAATGACTATCAGATTTTTTATCATTCATTCATCTTTATCATTTTTATCATTATCATTCAATTGATGTAGACCCATCTTCCCATCTTTTGAATTTTCGCCATTACTCGTGTAGCGACCTTGAGGCATGTCGAATTTTACATACAGTGGAATAACGGTCTACAAAATACCCAGAAATATAATCCCAAATTGATTTTGAAATGAAACATTTGATTTGAAAGACTTTGGGCAGCTTCGGTCGGATACCGTCGTTATTTGTTTTTTCTGAATTACCGTAACGTATGTGACTACGAATTAGTCACAGAGCAGCTCCAGAAGCTAGATATTGATTGCAGTCACCGTAGACTCGTCATGTCTTCGCCGAGACGTTTATCTGGGATGTTATTGAAGGGTATTTCTATTCATTCAGTATTCGACCATCGCTGCCATCCGTTTTTTCTATTTTATATTTTCCACATTTTTATATTACTTCAATAAATAACGGTCACATAATGTAAACACCACTATTTCATTTCATTTTACCTCCATTTACCGAGCCATATCATCATACCCAAAACTCGTAATTGGTTGCTAGTTATTTCTTGGGCCACATTTAACGATTCTGCTAATTGTTTTGAGTTCGGGTTGAGTCTTCATCAAATAACTCTTGCAGTTTCGCATCTTCAAACGTTTTCGGTTTACCAGAACGTTGTTTATCGTGCACATCGAAATCATCAATTTTTCAAACCACGCCTCGCATGGTTTTAAGGCTATATCATGCTCACTGAGTTTTCATTCTCACTCATTTGAGTAAATAAGAAAGTACATGCTGCAAATGCACGTTCTCAGGAATTTTACAAAGCAATGCATTGGGTCCAGCATTGTATCTCCTGTATACTTCTGACTAACCGACCATAAAAAATCTCTACTGCTGCAACATATGCAGATAGAGCACAAGACAAACTTTATATAAAATATTCTTAAATAATTTTAACAGCACATGCATTAATTATTTCCACATATCTCATTAAAATACAACAAAATGTGACCTCAATGATCGAAAGGTTAGACAATTGAAGAGGCGGAAATAGTTTGCAACTTATCTAGCAACAGCTAATATATATTTAATTTTAATAAATAATTTAGGTTATTGATTTCTCTGTTTTTTATCTGATTTTTATATAATCCATTCTATTAATCATATAATAAATTCCTAGACTGGATTAAATTAACAGCTAAAGAAAAGAAAATGAAAACCATTATGAGATTTATGGTTTCATTGTTTGAAACCGATGCGATTAAATACAAACTAACAACGGCATTACATAAATACACAATCTATTTATATTTTGCAAAATAATAAACGCCTTTTGTAGGTACTAACCGTTGTTTAGATCAGATTTTAGTTTCAGGAATATACTCATTAGTCAGAATTTGAACAACATCAAAGGAAAAACACCACAATAAACTGCATTGTTGTAAGATTTGCCAAATTCAGCTTCCGGGCAATACAACGATATCACTATATGTGATTCAGAACCATGTTCTGCTTTAACAGTGAGGCAGCAAATTATATACACCATTATGCTTGGCGTTTTATCAATTCATATCAGTTTAATAACCAGTTTGAAAATATAAGTACTTCAGTGATAATGTAATGCACAGTTATATAATAATTCGCGACAATAATAAAATAACGAAATAAATATATATTGATAGTGAAAAAAATTAAAATGAATTGCAGTAATATAATATATAAATATCTATAGTAATCAATAAGAAAAAATTATTGATTTGCTTGAAACTAATTATGTTTTATTCCTAATTATATGTTTGTTAGTAATAACAATTAGTTTAAGGGACATGTAAATATGTCATATCTACAGATCGTTTCGTCTCTTGACAGACAGTAGAAATATTTGTACAAAAACAGTTTGACGGCACTGCTTTATGGTTTAATAGATGTCAAAATCAAATTTGGTTATAAAATCTAATATATCCCGACTAATAATTGTTTAATAATTTAAAATTAACGTTCCGTAGTTAATTTCTGTTAAACTATACCTAAATGTTTGCAAGATCGACCCTAAACCTAATCTTGATATGAAGTAAACCAAAAAAGACTTATCTTCTACTACTAGATCACTATATAGCCTGAAAATTAGATAAATGTTACATAAGAAATAAAATATAAACATTTATAAGATACACAGTTTTATTGTTCTACGCTGACACTAAACCGTTTCAATGCCTGACAATTTATGACGTGTTTTTTTGGGTTTCTGTATCGATGATGTATTAACAAAAATGACGATAACCTTTGAAGCGTTACGTCTAAATATAGGTCAAATAATACATTTCGTCTCATTTGGGAGTTATAAAAATAATTACGAAAGCATTGGTTTGATAACAATGAAGGTATCTCAGGTATATGATAATCTCTTTTATATGATGACCATATATGAGAAACTGATGTTACATGGATTAAATAGACATTTTTTGTTTGGTTTTGAGGTGTAGTTTTTTAATATCTGGACAAAATAAGTTAATTATCAATTACTATAGCAAAGAGGGAATGGGTTGAATTTTAGTATTGTAGTTATTTTGTTGTAGAAGTGTATAGCGACAGGTGTATTTGGACCGGTTCTACATTGAATGATATTTGGGATATACGTTCTGTAGTTTTCTGAGTTGCCTTTTTGTGTTCGTGCGTGGTACACAGTAGTTGCTACACCCAAGTGTAGATTCTTCACTGATGTTATATTCACTTTCGCATTTGACACAAACATCCTGTAATTTACATTTGTTTGCAAGATGGTAGTGTATTCGGCAGTTGTTCGTTTTGTATACCTATACCCAAAACTCGCTGATACAATAGGTGCTTTAGATCTCTTCCTCTGATCTCTGCAATGGTTATGGTTTCAAGAACAGAGGAAGAAAAATACCCCCTCGCTGCGGTGGCTACTAATTACGAGTTTTAGAAAATAACATTTGAATATTCAGACAAATTCGGTATATAACTTTTTATCCAGAAGTATTATTGGTGGCATCATCATCAGCTGACTGTTGTAGGGTGTACATGTATTTGTAGATACATCAGTATTTTAAGTAGTGTCCAGTGATTAAAAGTGAAAACCCAAAAAAAAAACATATAGTTAAGGAAAACTAAATGCTTTTAGATGATAAAAGCGTAAATGATCAACTAACATCAACATGGCGGGGCAAATATGTGAGAAGCGACATGTACTTCTGGCCCACAATCGTTTCCTTTGAAAATGTAATGAAAAATTCAAGAGACGAATTCAAATAATAACAGAGGCAGAATAAAGCTAAACCGTTAGACAGTGAATCGCAGACCAACCCAATTCATTAACGAAACAAATAAAGGTACAAACCATGAAGTAATGGAAAGCCAGAGTCAAAACTTAAAAATTAATAAAATAAACCAGCAGACATCAATTAACAATTGCAGACGAACTCAAACAAAACACAAGACTCAAATTAAATAAGATTATTTAGAAGTTAAAAAAAATTAAGCTGATGGGATATAATATTTTGATGAATTAGTGAAATTAGCCCAATAAATCACCTAAAAATTGGTAAAATGTATTTGCACATATATTATTAAAGAAAAGTAATCAATTTCACCCACTTCATTAAAGTGACATGCAACTTCCATGCTTAACATGGCAATTTCCTTGCTCATTATCATACTTAAAAGCATATAATGAAAATTTAGAAATAGGTCAGCAAATGAATAGCAAATCAGTAGGTCATAGTGCGGGCATATATCTTTTTGGGTATCGTATGCGTAAATTGAAGAAGCTGAATATACTTGACCTCCTTGATGAGCAGGTTTTGAGCGATAAAAGTATGAAAACGCTAATTTATTAACAAGATTCCTTATATGAAAGCAACCATTAAGGCGCTTCATGTAAGATTTCTGCGATAAAAAATCAGACACTGCGAACACATTAATCTCAAAATGTGTGAGTGTTGTGGTATAGTATAAATAACTGTTGCACAAATGCTCAAGATGGAGCTTCCAAAAAAAAGCATTTTCTTAACTAATTAAAGTTTTAAGTCATATTATTCTATGAAAAATAAGTGATGAGGCTATAGTAAATGAAATTATCGGATGATTTATTTAATTACTCCCGAACTTTCCAGATAGCGAACCGCTCATGATATTTATCTGGCTTCAATAGATAAAGCGCGTTGCTAATAGAACTATAAACATCATATTAACATAAAAAGTTGTACGTATTAAAATTGTAAAAATGTTTGCTCATTTTTTCACCGCATATCATCTACATTGTTTGTCTACACTTTCCTAGTCATCTTTATTATTGGCCACGTATTTCCAGTCCTATTACATCATGTGTTTATTGGATAATTGATAATAAACATTCGCTCCATATCAGCTACGCGTGATATCAAAACGTTTGTGTGTATGAGTTTTGTGTTTAACCAATATGAAAATAACACTTGCATTGTTTGGTAAAAAATAATTAATGGATTTTGATAAATAGTACTAGGTGTACAAGTGTGATTTCGCCTTTTTTGAGCTTATATGTTATCTTTTGTCCGCATCAAATTAGTTGTAGTTGGTAGCAACAGTTTCAAATAGTATCAACGATAGCACTCTAATGAACCTGCTTCATCTCGTTTAATTAATATTTTAGTCTCTCCCTGTTCGATTAAGAATGCAGCAAAAATTGAGATTTCTCATAAATATGTATCTGCTGATGACAGGTTCTTCGTTACGAACGCTTATTCTAACATTTGTAAGGAAAATGATATAACATAAAAGAAGTTACACTTTATACTACCAAGAAGTAAGCTTATGATCATGATGAAAGTCTTATATGAAATGGTGGCTAAATCGACCTGTCTTTATAGAGGGCTTATGCTGCTGTGATTGCTGTGATTTAGGTTTATTCTCTACCACAACAAAATTCTCGTAGGCAAAAAGAATATACAAAATTCGTTACAACTACAAAGGTTTCATTCCATGATAATGGATAGAACGCATTTTAGCTCGTTTGAGAGTCTCAGGCGCATCGTGCCGCAGTGCACAATAGTTCAAGATTCTCTAGATTCGCTCTGTGTGTGGTTCTATGACACCGCACCTTTGTCTCCCCTCTATGTTATCGTTAAGACAGCTTCGTAAATCATTCTCTTTGAAAATCAGCAAAGGTCTTTGAGTGATTAAGATCCGCTAATCTATCATTTTAACTTGTAGTAATATCGGAAATTGTTATTTGAAGCTAGAATTTTAATAGCCGATCGAGAGTCCCACATAACAGTAGTTCTTCTCTAATAATAATTATTATGGGCGTTATTTTGAGGTAAAAATGTATCACTAAGTCAAAGGAAAAAAAATTTTAAAAATCGAAATATTCAAGGAATATCGTAAATAAATTCGCATTAATAATCACATTTTAACACTTAGATAAAGAACGAATTATAAATAGATTAAACCATTTTATATACGTTTTATTGATATCACCATCAAATTCACCATTAAAGCATATATCCGGTTTCTACCACAGCCACATTACCAACCTTGGATAACATAAGAATGGAGTTGTATAGTTTTCGGGACATGCAAAGTTCACGAAAGCTGCGAAAACATTTCCTTATTAACGTTCCATGCACGGAAGCATAACCGGTAGGAAATTAAGGGGTTATTAACGTCGGAAGTTCCTTTTATGGACTTCCCAGACAGCGTATTAAAGGATAAATGTATTAAAATTAAAGACAAAAATGTTTGAAAATGACTAAGAATAATTTTGCAACCCTCGACAAACTGATAATTAAATAGTTCATGGAAGGAATTTGAAACGGGAACAGAAAACACTAATTCATTTAAAACTTTTTTATTTTGATATTAAAGAGTACATGCGGCCGACGAGAGGATGTATAGGTTATTAGATTAGGTCAAAGTTATGAGGAAGTGTTAAAGGTTATGAAATAGTAAAGAGGAAAAAGAGAGACGTCATCGTGCTGATCAATTATACAGCATCTTCACCAATTTTACTCATATTTTTGCTGCTATAGCTGTCTAGAGTGGCTTCTCTGATAAAAAAAAACACAGACAACATAAATGTGCTTATACATTACACTTGGTATCATTGTCAGGGCAGTGGCAGTTACCTAAATTTAAACTTATTTTCGCAAATCGCACTTACCAAAGCTACATCACATTGCTCAGTGTTTTGATATTATTTAGCATTATAACATTTCACCTGTAATTCATACTTTATCCGCGTATTGTCTGCTGCTAATTTTCTCTGTTAAGTAATAAATAATTATATAAACTAATCCAGAAATAATGCAAATATAAAATTAGTAAAAAAATACCACCTAACCACTACTCTCATAGACAACAACGCGTAGGCACTAGGTCCAGGAAGAAAAAGGAAATGGTAGGCAGAAATACAGGAAATTTCAAATGAGAATTTGAGAATGCGCGAGTATGAAATCGGTGAAGATTACTGTATGCCTTTTTATACCCAGAACCGCATGTTCGAACGTTCGACGTCACTTGAGCTGGTGCTCCCAAAACGAAACTGAGTTAACATTGAATTTGATGGAACAGCGTCTTCATATTATTTATTTATCAAGCATTTTTCCTATTTTTGAGGGCCTCAATGATGCATTTAAAGTGACTACGCAGTAAATTCAAAAGGATCTCGTATATGCATATAACATATAAAGATGTATATAAAAAATAGATCTCTTGAATGATGATTATAAATTTCCATCGTAATAAATCACAGATGATAAGAATGTTGCTTGATAAATTTTCATCGGTGAATTTATTGCCACCGGTTAGGTGTAAAAACATTTTTATAAACACTAAAAATCCGAAATAGCGATGAAGTAATATCAGATAAATATGGATCTGTAAACAAAAATGGCGCGCACCAGAGCCACAAATAGATTTACAGGTAACTCAGCTGAGAATTGATTTATATAAATATGAAAATCCATCCGTAATAGATGATGAGATTGTTTATTTAATGAGTGATGCAATTTCTTTTGCATAACGCCTGTTTATTTTTTATGATTTAAAAATAGAATAGATATTTTTCCTCGATTTCCTGCTGGTTATGACACATTTTTTTGCCGGAAAATCCAACTATATCTAAACATATATTCATTTCATATAAAAATTAGAAAAAGGAAATACCGCTCTGAAAAATACTAGATACTTGATCTGTTTAACTTTTCATTGATTATTCAATTACGGATTCCAAATAACCATGGCAAGCTACATAATTAAACAGAATATTCAAGTGATAATTTCAAGTGTTATTATCAAAATCAGTGCTTGTTTTTTATTAGGCACTAATTTTTGTTGAAGAATCGTATTTGCCGGCGAGACAGACTTTCGCATAAATGAATTTTTATAACTATACAACAACATTCAGGCGGGTTTATGCCGAATATTGCACCATTTGAATTGCTGCTACCGTGAGAAACTACGGCGGATATTATATAATATTTTAAGGGATATAATATTTTATTCATAATGATATGAAACTTGGTCACCTTTATTTAAAGAGTTCTATATATCCAAGTAGTTTTATTAAAATTCTGTTCTTTCTCAGTTTTGAATTATTAATATTTTATTATTAACATAATTTTGAATATTACAAAACACAAAAACATCCCATACTAAAAAGTGTTTCAGAAAGACACCGATTGTTGTCCTATATTTATTGAGAACGAAAACAAAAAATTTGTCGGTGCTGCCTTGATTAATCGAAGAGAATACAAAGAATTGTCGTTAAATAAATAAAAAGAAATTAAGTTATACTGCAACATAACCATGTTCATCTATCTAAAATTATGGAAACGATTCAATGAGAAATACCCGAAAGTACTTGGCCCGTGACTTTCTGACGTGCTGCCAGAAAGTTGAAAAAGTAGAGAAAGTTACGGGCAAACTTAGAAAGATAAAAGTAACACGTTACTTTTTACTAATTTTTTTTATAACATCTTAATTAGATACGTTTACACCACCTTGCTAGGATAATCTCATGATAGGCATGCAATAGGAACGCCGTGTAAATATAAAGAAGTGCTGGTACAAAGATGGGAAAAAGTAATGACTAATTAGAGATAATGCCATGAAAAATAATGATGTACAGATTTTTCAAAACTGATGAGGATTTCCTGGATTTACAAAAAAAATCTGAAAATGTAAACAGGGAAGTACTGAATATATTAAACTTGTCGAATATTACATAACAAAACATAAACAAATCAAACAAAACAATAGATAAATAACCATCCCTAAAGACACACAAAAGACAAAGGGAAATACAGTTACAATACTTACAGATGATTAATATGATAAACAATTAATAATTGTAATCTCTAAAAGTCTGAAGTAAATCTGATCGTGTAAACAAATATCGACAAAGTAATAAAAACCGCACGTAATAACATAAATTGGAAGATATAATTAATTTCTTTTTATAACATCTTAATTAGATACGCTTAGTACAATCTTAATTTACAATTAATTTATTACTACATTTCCTATGTACTTGGATTAATTAACAAGCAAGACGAGTGCGAGAAAATACATCAGTATGTATTCCTCAATTATAAAATTATAATTATTTATTAATTATTAACTTATAGCTATAGTTTACACTAAATGCATACACTTTATATAAGTTCGTATGGTTTTGTTCGTTTCAATCTCCTGACATCCTGCACGCTGTCCAGCAGTTGTATTGCTTCCATGTTAGTATGATTTAGTAATCTTCTTTCGTGTTTCAAATCCAAGATTTGATAACTTCGCAAATCCATTTGATTTACAGGTCATCGTGCAGTCCTTCATTGATTACATAGCGATAGGCATTGGTAATCAATCGAAGAACCTTGTTTTGACAGCGTTGTATGACTAGTTGATTTGAATTTTTAGTGCAACCCCATATTTGCACCCCATAGGTCCAAATTGGCTTAATAATTGTATTATAGATCAACCTCTTTGATTTTAGATCAAGTTGAGAGTATCTTCCGACTAACCAGTATAGTTGTTTTATTTTGGTTCTAATGTGTTTTGCTTTTTGTCTAACGTGATGCTTCCAATACTTTTTACTAATAAAGCCTCTAGAAGTTACTCAACATAGGATGTAACCCAACAAAACACTCAACATAGGATGAACATCTAATCGAACAACTCATCATGGACCCAACTCTACAAAAGTGGTACTATTGTTAATAATAATTCCTCTTCAAATAATTTCGCAAAAATGCTGAAGTTATTTTGGAAACAATTATTATCAACTAGCGCGAGTTGGTATCGACACCTGGTCGATAGATTAACGAGGACCCCAAGCAGAAAAATATCACGCGAAATCTGAACAACTGATGTGACCATATTGTGCAATAAATTGCAATATATAGGTATCATATTCTTTATTCTTTATAATACAATTCTTAGGAAATTGGATACGTGTTAAAATGTATAGACAAATAAAAATAAAATATTTAATTTCAACATAATATTCGTTAAGAAATTTTAAAATGGACATGTAGGATAGTTTTTAAAATATTTAAGCGCTTGAAATAATATTTATGTGAATATGTGTTTTAATAAAGTTTACCTCAATAATTATTTGAAGCAGATTACAATTAAATTAGAATTTGCTAGATGTAAATTTTAATTGTCCATGTGTAAATCTCACCATTATCGTATTTAAGTAGCACAGAACTTTAGTGGCGTTGTTTGACGCTTCTTATGAAGACTGTTTACTGGCACTATTTTCAAGGCACAATATAACTTGACAACCAAACTCACTTGCTTGCAGAACTTCGACATCAACTCGAATGTAACATGCCTCTAAAAATTAAAGTTCCCTTACTGCTATTTCGATATTTTTCGTGACTGCGGAACTGTCAGTGACTGGCATGGAGAAAATTTCCATCAAGGTATTTTTGTAATGGAGATATCGTAATAAGTGCCGCATGAATGAAGAAATGCTGGCTGGGTCGGATGCTCCAAAGACCGTTTAGAACAGAAATGAATTTTTTGAAATGAATAATTTGTAATGTAAATGTTATTAAGAAAATAAAAATTACTTGGAATATGTTCCTATTGTACTTGTACTTGTGCTATGTATTTATATATAATGTATTTGCAAGTACATATAATTAAGACAAGTTTAAAAAACATCAAATCATGATACCAAACAAAGTAATAAAAATATTTCGTTAAAAGGATTATTGTTATACACCTTAAAATAAAAATATACTATTTTTAGAATAACCCGAATAACCATTCACGATACCTGATAATAATCTGAGAATAAATGGCACATAAACCTTATATAAATAACTCAACTATTATTATACGTATTTTTAACTGTTATTTCCTTAAAAGAAAACAATAATTTATTATTCGATTTTAGTTCTAATTGACATGCTATTATTTTTTTTTAAATTCTGTACAAAACAATAATAACATTACAGTTCTTGCTTAATACAAAAAATTAAAGGTGCTACTGAAAGTCAGCCTATAAGTGTTGCTTTATTTTAACATTTAGAGGTATTTATTTTGATAGTTGACAAAGAATGTTGTTGTACCAGAGAGTTTAAAGATGTTCTACAAAATATGAACACTATGTGATACTATATAATTAGTTGTAGTTGAACTAAACCGCGCTGAGTAAAAAACCGTTAAAGTGATATAACAATCTATATGTCTGAAGACTGTTCACACATTTATGAAAACTTACATGAAGATTACCATTTTCGTCGATGTTTTATCTGACTAAACAGCATTGCCATTCTAACTAGTTCTTACACCACCTTGCTAGGAAAATCTCATGTATAGGCATGCAATAGGAACGCTGTGTAAATATAAAGAAGTGCTGGTACAAAGATGGGAAAAACTAATGACTAATTAGAGATAATGCCATGAAAAATAATGATGTACAGATTTTTCAAAACTGACGAGGATGTCCTGGATTTACAAAAAAAATCTGAAAATGTAAACAGGGAAGTACTGAATACTTGTCGACTATTACATAACAAAACATAAACAAATCAAACAAAACAATAGATAAATAACCATCCCTAAAGATACACAAAAGACAAAGAGAAATATAGTCACATGCAATAACTAATAAGAATATATAATGTTTCACATACTTACAGATGATTAATATGATAAACAATTAATAATTTTAATCTCTAAAAGTCTGAAGTAAATCTGATCGTGTAAACAAATATCGACAAAGTAATAAAAACCGCACGTAATAACATAAATTGGAAGATACAATTAATTGTTATCTCGTATATGTTTAAATTTTACAAAAACACGATAATTAATAGAGAGTGATTGGTATTTAAATTGTTGTTTACTGCAATTAATCCTTTAAACCAATTCTTATCACTGATTTCTGAATAGCTGATACGTAGAATCAAATAAATATAGAAATAAGTTATTTTCATCTTTTGGGAGTAACATAATTAAGTTAAATAAAAGGATCAATAAGTAACTAAATATTGTAATAAACCAACAAAATAGTTGAAATGTCATCAAAATGCTGCAAATTTTAATCCTTGGTTTGTCACAGCATTCACTTGATTAATTCAACTTCAACAATTCAAAGAATCTGATTCTGAAAAGCCAAGATAACATACCCAATCGTAATACTTTGTAAGAGCAGTTCTTGAAAAAGTTTAAAAGGACACTTAAAGAGGTGACATTAATTGACGGTTGCACAGCCTGCATTTGTCCTCAATGGACTGGTAGGAATATCTTTAAAATAAACCTGGAAGGAACATGTAAAAAAGAAAACATGTTAAAATATAGAAAAACGTATTGGTTAATTGGAAGAAAATCAAAATTATCAGTACATGAATCAAGCCATTCGCCAGGGACTAAGATATAGGGCCGATAGGCCTAGCTTGGTCGGCAACGATTAGTAACAATGTAATAAAATAAATACATTTAAAAAATATTAGCAGCCAAGAATATATTGAATATACTTAAAAATGTGCAATTCCCTATTTCAATTATGCCTTGTTCAGAAAATATTAATCTAGATCTAGCTCTTTTATGTAAGATATTACTTTCAAGAACATCTAAAAAATTTAAATTGGATTAAATCTTTCAATACCCCTTAATGAAATAAATATTCAATAAACAAAATAAGATTTTTTTCGTACAATAAAATTAATCGGTTTTCAATCTTATCGGCGAGCATCCAATTGCTACTAAAAGCCAGCAAGCCGGTATCATAAAAACACGGTCTTAATCTTAATGATGATGGACGCATTAAACGGCAAACTCAACAAAGTACTTAATTGGGTTTTATGTAAGTCGCGCTAGCGTACTCGTAATCAGCATACATTTCGGTATTTGCTAACGTGTGCAAAATATCTATTTTTGATTTAAGATCCTCCACTGGATCGGAAATGTACACGGCGGATCGAAAACAGATAAATCTGCATATACAGATTTTTAAAATAATTATATCTTACTTTAGATATACTTAGTACAATTTTAATAAGGATAATGCTTAAGCCGGACGAGTGTGGAGATAGATACGTTGTATGTATTTCTCAAAGTAAAATTAAATTATATTACTTGAGCTAAATTTAAGTTTAAACACTTATACACTATAAAAATGGATGTGGTTCGGTTCCTTCAATCCTCTAACTTCGTTTTTTTTTCCTTTTCCAGGATGACCAGCCAAATGGTATTTTGGTGATATCGCTTCGGGTTCAGGATAGTTATGTTTTGCGGGCGACAGAGTTACGACTGGGATTGTCGTATTTGGTTTAACTACCGGGGTTTATGGATGGGTATGGATTTGATCAGATTGTTATCGTGTTGTAAGGCGCCTAGGAAGAACCTCACACTGAGCTTGTTCGAGAAACTTTTCATAAACCATGGGGGATTGAGTAAAGCGCGGACTTTTTTGGGTTGGAACACTTAGATTTATTTTGTACAGAGTCACTTTCTGGGGATTGGGAGTTTGCTTTTTCTGCAGAAGAGTGGAAATAGGATGCTGTACATGCCATTGCCTTTGCAAATAACATGCTGAATTTGGGCTGACCATAGGAACCTGCGATAGAATTGGAGACCGAGGTATGATATCTTCTGTAGTCAGAGGATAGGGACTTATTTAATTTGAGTTTGAGCCTGAGTTTTGCACTGGTTAATCTGTAGTCGCCAGAATTTATATCACGCAATCGCTTGGTTGAGTTCGACCTGGAGTCAGTCACGGATAGCGTCGGGACTGTAATCGATGGTGTAGAAAGCTGTGTCGTCTGCATAAAATGTTGTGTGTTTGCTTAGGAAGGGCGAAATCAGTCATGTACAGGTTGAACAAGACTTGGATTAGTGGATCACCTTGCGAGACTCCTGCAGAAACTTCTTAGTTCGCAGTGTCTAGTCTATTGGTAGATGTTTTTGACTTCCTTTTGTTCTTTTCTATTGCCCTATAAAATATATGTGTCTTTACGCATAATGACTGTGTCGTCAGCAAATATTCTAAGAACTGTTTCTATTGTCGTTGAGATATCACCAGTATAGAGCAGATACAGTAATGGTCCCAAGATACTACCCTGCTAAACTCCAGCCGAAATAGGTTTAAATGTTGAAAATGTCCTTTATTACGCAATCAAAAGCTCTTACCCTATGTACATGGTCGATTGTTGAGTGATAATTACTATATAGAAATTAGATAATAGAAATCTGGTATTTTTATGGGTTAACATGTTTTAATAGCAGTTTCTCAAATAATTTGGATATGTCAAGTAGCAGCGACATCAACCTGCAAAATCCGACCGCGGGTTTGTCAGGTTTTTGAAGTATAATTATTTGTGCCGCCTTAGAACAATCCGGAACGTGTTTCAGTTTTCAGACTGAATAATCCAGGCCTATATGGATGTTATAATTTTTATTACGTGTATGTGTTACATTAAATTCGAATAGATTTATTGATATATCGTACCGAGCCTTTAATATTTCATGATTTATTTAAAATCTATATAAAAATTAAAATCAATATAATTTTAGCATTAATTTAAAAACGTAGAAATTAAAATCTTTAAAATAAACTAATTACCAAATAGTTTGACAAACTAATTACCAATATATTTGACGAAAATATTTGATATAAAGGCGTTTGAAGTAATAGCAAATGCTTTTTTATCAGGCTAAAATTTATTATTTATTACCAAAATCATATTCTGTAAACAATTGATGGGTGATCGATCTGGTATTAGGGGTGAAGTTGATGAACAAGTTCTTAGGCTTCTCTTGTGAGAAATATGTCTAAGGCTTATATCACCACATTTAAACAAAACAATCATTTTTGGCAAAGCAGATATACCTGATATCTATTACGTTTGAGGTTGTGTAGTTAAGATTTTCGCATTCCATCAGTATATGGAGAAACTATTAGATGCGGACAGTGGTAATTTTTTATTGATTTTAAATATTATTACACTTCAGGAGCCTTTTCATTCGCGCCATCATTTCATTAGCTCCGTATTAGTTCGAAATGCTTTGACGAATTCATTTGAAATTTGGCAAAATATCAAAAAGTATTGACAACTGATGGATTGCCCGTTATTGTATATCTCAACGGAATTCCGTTAGTGTGACCAACAAAGTGCAGGAGTTCAAGTACCCAGGATGAGTAATACAGAAAAAGATAGTGGTATTTGCAGCTGAAGTAATAAGCAGATCGAATAAACTGTAGAAACTTTCGCTTCTCCAAGTTGGTACGTGTAAAAGAAGCAAAGCAATCAATGCTAAATCTCGGCTTTCCGGATCGTTTAATTTCTTGGGCACTGCTTAAGATAATACAATAAGTGCACAATTAAAGGACAATTCCAAAGATGCAGATAAAACAGTAAACAACAAATTCCTTACAGATTTCTGTGGCAAAATGCTTGAGTTCAAAATTCCGAAAAAACATGGATCGTGATATTGATCATCAAAGAGCCTCGTCAATTCTTCACGCCAATTTTGACATGCCATTTTTACATTTTTTGTAAACAAAATATTTGTATCTTGTTTTTTTTAAAACATATTTTAAAGTCTCCTTTTACCAAATACGGGTCTACCGACTGGCGAGTGACTAACTTATAAATCATCCTAGAAGACATCCGGTTTTACCCAGCCTGGTTACTGGCGTAACTGGAAATATTTCATGGTCGAATTTTGCACTTTTGCCTAGGACAATTACAAATATTAAACAATTACAAACATAAATTTACGATCATGCTCCAACAGGGTTCGAACCAGCGACTATCGCAACAGTAGGTGGACTATCCTGTTGCCTTTACCACTGCGCCACCAAGCCGGTATGTTTGTGTTTTGTTAATGGATATCTCTCTATAAATTATTGGAGAAATCGCTTTTAATTTCAATTTTCTGAAGAAGTTGCTGTTACTCTTTGTATCTAACTAAGAAATAATTAAAAATTTAAATTAATCAGTCATCATGAGTCTATTCATTCTTGAACTGGATATAAGTTGTTCACGATTACACTACACTGCAGCGCAACAGAAATACTATATATAACAAAGAATAGAGAATAAAATTTACAAATAGCATACGACTATAAAAGTGACCCGCAGAACCATATTGTCAATGAGATTAAATAATGAGGACTCTATTACTAGACGGGATGCGTACTTAAGAAGAATAATTTGACCTATGAAGTATAAAATTACGTTATTTATATTACAATTTAAATTACCGAGTATTTATATCGAAAGTAGAATTCAAAAGTATCATAATGTAGACAATATTTGTTTTTTTGTTTGATGCAAAAGTACATAAGATAATACCTTGAGCACCATACTTAAATTGGAATTTTTGTTTATATCTGACGCAGTCTAAGCAACGTGACTCATCTTGAGTTCAGAAGTATTTTGACACATATAAATATTCATATCACTTCATTAAGATTGTTTCACAATATAGGAATATAAATAATATTTTGTTGATATCAAAAGAGTTAACGCGAGGAATATCCCAAATAAATGCTGCTCTTGCGCACAACCAGAAGATAATTGTTAGTTGTTCTAGGTAATTATAAGATAAATTGAATTTGGATTTCTGTATGTTCTCATATACTTTGTCGTTTTGTTCCTCTAGGAATAAATGGCGCGTGTCGAACTTATTGCACAAGGTAGTAGATATATATCTAACATCGCAAATAAATCATAAACTTTATAAATCCATAAATAATTGGTGAATGCCCAATAAAGATAGAAAAAACTAATTTTGGAGTTTCCTAATAGATTAATTTACAGTCATATCTCTAGTACACCTGTATTGGTTATAGAAAGTGAATATAAATTGTCGTTAGATAAGGAGGTACTGCTGTATAAGTCAATTGTTATACCTATTTGGACTTATGGTATTGAACTACTAACAAACTAACTAAAGGGGTATTATTAACAAATCCTTCATAACCATTTTCGGAAGTTCCAAAACAAAAAGCTGCGTGTCACCCCGCATTAGGCATGTAACAAACTAATTCAGCCCAATATCCCCTTGGAACCCATAACGAGTGTCAACCAAAGTGGCACTGTAAAATACTCTGAAAGAGTGTGCACCCAAATGCACTCGCCAAATAATTAAATGTGTGCTGTATCAGTGAAGTGCGTAGGGTTTACTATTATCTGTAGTGATTAATACATACATAATATAGACAGAATATTCTTTAGAATAATATAGAATGGTAATAAAATTTTGTTGTGTGTCATTTAGGGTATTGGTAATATACAATAGAAAGATGAACCTCATCCTCAGGTAAAAATCGTTAAAAAGACAATTCTTTTTTTAAAAGCGGACGAACTAAGTTAAAATCGAATATTAATATCAGCAACCCAGAGTCTTTTGAGGAATTAAACGGTGTAAAGCTGATTTCTAAAGCTGATCAAAAAGAGGTTTTTCACCACAGAAATGGCAAAAGGTCATCATTAATGAAAACGGGACATATATCATCGATTAATGTTTGAAATAAATGTTTTAAAAAATTCCTTTGAGAAAAACATGAAAAAAAAACTAAATTACTATTTCTTCAACTCAATAAAGAAACTAATACATTTTTAAGAAACCCGTAAACATATTTAAATAAACAGGATGACGAACCTTTCGCCTCCGAAATTATAGTATTTTGGTTGTCAGAAATGATCATTTCTGCTTAATTTGTAAGCACCACAGGTATAACGATTTGAACGGTTTAGCGTGAATATCGTGTGTTAGTCTATTTTTAAAATTGTTTATTCGACTAGGTAAAATAACAGTTTATTTTATTTATTTGAAGTTCTTGTAATCATGTACCCATAACACAATTGGTGATATAAACAAACCTTCTATCGAATTAATTAAATAGTAGTAACCATTGATTGTTTATGTAATTATTTGTACTAAAATGGCCTTTCTCCCACAGAATGAACAAAGTAATTAACATAGTGAGAACTGTTACAAATGAATATTAAAGATGTCGGTTGTTTATAGTCGTTTGTTTAAAAACATTAAACAACACACTATTTAAAAGTCTCTAGTTAACACTGTTACAAATTTCGAACAACAACTACTGATCCTGTTTTGGTGTATTTAGTTAACATCACGGATCTTTTTATACACCTTAGAAATCGGAATTTCATCAATAAGTTAAAAAAACATCAAAAAATATCATATCATGTTGTAAACACCCGTAAAATTGGGTTCAAGGTGGTATTTGAGCTAAAATATAGCTATTAACTATATGTTTAAAAAGTATATGTAAGTTTGGGAAAACAGTATTTCGGTTTTTCCTACTAAAGGGCTTTAAAGTTGTATAACTGTAGTAATATTTATTTATTTTATTATTTATTAGTTATAAAACTGGAGATTCCGGAAGGTAATTTTCCTCATTTGCTGCATTTGCAGAAATGGTAAAAATACAGAACGAAGTTATTAAAAATTGTGTGGCGTTTATGGCCCTAGTGTCCAAATTCGTTGCTTCTTTTCGGAAATGTAAAAGATGAATCTCGATAATAAATATTAAATGACTAATTCAATATTAATAATGTGTGTCCAAAATTTCTGTTTCCTTTTTTTTGTAATTATAATCAGTACTATTTGGTAGATATAACGAGTTAATGTTTGTTAAAAAGTCAAAAGAGAAAGTTTATTTTCCATACAAGATGTATCACTACATAGTATAAAACAAAGTCGCCTTTTCTGTCCCTATATCCCTATGTGCGCTTAAATCTTTAAAACTACGCAACGGATTTTGGTGCGGTTTTTTTCAATAGATAGAGTGATTCAAGAGGAAGGTTTATATGTATAATACATGCATAATATACTAAGGCAACATTGCTAATTTTAGAGGTTTCTAACGTGATGTCGTAAATTAACCTATTTTTTAGGCTTATTTAGCAATTAGCAAAAACGCTGCCTAACCCTACGAGTTAGATCAAATTAATGTACTACAGTATTGTACATCATAAAAAGGTATACAAAAAAGTCCGCGATGGTATATGTTTATCTTTTAGGGATAAGCCACATTAACCATTTTTATTGTTTACTTTTTACGTGAGAAAATGGCTTATTTACGAAGCTATTTTAAGCAATACGGCATTAATCCTTATCGAATTAAGTACCTTAAATACAGTGTGCAATTAATATAGATCAATATGGTTCCTTACAGCATGTAAATTAAACAAATATTTTCGGAGATATTACAAATTTAAAATTTGCGTTTAAAAATGTGTAATGTAATAAAAATTGTATGAATTTAGATATTCCAAAGATAGCAGGAAATCTTCATAGTAAGTATAGGGGAAGAGGAATTGTTTTACTCCAAATTTAATGCGTGCAGGCCAAGGGCGGTAATGAATGAACCAAAAATACTGGATCGATTTTAATTATGTTTTCATTGAGTGACATAGGCATATATATTTTATGCCCGTGCAAAGTCGGGCCGCTATGTTTTTATATACAACGTTCATATTTTTTCTGTAGTGTATTTAATTTAGTATCAGCATTGCACCCGTGCGAAGCCGGGGCGGGTCGCTAGTTAATTAAAATATAATAGAATAAAATTTAATTCATTTTAAATTTAATTCATTTTAAAACGTTTTTTAGATTTAACATGTATTTTGAACGACAAACTACCGTCACAAATTGAACCAAAAATAACCGTTATAAACATCAATTTAGTTCCAGCTGCCACAACAATATTACAGAGTCAAATGGTAAAAGCAGGTAGCAATACCTGTATTCAAGTCCTTCTCAATAATAACCTATAGGGTAAAATCGCGATTAAAATATTGAGAAAAATGACATATATAATAATTTAACATATTAAATTGAGTATAAAATAAATACAAAAATGTATAGATATAAATTACTACACCAAATTCAAACCTACACCAAAATAAACAGTACATTCAAACATAGACTTACGGTCATGAAATTGCCTACGAAGTTTACATACACATGGACAGATTTCATAGAAACTGAATTTTTCAATACGCTACCCACTTAAGAAACTAGATTTTACTTATTCTAAAGTGCCATATACTCTTTAAACTTTAGGCATATTAAGTTAGCAAATTATTCAATGTGACTGATGTGATTTCTGAATTTTCTATTAAAAATGAATTTCTTATGTAAGCATGTAACAATGGATAAAAGCCGGCGAATGCAAATTGATCAGAAGTCGGTGACGCACCAAGTTAATGCACCATAAGGTTAAATTGAACCCAAAAATTTCGAATTACATTTAACTCAGTTTGTTTTGAAAGGGCATATTTCTAGAAAACAAAACAACCAAAAAAGTCGGACTGTTGAAACATATGCATCACTCTTGAAACATGGTATTGTTGATGGTTGAAAGTCGAATTCCTACAAAAAAAAAGGGCGAAGGACTTATTGAGTAACGTATTAATCAGTTAACTGCAATAGTTTAATAATTGCTAAACTGAAAAAAGAGTAAGAAAATAACCAGCAAATCTTCAAAATATGGAACCCCGCAATCAGCTGTGAAATAGTACAAAATAAATTCACTACAATTGAAGCGATAATATATATATTCTCCAAACTTATATTACCTCTATTGTTCTTTTTATGATAAACCACTTTGAAGATTATTGATTTCTTTATGGTTACTGAGTAAAAACTTTCAATAATATAATAAGTCAATTGTATGCATTATACTCAATCAAAATAAACTACATGGGCAGCATTAGGATGATGACCAATATTGAAAAACCATCGTATATCTCATTAAAATATATTATTTTTACAGGACATAAAGGTTATTAGAAAAAATGTTTCTTGTATTTTAAGATTAAAATTTGCACCAAAAACGCTCACGAGTAACATATGACGTCAGTCTACAATGAGTAAAAAAGAAGAAGTTAAAATGACGCAAATAAAATGATCAAAATACACAGAAATTGTCGGAGCTTGCTCAGAACAAAATTACATTTGCATTCTAGGCTTGATTATATATATCGAGTCAACGTATTAAAAACAACATTTTTTCAACAAACCCATATATTTTTCATGGCGTTTGTTGATGTAGTGAATTTATATAATATATATTCTCTATATATGATATATAAACGTTATATCGCGTGACTAATACAAAGTATATTTGAAGGAACAAAGCCGTGTGTTTATATTAAAACTGAATAGTGTGATGGGTGATACGTCATAGGGGTTTAGTTTATGTTAGAATAGATTTAAACCTTCTGTGTCGTTTTGTGTCCTCATTCAACAAGTCGCCAAGTAAAACAAAAGTTATTGTTTCGAACAGTTCGCGTATTTCGCATATAATGTCAATTAGGAGAACATTCTCTTTTGAATCTATTCAATTAACCGGAAGTAAATTTATTATCAAGGGAATTAGATAGGTTGAAGATCGATTGGCAATTATTCCTTAGTTACGAGGGTCACTATTTATAATTCGGGAATAGTTAAGCTGCGATTATATTTTTATTGTTTTTCAAAGTACTCGCCACGCCAATTTCCAAGCATTTATTCCATTCCAAATGAGATATCTTCAAAACATGAATTTTGAACGCTTCAATAGATTCTTCGGGCGATGAAAGTCGTCGACCACGCAGTTTATTCTTCACGGATGGGAACAAAAAGAAGCCATTAGGTGCCAAATCAGGGCTGTACAGTCTCTTGTTTGAGAACATCATGATGAAGAACAATCCGGCGTCTCTTGTTTGTTTTTCTTATTTCACCGAAGACTTCTGGCAAACAAATGGTTGTGTACCAATCAGAATTTACTGTTCTACGATCCTCTAGAAGCACTGTTGATGACCAATTTTACCGAAGACCACCATTATCTTTGAAGTCCTTCGTGCGCGAACACCTTTTGTTGGATTTGGTTTATTTTGGAACACCCATACAGTCGACTGCTGCTTACTCTCGGGCTCATACGAATATATCCATGATTCGTCACCTGTCACGATTTTACAAACGTCTTTCGAAGCACCGCGATTCAATTTCTTAAGCATTTTTTGTACCAATCGACACGAGCCTTTTTTGAACGATCGTCAACTTGTGTGGGATCCAACGCGAACATAACTTTCGCACAGTTAAGTGTTCATGTAAAATCGCATATATTCTGGTAGAATTAATGCTTAGGGATGCCTCAATCTCACTGTAGATGACATGACAATATTGCTTAATCATTTCGCACACAGCATCGATGCTTTCTGGCACAACAGCCGATTTTGGACGACCTTCACGAAACTCGTCGGACAGCGAACTACGATCGCGATTGAATTCACTAAACCAGTGATACACGGTGGTTCTTGGTGGAGCCTCATCGCCAAAATTCAAATTAAGGTAATTGATGCACTCTTGTGATAATTCACGTCGAAAATCCTAAAAAATCATGGCACGAATATGTTCACGATTCAGTTCCATTTTTTGGCGAGACGAAACTTTCAACTAAATATAAAATAAACAAATAGCGTCCGTGTGACAAAATGTTTTGAGTACATATATCGTCGAAAATTAACTTTTCAAAGGAACCGTCAGATGGACTGATATGACAACAGTGTTTCCAATTCTTGAAATATGAATAGTAACCCTAGTACTATCAGCACTCCTTTCTTTCTATTTGAAAAGTGGATTGAAGTTGCTCAAAGATACCTAGCTTTGAACAATTGTGCTTTGACCAACACCCCTTTGGATATGCATCCAGGTTCAGGGTGTAAGGTCGCCAAAGGCAGACTGAAGTTGCTTTAAACTGAGATATTGTACTGTCACCATAGGCTGATTCCAGCAACTCAATTTCTTATCGTAGACTATTGGAACTTGGAGTCACCAAAACTTGGAGAACCATTCCATGGAAGAAATACCTTGTATTTTGGAAATTTGGGTAGAAACGGTTCAGAAAGTCATTAAAGGCAAACTGGTGGATGAATCTACAAGCACTACTCACAAATAATTTTAGTACAACTATAAGCTGTCCAGACGGAACAACAACCACGTACATTTCTATAAGGGTATTTATTCGAAGTCCTAAGGCTGCGCGTTTATTTTGGTTTATGTTAGAATATATTTAAACCCACAGTGTTGTTTTGTATCGCTCTTTAAAAAGTCGCTATTTCTTTCCTTAAAATAAAATAGTTTAAAAGTAAATTAAAAGTTTTAGTTACTTGAAACTCTCCAGATTTCATAACTTAGATACACCGGACATCGATGTAATTCTGATTGGTGTTCAAAGTGGTATTAGTTTCAGGGTTTTTGTGTTAAATTTTTTAAATAAATTATTAATCTCGGGCCAAATATGAAATTAAATGAATTTGTATAAATCTATGTATGGTTGTTGATTACAGTCATCATCCGAATTGTTGCTATGAATTGTATTGTGAAAATGAGATATTAGATGACCTAAATATGTACAAAACCAGGTGTTCCTTTTTTTTAATATATTTTAAAGTCTCATTTTACCAACTATAGGTTTATCTGGACTGGGCCTAAAGTTTAACGTTGGCTCCGAACCACGGTACTCAGCATTAAGCCTACCGACTGGCGAGTGACCAACTTTAGAAATCATCCCAGAAGACATTCGGTCTTACCCAGCCTGGTTACTGGCGCGACTGGGATCATTTTCCTTCTCGGATTTTGCACTCTTGCCTAAAACATTAACAAATTTTAAACAATCACAAACATAAATTTACGACCATGCCCCAGCAGGATTCGAAGCCGCGGCTATCGAAATAGTAGGAGGACCGTCCCATCGCCTTTACCACTGCGCCACCCAGCCGGCATCAGCTGTTTCTGGTGTTATCATTAAACGACCAATCTATAATTAAATTGGTCGTCAGCTGATCTAGGCGGAATAGTTAGTTACCACGCCATCGGTGTTTCGATCGGAGAGAATTCCTAGATCTAAAAATAGCACCACCGGGGTTTCTCTGCCAAACGTCGTACGGACCGCCGCAATGTTTACACTTTTTGGAGAAATGTTCGGTTTGTGTTAAAGTGTATTTATTTTTACGGCGATGGCTCGAACGAAAATAATTGATGCACTTTTTAATCTCTTCCGCGGTTCGTCTGTTTATTCGCCCAATCCAACTCCAATTTCGAGAAAACGGTGTTAGATTAACATCTGAATTCAATCCAGCCCGTTACCGTGCGAAATTCTCGCTTTTCCAGTTTGTTATGTTTACTTTCTATCAAATAGAGTCAGCTGTTATTATCTATTACAGAATATGTATCTATTCCATAATATTGTTCTAGGGATTCAAGCTATTTTTCAAAATATTTGTTTATTAATACATAAACCAATTTAGTATTAGACTGACTTCTAATGGTGAATTTTTTCCCTATCTATAAATTTCCTAGCAAACTTTGAATATGCATCAGGAAGTTTAATGTTATTAATGAGACTTCATAACATCCGATCCGAATCATATCAGCCTTGTCCTTTCTCAGAATCGACTACAGCTTCAGATAGATAAATAGAAAAATCTAGCAAATGAGCAATAAGATCCAATACTCACGTAATATATAAAGGAAAACATAAAAATATAAAATCAAAGAAATTTCCATAGCACTTTTGGAGTTTCTTCAATGGATAATCCAGCATACAAATAATATTTAAGCCACAACTAAGTCTGTGTCTGTGTCTTGTGTCTCAGGCGGGTCCTAATGCTAAACCTGAAAGGATCCAATAAAGGTAGTGGTATAGGTAATAACAGTTTCTCCTCAGTATGAGAGAGAATATACAGGATAAACTTGTGATAAATAGGGTAAAAGAACATCAGCTAAGAGTGAGAATGCTTATACGCACGAGAGACTTAAACCATGACCAATCTTGATTAAAACTTGATGGCTAATGATCACAACATTCAATTCAATGAAGACGAAGCTATGGTTATTTTAGAAGGTCATCCTGAGAGAAAAACATGGGGATGATTTAGAGATGTATAATACCAAAACAGCCTCAATAAAGACAGGCTATGAAAATGCAAAGTCATAGTAAGTCATAGGTAACAGACACTTACTCAAATAGAATAATTTTCTCAGGAAAGACTCAATAATAGAGCTTCTCGCTTCGATTTTTTCTTCGGCTTTTATAGTCAACAAACACTGAAAAGGCTCCAATCAGAAAGCCGATAATTCAGGTATGAGGGACCGCGTAAGCCTCTATAGTCTAAGATAAAAAGAACTTAGGACATTAAAATATTAATGCATGATTTTGACACATCTATTAAAATAAATAATTTTCTATATATTTAGAAATATTACCAAAGAAGCTCTTTAAACGATTTCTAACAAAACAAATGCATAATAGTCAATTTGGATTCTGGATAACAAGAGATAATAGTCGAATGTAAGTGCTCCTGACTAACCAATATGAGTTTAAGACCCTTCTGATAATATTATTTTAAAAAAGCTATGCTTTAGTTTGGTAAAAATGATCCGAAACCAAAATGTGTTCCGGAAGCAAGACAAAAATGTAAGTTATTTTCAATTGATAGATAATATAACCTATGTTAGTTCAGAATATTTTTTTATGTTACTGATCCTATTAACACGGAGGCATATATTGTTAAAATTTAAGATATTATTAATTTGGTAAATACATATTATACCAAAAAGTATCAGTAGTTTGGTGCCTTCAAGGGGTAAATTGAGTTTTGAAAAAATATAGAAGAGATAGGGCAAAGGTCATATCTAGTCAATATGGTTGCTCAATACTATATGTTGAGTTTTTAACATGAACGTATCGACTTTTTTCAGCAAATATCCCATGACCACCAAGATAATTAAAAAGTATTGAGTTATATCTAGGCGTCAACAACTTCGTTCGTTATTCCTAACAAATTGTCAGCTGGTTTAGTAGAAATAAATAGCACCGATGTCCCATTGGAAATTCTCAGCACTAAAAATAGAACCATCGATAAAAATTATTTGGCAATCGTTAGGCAAGTCACTCTAGTTTTAATATAGTTCGAGGAAGAATACGATTTAAGTTTACGGATATTATATTTAGCTTCATCCCATACATTAAGGACATTTATAATTTATCAAATTCAGCTGATATATTCAGAATTTTCTTGCATAATTAATTAAGTTTAAAAGCGCCATGGCCAATATTGTTTTTCAGGACTGTATAATTAGAAGGTAAAACAAAATATTAATAAAACGCCCTAAGACAATAAAATTAAAAATACAAAATTAGTTATTGATTGTTCTAAAAATATGAAATATCTCAGTGTATTGAAAACAAAATACTGATATGCCAACTGGTCTTGAAACCTATATAGTCACGTTTTTCAACTGTGCGGATGTACAAAGAAAAATAATTATAACAGCTTCGTCAACATTACCATGCTCGTTGATGACAATACTATAAAAATATATAGACTTTTTTCATATTATAGACTTAATTTAAGACACACACTATACTTCATTCACTCACTAAAATATGTTGCGAATATTTATAAACTCAGTTGTACTTTTAGTCACAGAAACTGGTGTATTTATTCCATACTTAGTTTTGCAATTTAAACTACTTAACGACTTTTATAATCTATTATTATCTTAATTCATGATATGAAAATAAACACTTAAATACTATAAAAACAGAAAATCATTGATTTAAGAAGGTGAGAGATATATTAAAGACAAATATAGAAAATTATTTCTAGATCCCAAGGTGATAAAAAATAACTTAGACCTAGAAGTTGAAAACAGTACAACGAGCTGTTCTAAAGCAACTAAATAGTACTTGGATATCTCATAGAAACATACTGATAATTAAAACAAACTATAATCCTAGCCTTGTAAGGATATAGCTACAAGAATTTCATTCTCAATTAATTGAATATCATAAACATCTGAACCAATAATTTTGAAATTTGATATTATTGAATTCAATATTTGCTCAAATATTATTTCTAAATATCATTTATGATTCTAAGAAGGTCAATTAATGGTCCAATTAATTGAAGTTACTAAACACAATTGACAATGTGGAAAATATTTTTTTAAATAACAAAAATCTGAATTTATAAAAAAAGTTAAACTATACAGAGATTTTACATAATAGATTAAATACTAATTAATATACGATTCCAACAATGAGTAAGTCAAGAGAATTTATCTTTTTTGAACAGGGGCTAAGAAGAGAGTCATATAGTTCCAAAATTGTCGAAGTCGATGGTCTGAATAACGTGTTTTCATTATTATGTTTTATGGCTTCGTTAATAAGAAAAAAAATTGACTCATTTGACGACCAGAACATGCCTCGGTTGCAGATGCATACACAATATCTTACTGTTTCGTGCAGATTTTGAACTGAAGCATGAAGCATGAAGTAAGTTGAATGGAAGCATCATTTTCTCGAAAAAGGTAGTCGGTAATTTGAAAACAGAATTTCTCCTTTCTGTCTAAATCGAATAAATTTATGATAATGGATGGCATATAGATTGAGAAAACAATTAAAAGGCTGCATGAGATAATGATCAGAATTGGCTCCTTGCAGACCACATTAGGTTCTTGAAGTCAAAATGTCCACAACTTGCATATTGAAGGCGGAAACTCGAGCTGGTATCAATAAAATTCAGTCATATTTGTATAAAATTGTCCTGAAAAATCCAACAAAATAACGCGTATGTACCATCAAAATAATACTTTTCTGAATTTAAATGATTATGAACCGTGTTGCCTCTTTAACTCATATCTTACATACATTTTGGGAGAACCAACAATAATATGTTATAGCTAAAGATAAATTAATATTCATTCCATTAGTAATCTTTACTGATTCTATCGATTTACCATTTCTTACTAATTGAAAAATACATCCATGACCTTAAATAAGCATTTTTAATAGTACCCTATTTTGTATTAATTTCTATATAACAGAGTGTCATAAGAATATTACGCAACCGATATTATTCAGATAAAACAATATTTATACCGTCAAGGTACAAAACGCGCAAGCCCACATTGATTATCAATTATCTTCACTTTTCTGATTTAGAACGTTTACTTTCCATCAGAACCGAATCAGCTGATATGATTCATTAAATGATATCAAGCCTTATCGTTCGACGACCAATTTATAATGAAGTTTATCGACAGCTGATCAAGACAGAATAGTTATCACGTTAACGGAGTTTAATGTTGTTAAGAAGTTACTCTCTAGTTTTATCTGATGTTTACGCTTCTCAACTAAGTTGTATTGTCTGTATTCTCAAGTAGGAAATTTGGGTTATAAACATGATGTTAACCAAAATGTAAACAACTATTAATAAATAATAAATTAAGTAAGACAATTAATGAATATTGCGTGATTGTCTTAATCAACTATAAAAACTCACATAAATCAAAGTTATTAGTCACTTCTTATACAAACACAAACTATTATTAGAGACCTATTATTATATCCATACAAATAACACATGGGCTGAAAAGTCCCGGACGTAACAAAGAAAACGCTTTTTTTTTGTTCAAAATTGGCTTTATTCAACGTAATTTTCATCAAGAACCACACAACAGCGCCGCTCTAACATTTCAATACCACTTTTGTAGAACGATTTATCACTTGCTTCAAAACAGACTTGTCACCAGTTGCTCTCCACTCAGATGACGTTTTGATTCCTGTTGATGGATCTATGTTTCATCCATTGTCACGTATCGACGCAAAAATTGCAGTTTGTTACGTTTAAACATGGCCAAACACTGCTGGGAATCATCAACACGTTCTTGTTTTTGGTCAACAGTGAACAAACGCTCATACAATATAAAACCAACACGTTCTTTTGATATCTTTACGACGTTTGGTAACTTACGCAACTTCACTTTTCGATCATTCAAAACGATTTTCTCGATTTTTAAAAATATTTTCTGGTGTAACCACTTAATTTAAACATCTACTGCGTTCTATATCATTCGTGTCTCTAGGAACACGTTTGAAGTCAGCAAACCAACGTTTTATTGTTCTTTCTGATGAAGCGGTGTCCTTATAACACTTTTCAAGGTATTGCTTCGCTTTTCCCATCAAGAAGCACTGTAAAATTAAAAGACGAAATTGCTTTTGATCCATTGTTTTGAAAATAACAAAAGTAGGATCACTCTTAGCACAATAACTCACAAACTTATGAGTAGAATATCATGAAGTTTTAACACCCTTCTTTTGAAGGTTAGCACTAACTGAAAAAGCGGCGAATGCAATAAAACTAGCGCCATATATCCCGGAACGTTTCAGCCTATGTGTTATATACATTTTTTGTAACATTTGATTACTGAATGATAATAAGCACTAACTAATATGTTTAATAATTTTTCCCATTTTTCCATCCAATTTGTGAACACAATTTTGTGCTTCAGAGGTTAATATGTTTACTTAATATATTATAACGTCAATAAAGTCAATAAAGTTTATTTAATCATTTCTAGTATCAAGAATTAATCAATATTTGTTGTATTATATAATAATTGAAATATATTTTTAAAAAAATAATTTTTAATATTTAATAGTGCAATTAATATGCATCATAACTTCATACAATACTGTTAAGCGAATATTTTTTTAAACATAAATTGAAAGCTAGACGTTAACGAATCATCGAAGGATATACGATATTCCATTGCTACTGCCCACAAAAACAAAGGTTCTGTCTGTAAAATTGAACCATTTCTCAAGGATCCGTTTTAAACATGACCTCACAGTTTAAAGAAAACAGAAATATACAATGAAAAACTTAACACAGCTGTTGTTCGAAAGGAATATATGTAAAATTAATCATCCGAATGCCAATAAAATCTCCTAGATTTTTGAGAAACCTACAAGTAGTCTTGACTTCGTTTGAAAAATAATCACTTCTTTGTTTTCTTTATCGTTATTATAACTGTTTACTGCTAATCAGTAAATAATGATGATTAAATAAAATGATTTGAACACCACAAATACTATGAAATAAACTTGGTTGTCTATGAACACTGAATAAAACTGAATACATCAATTCAAACCTGAAATTCAATCACAGAATTTTTTTTAATCCGTGATTCAAGAAGCAGAATCATCCAATGTTTCAATCCAACAGAAAGTGTAACATAAATATAAGGCCATAAGATCGTGAAATTTTTCGTAGCTCTAAAAAATAATTTCGAACATTTCCAAAATTAAAAGACAAGTTTTAGTTAAATAATAAACTTAAATGATAACTTTTAGTTTTTCAATAAAACATTTTTTAAAATAAGTGAATATATATTACTAAATTATGTTAACAAAATTTAAAAATAATATGTTTTTAGCTCTCACCGCTTTTATGCAAACAAATATTTCTATATTTACATTTTTTTTATATAGTAAAATTAAATATATTTTACATATACAAAAAATAATTGAAATAAATAATATTTTTGATTTTTAGAACACCAGTAATGAGTGTGAGAATCCACAATAATCAAGAATCACAAAAGTACGTATCTAACAAAATCGGATTAATAAATTTCATGTTAAAGTTGCGATTGATAATTTATTTGATAAAATATAACCAAAAATTACAGCAATCTGCTCTGATAAGTCGAAGAATAATAAGAGCGAATTACTTGAGTCTTCAGTGACTAACGACATAAAAATTGACTAATCTGATGGCAAAAATGGTTGGTTTGTCTAAAAAATATATAAGATTGTTGAAAATAATAAAAACCATTATCGAACCATTTCTATTCGGGAAAAATTATAGAAATATTTTTATCGATTTTATAGATATACCGACATTTTTTTAACAAGCCTATGATGTTAACGTCATTTTGATCTGTACGTGTGTAACTTCGACAATTCCTATTTGCGCTAATGCGTAACCACACACCACTTATAATTGTTAGTATTCGTAACTTCGAAAAATAAATTATTTTGATGCTTTCGTACCCAACGATCATTATGTCCTAATTGTACACTGACATCATATGATACCAGCGAATGTTTTGGAGTGAATTTAAATCCTATAATAGATTTTTTTTCCTGAAACCTCTATTTCCTAGAGATATAGTTTCAAGAAATAGTAAGTACATTTTATAGAAGGATTTTTCATAGTTATAAATTATTTTCGTTGATTATTTTATATCAATAAAAAAATAGTTAAATAAAAACATGTTTCATGTAATGTATAATTTAATTTGATTTTAAGTGTTACAACGTCTGTTATTTTATCGAAAGTGTAATTATAAATAAATCAAAGACTTACCTGATACATAATGCAGTAATAAAGCGCAAATGGGATAGATGGCGGGACTGTAGACGATGTCTGGACAGGCGTAACCAAGGACGCTTACAACGCGATCTGCGCATGCCCGGCCCGACCTAGTCAGGTGATAGGCGTGACATCTCGATGGTTCAACAAATGGTGGTAAACCGACTGGTCTATCGGGCAATTCCATAGAGCCGAATACTTGTACCACCATGTCCCAGTAAAAGCCATCTCCCGAAAAGACCCCCGTACTGCCATGTTGCGTACACAACATTGGCCATAGCTCTCTAAAAAAGACGAATAAGAGAATGTTAATCCTTGAAAATTAAAAACTGATACTACAAAATATGAAGAAATACATTGACGACATGGCGTATAACGAAAATGAAATAATGACATTGGTTTAACGACTAAAACAAGCTGATTAACTTTACTTATCACAGGGTTTAACAACTTTTAAAAAATTATGTCCTGATGAAGATGTGTAATTATGATGTCCCGATGAAGACTCAACAACAAGTGAATCAATGACGAACAGCAATAAAAACATTAAATATGGTAAGATCACTCGAGTGGGCCAAGTGATAGCAAAAATAGTGAACAGGGGATACGAGAAATTGTATGATCTGGAAAACGTGCAATCATCACTTTTATTGATGTTTTTTCTGAGCATCACTTTGAACATATTTATTTTAGTTAGCCCTAATCCTCAAAAGATGCGTGTATAAATCTTACAGCTGTCGGATAATTAGTTTGTGAATTATAGTATTTTGAGTGAAGCAACTTTTGTTATTGTGAATGAAATGGATAAACGACGAGTTGATGATTCGGTTCAGTGTTTGAAGATGATCAAGCGTAATAAACCCGAGTTTTGCATCGATATGTGACAATGGCTGAAACATGGCTCCATTATTTTACTCCGAAGTCCAATCGACAGACATCCGAGTGGCTGCATACGATGAACCCGCTCCAAAGCGTGGGAAAACGCAACAGTCGGCTGGCAAGGTTATGGCGTCTGTATTTTGGGATGCGCATGGAATAATTTTCATTGACTACCTTGACAAAGGAAGGACCACCAACAGCGAATATTACATAGCGTTATGGGACCGTTTGAAGGACGAAACCGCCGAAAAAGGACCGCATTTGAAAAAAGAAATTGCTGCTTCACCAAGATTATGCACCGTGTCACAAGTCAGTGAAAACGATGGCAATCCATGAATTGCGCTTCGAATTGCTTCCTCACCCACTGTATTCTCCAGATTTGGCCACCAGCGACTATTTCCCGTTGTACTGTGGTAGGCTGGAGACTTTTCAGATGACCTGTTATGTTCTCCCAAAAATGATTAAGATGGTTCCATTAGCTGCCTACGAATGCGAAATGCATCAGTCAAATTTATTTCAGATCCGAACATGTGTTCGCCAAGGAGGTGTGGTTTCTGCACTGTCTTTTAACATAGTAGTGAATGAAATTATACAAAAAATATTTTAAATATGAGATCGATCAATTGATTCTAATGAGAGCGCTGTATTAACTGATGCAGATATTCAGCCTTCTAAAAGTCTTGAGAATTAATGAAAAAAAGACCAGTATGAAAAAGAAAACAACAAAAGTATTAACAAGTAACGGATCGCCTGCTATTATGATACAAAGTGCAAAAGAAATGTTACACTCGAGACTAAAATACGGTGGATCTGACATCTGTAAGCTTGAAACCTTTCAAGCACGATCTGTAATACAAATTCTACATACATGTTCCTATTAGAAATTTAGAAAGTCATTCGATTAAGATGCGAAAATCGACAGTTGAGGAATAAATCCAGATACGCAGATTACAAAGGGTTTGAAAATTACTATAATCTACCTAAAATAGCAGTGAACTCACGTCATCAAGATCTCTAAATATATTGGCTATTGCAGCTTGTAAATTCGTTTTAATATCAGAGAATATTTTCCTTCTTATTTCATTCTAGTTAAAAAGAGACTATGCTGTCTGATGCGTCCAAACATATAACCTAATCAGTCTACAAAATTCGTCCTGTTGTCAACTGCCTGCAGGTTATAAATATATATATCTCTGATTAAAAATGCCGGCGCCAATAAATAGTCAGTCAGAAACTAAACCGATAATTACCAGCGATAGAGAAGTGAGTATTGATACTATTAAATATTAAGTTGCTGAGATTTATTTCAAAGATAATGCTCACGGTTGGGAAACATAGGATCTAATAGTGTAAAGATAACCCACCAAGAGGTTGAATGTTTAACTTTCAGACATTGCTTCTTAAAAGCATACAATAAAATTAAGGAAGATTTGTTGTTTTTATTTCTGTATGGACGTAAATATTTCAAAAAATAAAATTAGACGACCCTTGGCAGGACGTTAATAAAAAGAGTATAAAGACAATAAAAGCTGATGGAAAAAAAGTAAAAGTTAGAATAAGGTCTGTTAATCATAACATTTTGTAATAATTAATTGCAGATTATTGTTCTTCATACTATAATAGGAATGGTTTTATTACCTACTATGGAGAAATAAATCATAGGTTTTTGCTATATTCTCAGTTGCTAAAGAACTAGAAGGAACCTTCAGTTAGAATTATAGATGCATCGTGCAATAGCACATTGGTGGAAAAGATTCCAACAAGTGGATTGGTAAAGGCTGTAATTAAGGAATGGTTTGCTTAACATAAATTAATTTTTGAAGATACCATGTTAAAAGTAAGAAGCATTTCAAATTATTGCTTCGTAAATATAAATAAAATGTTTAATTATGTTTTATTTAATTTACTTTTTTACAAATAGGCCTGAAAAAAAAATACACAGTATATCAGATGGCTGAACAATATAGTCACAGATTGTAACGTCTTCCTCCTTATCACTGCATATTCAACCAAATCGAATTATTATGGGATCCGCAAAAGAATTACTACAATAGACATGCAGATTGAGAAAGATATACAAGCAAAAACTGTTTGAATATGTGGGAGGAAGGATTGTCTACAACAATACATTTTACACTGAGGAAGACATTGCCAAATGGTGGAATTGTGAACAAGTTCATCGTGAAATTGGAAATTAACAGCTTAGTCATTGACTTGAACAGTGGCTTAAAAAATGAATATGAGTAATTGAACATTTTTGGATGTGGGGTTATTGATGAGAGTGGAAACAACTAACGGTGACTATGTAATTAATATAGTATAATTGCAGAAAATTATTTTGTAGAATATGAAAGACTTATGAGCATAGATGCGTGTAATTGTTCAGAGAATACAGTGATTAAATCCAATTTTATCACGAAAAATGTATCCAGGCAGTAACTGAAGAAACTAAAGAGAAATATCGTGATATCATAATAAGTTGACAATGAAACACTGACGAAAGAAACAAGAACATAAAAAGGTAAATATGCTCTTAAATAAAAATAAAATACATTACTTGACACTATTGTGACTTTCTTTCCAAGCTTATCGGTTAAAATATTATCGTCAGTCAGACCACAATGTAAAACCGCAGATTGCAGTAGTAACAACCCAAATCACTGTTTGCATCTTACATATAAAATGTATGAGCCCGAGCCCAAAAAATAAAAAAATAATAATATAATTTTGGGACATATATAAAAAATTAAATTATCAACAAAACAAATCTAAATTAATATAAATGTTTGGGTTCGGCACCGACTTCAAAGTAGTTAGTTGGTAGTAGTTAAGATAATATTGTAAATAGATAAATAGGTTTAGGTAGGTAATAAGCTAACTTTTGTGTATATAGTTAAATATAAAATACGCGTAGTAGATAGATTAAATAAGGTTTTTCTTTATTTTTATTTAGTTATTACAACGACTATTATGTATATATTTTAGTTTAAAATGTTTTTTTGTGTTAAAAATCTAAATTTGATTATTTTTTCAATTTTTAGTGAGTTCTTTATTTATTTTTTTGAAGTCGGTTTTTTTTTGTTAAACATATTTTTAGTACATTTAATGCATATTTTATCAAAGGACTTGGCTTCAGTCAATTATGCAGTCACAATAGTTAGAGTTAGAGTTCTTTTATAATATTTACATTTAACACTTTTCCACACCACATATAATTAGGTAGTATTCTAGGCTATTTCTTTATAGAGTGGAAGAAGAAGAAGAAGACCTTTTATTATATTTACATTTAACTCTTTTCCACACCACATATAAGGTGGTATTCTAGGCCATTTCTTCATAGAGTGATATTCCCTGGAGACCTTTTATTATATTTGCATTTATCTCTTTTCCATACCACGTATAAGGTAGTATTCTAGGCACATTTCTTTTAACCTAATCTACCTAAGAAAATTGTATATTCAGATAATATAATTTACTTTCATTAGGGTATTTAGATTTCACACTTTTTTTAATTTTTTCATTTTACATTTTCACACTTTTTACTTTTAGTTTTTGTTTCCGTAATTCTCCTTAGTTTCTTCTGTTACTACCTATGTAGATTTTTCTTAATAAAATTAGATTTAACCACTGTATTCTCTCTAATGTATTTCATGAGCATTCTCACATACCTATACACACAAATATTTCACACTATACAATACAATTTTCTACAGTTATCCGCTATCAATTATATATACACCTTTAATGTATATATAATTGAGTTATACACACACCATAGTTGTTTCCACTATCATCATGATTGGATCATAATCAGATATCCCAAAAGTTTCGCCCACTATCACTTTCTGGGTCACTTCTCACCTGTGTATCCATTGTAACCTTTGCCACACCACATATCAATTAAATTGGATTGAATATGTAGTGATAGGGAGGAAGACGTAATACTTTTGTGACCATATTTGCCTTTTTTACTCTTTTTATTAGCTCTTATTATCTGTTCCTTTTTGAAATATCCAAGCATCGTCTAGATACACAAATACAAAATTTTATTTTATGATTTTAAATGCAATTTCTGTAAGTTCCATTAGACCTTTTCGTGGGTTGGTTATCTTTACACCATTTAAATCCCATGTTCCCTAACAGTGTATGAAGTAATTTACATTCCTCAAAGCGCTGCAAGTTTATATCTAAAAAATTGTTTGTGGACTCACTGGTTTTATAAATTTCATAAATCTCGAATAGAGCTAACATCAAGACGATTCATCAACATTCATATGCATATTTTTTAATTTTTTGAGACATTTTAGTAACCTTAGCCATAATAATATTCAGTGCAGCTGCAATATATTAAAAATATTTTCAATAAAACTGCAGAAACGTAGTAGTTAATAGTACTAGTAATATACTACTTATTGACTTCGGTATTTTCAATCAGAGTAATCACAAATATTAAGTAGCGATTTGAAATTTATCAGAACGAGCAATGCACAAAAACAACGCTTGCCTGCTGACAATTTTCAAGGCAAGGTGATGAGACTTGAAATAAGTAAAGGTGAGTGTACAATTAATATACGATAACTGTAAGAAATCTTAATGTAGACTGTGAAGGATTTATGTGCACAGATATGTATGTAGTTGTTCAGAACATACATTGAAATTTTGTCTAAAATGTGTGAGGAAAAAAAGAATTATAACTGTTTTCCTGATATGATGAATGCATTAGGAAGAATGCAGCGATAAAATATTGTTTTATCAAGAAAGATGTAACACAACCAACCACAACCAACCAAAACACGACCCTAAGGTAGTAACAGAACAAACTAATGAGAAATATAGTGATATTAAAATGACTTTACAAAGAACCACTGTACCGAAGGAAGCAAGAATTGGATATACAATTGTTAATTAGGTGGATTAGGCCTCGAGGGGATACCACCATATAAAAAACGCGGCTAGAACTCATAGGTGGTGTAGAAAAGAGTTAAATGCAAATATAATAAAACACAACCCTAACCTAGAAACTATTATGATTGTATAATTAATTGTAGTTTTAAGTCCTTCCATAATAAAATAAATTATACCTAATAACACTCATTTTGTTTTATTATTTTATTTAGATTAGAATTTAGTTGAATACCTGAGCCAAAATCAACTAAAAGTCAGAGTTGATGCGGCAACATTGTGAGTTTTTGAGATCATCAATTCAGATAACGTGCGTTCATTGTTTTATCGAACGGACTATACCTTCGGGCGTATCAAGCAACATTCTATCTCTTTTTAACTGGAATAAAGTGAGTAGCAAAATACAGTCTCAGTTTAAAACGAATTTACAAATTGAAATAGGCAATACATTCGACATCAGAATGACGTGGGTTCATTGTTATTTTGGATCGCCTATAAGTACTTACTTTCGAATTGGATGATTGGCTGGCCACGCGTTAGTCCTGAGCAGCTGTTTGATCTCGTCATGCTTCCTGGCCTGCAGCAACGTCCTTATCTCGGACGCGTTCCTGAGGGGGCGCGCTGTCGGGCTGGGAGGTACGCTTACCACGCCCGCGGCATCGACTAGTAGGGTGAATGGTGGTGCTCCCCCCGCGGTGGGCGAGCCGGGTGGTAGGGCGGGGCCGGCCGCGCCGTCGGCGATTAGCATTTCGGACGGGGCGGGCGCGGACGCCGACGATGTCGACTGGCCTATGTTAAGTCCTGGAACATTTTGTTTGGATCACCTGGAAATCATGATAAAACACTACATAAAAATCGCACATAAACATCATCGGCCGAAAGGCCAATTATCAAACGTGCAGGTAAAACTCGATTTTGTAAAATGAGAGACGTTTTTATATTTCGGAAATAGTAGAAACTGTGAGTGACATAGTTGTTTTGGTCGCACTAAGCGATCTGTATGGGTACTGCTCTTATTTATGCACTATTTTAATATTTTGTGTTACATTATGTAGTTATAGATATTCTAAAATATATCTGTGATGTGACGGTTTCAAATGTAATACATCGGTAAAAATTCCTTGTTGTATATTTTCATTTCAAGGCAAAAATATTTTAGGGAAATATGGTTAAATCTTGCAAAGCGCGAACCAGCAGATATAGTTTGAACATGTGTAATTTATATATAGGCCGGCTTCGTTGACGCAGTGGTCAAGGAGGCAGGACGATCCAAACGTTGTGATAGTCGCGGGTTCGAATCCTTCCGGAGCATGAATGTACTTATGTTTGTGATTGTTAATTGTCTTTATAGGCAACAGTGGAAAATTCGACAAGAAATAACCCAGTCACCATCAGCTAGTAACCAGGCTGGGTAACACCGGATGTCTTCTGGGAAATATGGAAAATTACATATGATGGGTTTAGTAGTGCGTAAGTGTGCCTGGGTCAGTTTGATATGTCTGTGTTAGGTAAACAAAAGTTTTAAACATTTAGAAGAATATTTATGTACACTAAAGTTAAAGAAAGTAAAATAAACCAAACACTGACCTAGTTTTATGAGTTTATAGGAAATTTGATATGTTAAAGCATTTTCTAAAGTACTTGATATAATAAGTATTTTAGTGGCACCTGATTATAAGTTTGTAAAGCTATTATCAAAATAGTTCAAAATCACAATTTTCGTATCTTATTAATCCAAATATTATTATAATTACTGTTAATTTGTTAAGTAATTTGATACAACACAGGATACAATTTAGAGAGCAATTTTTACAATTTAGAATTAACATTCACCAAATACATATAATTTAAACGTATTTTTGTGTTTTAGTTATTACTAACCATGTAAAAGAATATTTTCGTAGCCCCGTAAAATACATTTGCATCTATCTGTTCTTTTTTGTAACTGTAAATTTTATCAGTAGGTTTTTACAACGTTGATTTGTCTTAGCAAATACAGAGCACTTGATTTCAATCAAACCATTTTCACCTAAGTTCCCAAATGGTGATTGTGCTGTTATTGGGTACTCTTTAAATTTATTACCTCCCCTTATTAATATTCTTGTCAAGTGTTATATTGGTAGTATTTTAACTAAATATTCAATATTCTACCACGTTTCATGGTTAGTGTGTCTGAAATACTCACTTACTTCAATTCTATAGAAGTTCAAGTGATCTTTTTAAGATGACTATTACAGTTACAATCACACAGTATAGAGCGCTATATATAGAGAGCTATATGCAAGCGCTTAATTGTTTCATTTAATTGTGAGCCTTGCCATAGCAATCACGATAGCAAATATTTTTATAGTTGGTATTTCTGTAAGGTTTCATATATTATTTTTGTTATCAAAATCCATAAAGATCAATTTTATTGTTATTAGATGTTGCTGAAGGATTGTGACCAAAAAATTGACATATTTCTGCAAACTTGAGCTTTATGGTTCCTGACAGGAATGGGTTAAAATCTCGTCGCCTACAATATAAAATATCTGAAGTTCTAGCATATTTAACAAATGAAATATATCTGTATTTCAAAAACTTGTTTATTTAATTTTTTTCTTTGCCGACAAAAATTTTCCAAACCAAACATTTTTTGAATGGTGCGAGAGTGTATTAGTGTTCAAACGGTACTACAAACCCACAAATAAGCTAATATTAAAGTTAATAAACAATAAAATATAAATAGTAGTTATAACTATTGTTCTTGCTCATAATTTTTAGTTTTAAATAGTAACAAAAAAGAAACACTAAAAAGTTATGATATGGTCCAGCACCCTCAAACAACTACAGACATTGGAACGATGTAAAAATATAACCTTTAATTGTAATACACTGAACAATTTAAGTAGGTTAATATATTGTAAAAATGTTAAGAAAAAGATTATGAATAATGGGTATGGACTATGTTCTTGTGGCATTCTGCAGCCACTGTTCAGATAATAACTTAAAATTTGTATAAAATTAACATGTAGGGCCACAATAATACTTGTCGTATTTCGGTCCAATAACGCTATGTAATAGTCGCTGTTGATGGTTCTTCCTCTTTCAAAGTAGTCAATGAATATTATTCCATGGGCGTATAAAATATAAATAGTAGCTATAACTATTGTTCTTGCTCATAATCTTTAGTTTCAAATAGTAACAAAAAAACACTAAAAAGTTATGATATGGTCCAGCACCCGCAAACAACTCCAGACATTGGGACGATGTAAAAATATAACCTTTAATTGTAATACACTGAACAATTTATGTAGATTAATATATTGTAAAAATGTTAAGAAAAAGATAATGAATAATGGGTATGACTATGTTCTTGTGGCATTCTGCAGTCACTGTTCAGATAATATCTTAAAATTTGTATAAAATTAACATGTGTGGCCACAATAATGCTTGTCGTATTTTAAATGAATATTTGGCTTAGTGAACAACAAAAATGCCGAACTCTATTAAAAACGTTATAGTTGTGGTATTTTAAAATACACTTGAAATCTTATTTATAGAGTACCAATTAATTTGAAAAATATCAAATCACAATAAATATAAAGACCATGTGGCGACTGCCACGAACCTTTAGACCACCAGGAATTCATCAACAACAAGTACAAAGGTTGGCAACGCCGGTGGATTGGTACCATGCAGTTCCAGGTTATAAAAGACCATCACGACGACGTCTCGCTCATTTTTATTTTCTCCATCCTCTTGTAATAGTACCACTTCCACAGCGCTACCGTACTTCCTCTACCTAATCTAATATCCTTTCAATTGTCCCGTCGACCACATGTATCATTTAACATTGAAATAAAAAGTATTTCTTCAACCAGTGTTTTCAGTTCTCGTGCAAATTCCTTCCAAGAATAGTAGTGAGTGTTCTGACAAATAATCGCAGCGGTAGCCATACATTTCGACCGATCGACCGACCCGACCAATATTCCTACAATTGGTGACCCCGACGTGATCAAAGTGCCTAACAGGTAAATCAACTCAACATAAGCCACTCGACAGGTAATTGACACGTGCATGGAAGGATAGTACGAGGAACGGAACCCATCAACATCACATGGTCGACGACATCCCACGAGACTAGCCTGATCGACGAAAACCACAGAAGCCCACCATGTATATCATCAACACATGAACACCCTCGCATAACGAAACGGGATACGTAACACACTTACAGGTACCCTTAAACAAAGCTAAACGCCCCAAGATGAACAACGTCCTGCTACAGATCCGATGGCAGCTGATCCCGTAAAACTCCTCGCTCAGGTTGGGATCCCCATCTCATCAGCAGTCCCCGGGCGGTTGTTTGCGTGATCGCGGGTGTACTCCGGAACTTGCACCACATACAGGTACGTTCCACGGCAGTTCCACTAGGAGGGGAGTTATGTGGCGACCGCCACGACCCTTTAGGCCACCAGGAATTCATCAACAACAACTACAAAGGTTAGCAACGTCGGTGGATTGGTACCATGCAGTTCCAGGTTATAAAAGACCATCACGACGACGTCTCGCTCTTTTTTATTTTCTCCATCCCCTTGTAGTAGTACCACTTCCACAGCGCTACCGTACTTCCTCTACCTAACCTAATATCCTTTCAATTCTCCCGTCGACCACATGTATCATTTGACCACATTGAAATAAACAGTATTTCTTCAACCAGTGTTTTCAGTTCTTGTGCAAATTCCTTCCAAAAATAGTAGTGAGTGTTCTGACAAATAATCGCAGCGGCAGCAACACATTTCGACCGACTGACCGACCCGACGAACATTCCTACAACCAAGTTTCCACTTAAGACTCGCTGCTCAAAACCAAACGAAATCAAGTAATTTGTGAAACAAATGATTAAGGGCTATGATAAGTCCATTATGTACAGAAATAATGCCCTATAAAGATCGTAGCTGGGATCGTAATGCTAAAGAAACTTCACAAACAATGGTTGCAATTTTCGCATTGACTTCAAGGAAAATGATGTTTGGTGGAATTGGTCGCAATGAGCTGCTTGAACTTGGCAGTGCCATTAACTCGACTCTCTATTAATAATAATTAATTTAATTGAAGCATGCGATGGAAAAAATAATTCAGAGCTGAACAATAAAAAGGAGGACAAACCAGTTAACTTTAGCAAAATAGCTAATTGATATTCTATTAATAAAAATAAAATGTGTAATTACTACTATAATATTCAAACAGTTAGCAAATATTTAGCAAATTACATGAATGATTCTAGACTAATTGCAATATACAATCCATGTAATGTTATTTATCAATACAAAGTTTGTTTATATTGACAATTTGTTAGACAAAGAAAAATCACGCGTTAATAGCTCGAATTGATGTGACCCAGGTTCATCAAGTCGCTGCACTCTAATCTAATTTCCCATTTTATTTTATTAAATATAATACATTCTGATATAGACCCATCATTACCAAGAGTTATCTTACTTAAATATTTGGATTAAACAATAAAATATTTTCATTCATATTAAACAGATAAAGATAATAACTATTTCTCCTTTAAAATATATTCTTAAATCATTAAAAACGTATGAATTTCAGTTAATTGCAGTTAGGTGACCTTAATTTTATATACTTTTATATTAATTTATATTAGACATAAATTAATTTTAAAGGATTATTCTTATTAATTTGAAGCTTTATTGTGAAAAATCAGTACAAAGGATTTTATTTATTAGTATTATCCATTGATAGCCGCTACATTTCCCATCTTTCAGGCAGTTTACGAATTCCAACTCGAAAGAACTTCTATTTTGATGCTATCAACAAATCGTCACATTTAAGTATTATAAGATGTGGAGCGCTGCTCAGACAGGTAATCGGAACAAGTACTAATCAGAAGGAGCAAAGTCTGGAAAATTCGGCGGGCGCTGGAGCACTTCCATTTTTATGTTTTCCGGTTTTGCAACATGTGGTCGAGCGTTGTCACGCTGAAGAACACCACTGTTGTGCCTTTGCTCGTATTCCGGCTGTTTTCGCGCAGTGCTCAGCTCGAACACATCAATTGTAGTTGAAAGCGATTGATAGTTGTATTAGGTTTTAGCAGCTCACCATTAATTCCGTATATTCTTCCTGCGTTTTACACGGATCACCGTCGAGTAATGCCGTCAAACTTTCAAATTTGTCTTCGCTATCAAAATCGTCAATTTTAAAACCTCTAAAGCAGTATTCATTATTGAAATCAATGGGACACGGCTGTCACAAGCATCACACAACATTCGGTGACCTCCTGCCGCAATTTTCGTCAAATTGCAGTAAAATAAAACTTTCTGCAAACGCGTTTTACTCAGAAATTCATACATTTACAAGCACTGAAAATTTGTACGGAAAATACTGCGGCGAACAATATACGCTGAAAAGTCTGCAAGTGAGGCTTCAACATAAAGCTGGTTACAAATATACCTGATGCGATATAATACACACCAAAAAACCATCTGTTGTTAAAATTTTTCAATTAATTCATAAGCCTAATATTTTATATATCAACAAATATGTCAAGCACTTTGTAAATTATTATTTTAATCTGGTTAATGCCAAGAAATCGATCAAGGAATTTTTTATTTCTCACATATTATCATAGTCAAGATTCCTATGTCTAGTATTCTCTACCTTTTACTATAATATTTTATTTAATTAATTGGTTTTCCTTTTTCATCTTCTAATTATGATCTTTTGTTATTGAATTTAATTTTTCCATTTGGTCTATGCTATATCTATAAAAGCGGATATTCATTATTGCTGTCTTGCCTAACCTAATTATATTATCTTAATATGATTAGAAAAGGTGCTTCCCACCTCTTCACCTCCAACCCCCTGAACCTGTATTTCCAAGCATACTTCGCAGAATCCAGAGGTGGTCCGAAGACGCAATTCATAAACCTAATATTTCATTATCAACAAATATGTTAAGCACTTTGTAAATTATTATTTTAATCTGGTTAATGCCAAAAAATCGATCAATGTATTTTTTATTTCTCACATATTATCATAGTCAAGACTCCTATGTCTAGTATTCTCTACCTTTTACTTCAATATTTTATTTAATTAATTGGTTTTCCTTTCTCATCTTCTAATTATGATCTTTTGTTATTGAATTTAATTTTTCCATTTGGTCTATGCTATATCTATAAAAGCAGGTATTCATTATTGCTGTCTTGCCTAACCTAATTACATTATCTTATATGATTAGAAAAGGTGCTTCCCACCTCTTCACCTCCAACCCCCTGAACCTGTATTTCCAAGCATATTTCGCAGAATCCAGAGGTGATCCGGAGACGCAATTCATAAACCTAATATTTCATATATCAACAAATATGCCAAGCACTTTGAAAATTATTATTTTAATCTGGTTAATGCCAAAAAATCGATCAACGATTTTTTTAATTCTCACATACTATCATAGTCAAGACTCCTGTGTCTAGTATTCTCTACCTTTTACTTAAATTTTTCATTTAATTAATTGCTTTTCTTTTTTCATCTTCTACTTATGATCTTTTATTATTGAATTTAATTTTTCCATTTGGTCTATGCTATATCTATAAAAGCAAGTATTCATTATTGCTGTCTTGCCTAACCTAATTACATTATCTTAGTATGATTAGAAGTGGTGCTTCCCACTTCTTCACCTCCAACCCTCTGAACCTGTATTTCCAAGCATATTTCGAAGAATCCAGAGGTGGTCCGGAGACGCCGGGCCTTGAAACTGCTTTTATATTATTTACTTAATTAGCACTATTGATATTCTATTTAGAGTCCAGTGATTATTAGCTTGTTCTTAATTTCTCACTGGAGACATGAAAGCAGTCAAGTTCTAATTCTGGTTAATACTTCAAAGATGACAAAACAGTAATTTTTCTTCTGTCTAATTTATAACTCAAAACATTTTTGCCCCTTTATGATTTCCTTTTGTACATGATACAAATTATACAATCAAATATGTCAGTTTAAGTTAATATAATAAACTGCAATCAAATTGTATGGTAATTTTAAAATAACATATTAGCTAATATAATTTCACTTCGGTAAATTAAAAAGGAATATAATTTAATTTATAAATAGTATAACAATTCAATTATAATTATTATAGTCTTAATGTATTGCTACATATATAACTGTAATATATAGCCTTAATATATTGTATTGTAATGAGCCCTATTTTTGGTAATTAAAATCATATGTAACAGGTCAATTGAAAAGTCCCCGGCCTACCATAGTAAAACACATTCTATTGGCAAAATTAGTTTTTTTATTCAATATAATTCCCTTCAAGGTTGATACACTGATTATAGCGAACCTCTAACTTCTCGATACCGTTTTTGTAGTACGGTATGTCCTTTGCTTCAAAATAGGCCACAGTTACGGCTATCATATGACGAAAATTTCTTCCCAGGGAGCTTTCTTTTGAGGTCTGAGAACAGGAAATAGTCGCTGGGGGGCAGATCTGGAGAATACGGTGGATGAGGAAGCAATTTTAAGCCCAGTTCATGGATTTTTGCCATCGTTTTCACTGACTTGTGACCCGGTGCATTATCTTGGTAGAGCAGCACTTTCTTTTTCTTCAAATGCGGCCGTTTTTCGGCGATTTCGTCCTTTAGACGGTCCAATAACGCTATGTAATAGTCGCTGTTGATGGTCCTTCCTCTTTCAAAGTAGTCAATGAATATTATTCCATACGCATCCCAAAATACAGACGCCATAACCTTGCCAGCCGACTGTTGCATTTTCCCACGCTTTGGAGCGAGTTCATCGTATGCAGTCCATTCGGATGGCCGTCGATTGGACTTCGGAGTGAAATGATGGAGCTATGTTTCATCCATTGTCACATATCGACGCAAAAACTCATCTTCAAACACTGTTCCGAATCATAAACTCGTCCTTGTTTTTGGTCAATAGTGAGCTCGCACGGCACCCACTTTGCACAGAGATATATGACGTTCAGTTGATATCTTTAGAGTGTCTGCTATTTCATTCAATTTCAATTTACGGTCATTCAAAATCATTTTGTGGATTTTTAAAATATTTTCGTCGATAAGAACCTCTTTAGGGCGTCCACTGCGTTCACCGTCTTCGGTGCTCATTTCACCGCGTTTAAAGTTAACATACCAATCCTTTGATGGTTGATTTTCCTGGGGCAGTATCCGGAAACTCGGCACCGAACCAAGTTTTTGCTTCATCTGTATTTTATCCCTTCAAAAAGCAATATTTTATCAACACGCGAAATTCGTTCTGATCCATTTTTTCCCAATAACAAAAATTGCTTCACTCAAAATGCTATAATTCACAAACTAATGATCCGACATCTCTCAAATTTATACATGCACCACCACATATGGATTTAATTCTAATAGCGCTATCTATGTATCAGGCCGGGGACTTTTCAATTGACCTGTTATGTTTGCTGAAGCTAAGTCAACAAAAATTTCTTATAAATAATACTGGTTTCATTCCAGCACTCTTAGAAATTATTTTAAAGCATTTAAAATGTCTGAAAAAATTTTAGCTACTGAATGGATTTCATCTAAATGGGTTCAAATGGAAACCATAAATATTCTCGTATATAATATTAAGTAGCTGAATACAAATCAACTCTTATTTATTATATTTAAATAGTTCCTAGCATACATCAGTCCTAATATTGTCTATTCATTAATAATGGTTGAGAATAATAGTTTAACGTTTTTATTTACGTGCCTTTTTGATTTAATTAATTAATAAATAAAATCAATTTTAAAAGATCATAGATTCATTCAATCTACATCAACATTTAATATAAAAAATTCAATAAAATCACTTAATACATATTTCATACTATAAATATATCGGCATGTTAATACGTAATTATTTGAGCTACTATCATGCACTAGCAACAAACAAAAACAAGAACTCTAAATGGCTTTTCATAGCGGAAGAGTACATGAATAAGGTCAATGCTTCATCTTTATAGCCTTTATTCACTAATCAATGTTTGAAAATATCTAATTTAATTATTTTTGTCTTGTCTAAAACGTGTATAAAATGGTAACTATCATAAGAATGCGTAATAATATTGAAATATGTTTGTTTAATTTATATTAAGAACCCACAACTTTTCTGTAAGTAAAGTGTGTATTAACAGCTTAGTAAGTTGTTTTGAGAATAAGAATAGACTACATTTTCTAATTTCAATTACATTTATATAGCCAATTTAACTGAAGCTGTACTAGCCATAAAATTTAGTTAATATTTCAGTTAATACCTTGTTTAACAATCTTTAAATAGCCCAGTAGCAACGGAAGTATCTATAAGTGCACAAGGCCAATAATTCATTTTTATAACCACTTAAAATTAAATCCATTATATTTCCTAAGATTGAATATTTTTATTCTATGTATACTTTGAAATATGAAGTTCATTTTCAGTTATATTTTAATATAAAAAGCAATTCTTAATTTTTATTTAACTGTGACATAAAACATATCACTAATTCCAGTGAACGAATGAAATAGTGATAAATACAGATATTATCACCCGATCATCTACTGATAAATTTATTGTAAAATAAAATATTGTTAGCGAAATATTCTTCCAATATTTTATTACACAAAATTATATTAACCCAATCACTATTTTAAAAGAATAATCTAGAAAACAAAAAAAGTTAGGTTAATTGTCGAGCCCTTTTAACAGATTAAAAAAATTATCATAAATAATTTTTACATTACATAACAGTGGTTAGTTAAAGACTTAAATTTTAGTAACTACTAAAATCAACTAGCTAATCTAATATTTCGGATCTTATCAGCTGCTGTAAACACTCTCAAATTTAGTTAATATAAATTATGGTATATCTATTTACACACTTACACTATTTAAATGATTTCAGTGTCACAAAAAGTAATGTAGGTTTCTTGAAAAAGCATTAGATTAAACACTAACGAATCAATACAGCTATCAGTTATTTCGAATTTTTGTATTCACCAAACACTATCTGGATTGTTCCGGTGCAATTTTCCTCGGCGCCAAAGAAAACGAAATATAATTATAACACGAAATGTAATTTACTCGACGTATAAAACTCAGCGTAAGTCAGCACTTCCGATTCACACCGTTTGAAAAACCTCTCCGAAGATCGTCCGCTCAATTTACAGTGAACACTAAAGTAGAAAAAAACTTCCCATATCCATGAATCTAAATTGTCAATGCGCGAATAAAGCCACTCCCATTTCACTGTGTGTCTTCGAAGACACTACTGGGCGATTTTTTTTTAGCCACTAAGATTCGACAAATACTATTTGGAGCATCATAGTGACAATCTAAAATCTAAACATACATGCACGTGACAAACGAAAAGTCAGACTCTGTGCATTTCTATTATTTTCATCACATATATTTTATAAATAAAGATACCCAAAAAGCAAGAATTAATACTAGGCAACCAAATATTCAAATATCAGCTGATAAAAATTAAAATAAATATGTGTTACAATAACAATAATATTATATTACAAATATAGTTATATTTACATGTAATAATGAATAACTTAATCTCGTATTAAAAAATTAAATAAAATTTTAGTTTAATAAAATATAATATTATGATATATTCTAAGCTTCTTCTAAGATTATGCAACTTAACAAGCAACCATGTGATCTGTCAATAAAACAAATTTTACAGCTATCTGTAATATCACGTGATAAACAATTAAAATTTATGTGTTGTAAATGATTATTTATCTTAATCAACGGCACTAAGTATAATAAAACATAATATTTTATATAATTGTTATGTAATATATTACAGGTAAACTTTCGCATTTTCTACTTGATTGATGGCGCCACCTGTTCTACTTTCGGTTTAACAACACGGCCAAGTCGCCTTTCTCAGATAATTATCCAAAATTACGAAATATTTGCTTAAAATTTTGCACAAAACTTAAGTGTCCCTTTAAACTTATAGTCTCTATATTTACATATAAGTGATTTTTTGAGTACATTTCTTATATAAGACCGATAATCGACAATGTTTCAGCCATGTTTACCGTTTCGAAAGTAGACTGATTAGTGTTTATTTGTACTTTTTTAAGTGAAAAGTGTTAATATTTTGAGTGAAAACCTGTAAAATTTTGTGCAATAATAGCTATGGATAATTCTGACCGGGGTAAGTATATAATTTTATAAAATAAGCCATTTAAATAGGCCGTTTGTATATAGAAAGGGCAATGGCAAAGTCATGGTCGACCTATTTAGTTCACTGACCGCGTTTCTCTTAATATTTATACACATTTTTTTCTGCAAATACTACTATAGTTTATCAGTAAAGAGATATATTTATTGTCCTCTAATCATTAATATTTTTAAACAGAAATACAATATGTAAACGAATATATAACAAAAGAGAAGGGGTTACATTTTTAAACTTGTTTTAGGTCAAGTTTTCCTTGAATGAGTTTGAAAAATTACAAGTGCCGTTATATATATTAGGTTCGAATTTGTATTGGTTAACTCAACCACATGTTGTTACTACATGCAGAATTTTTATTTTTTTGGCACGATTTCTGTGCGATAATGTTTGGTTAAAATCATTTACGTCCTCAAATAAACATAATTGTTTTGGGATATAGGGCATTTTTGTGACAAGTTAGTTGGATTTCTGTATCGCCAAAAGTTGATGCACTTAATAACAGGTGGCGCTGTAAGGTTTTTTAGTTAAAAAATATAATTTTATATGTTGAGGCTTACTTATCTAGTTATTTTTAAAGCATTCAAACTACAAATTAAGTTATTATATATATATATATATATATATATATATATATATATATATATATATATATATATATATATATATATATATTTTATCATATAATGAATATGAAATAAATGAATTCTATTGGAGATATTCTATTATAGCTTCCTATATATTGTATCAAATTGGTCAATTAAAAATTGGTGATTATATGATTACTATGATTTACTATGACTATTTTTTGAGATGCATTTAAGAATATTTTAGCAATGTTAACAATGTCAATTTTGATATTTTAAGTATTATTATACATTATAATTTTAAATTATATTTGTTTGTGTATTTTTAGAAGTACTTTAGTTCATCAAAGTGTTATTTATAAATTATGCATGTGTTATTTCCATTTGATTAAATTATAATATATAGTAATTGTTCATTAGTTTTTATTAAGTGAATTTGTGCAATTATAACATCAATAAAACGGATTGCTGTTGCGATAATGCTTTAACTTACCCTTGTAAGCCAATAAAATAGGTCATCGGTATTTATCTCAGCACGTTTGTCGGCTTGGCCCATTAGAATTGGACGACTGGATGCGTCCTTGAGACGTCCTTGTTCCAGCCTCCGGCCAGCGTAAATATATGCGAATTTGCTTGGAAACGATTTCGATTTATGGGTCAGGAAGCATGTTTCCACACCGCCTATCACGAAAAGAGAAAATTGGATTTATCTTTTGACAAAATTAATGTGAACACCGACTAATTTTGGCGAATCCTATAAATACATATATTGTAGGGACCATGGTTTGATACGGTGAAAGTATTGATTGTTTTTTTTTCTTTTTTTTTAACATTCTTTGCTCTTTACTGGCCACAAATAGGTCAATTTCATCACCTATATTTTGCAACGAACTGAATTATTATACAATTGTATTAAATTAATATTAGCTTTAAGAAAAAAGTATTTAATCATATTGTTATTGCTGTGGCGAACACAGTTATCCTTAATTTTTATTGATAATTTGTTTCTTTTTCTCCTTTTACCAACTAGGGGTTTATCTGGACTGGACTTACAGTTTAACGTGGGCTCCGAATCACGGTTCTAGACATTAAGCCTACCGACTAACGAGTGACCAACTTAGCAATCATCCCAGAAGACATCCAGTCTTACCCAGCCTGGTTACTGGCGTGAGTGGGATCATTTTCCTTGTCGGTTTTTGCACTCTTACCTGGGACAATCACTAATATTAAACAATCACAAATATAAATATACGATTATACCCCAGTAGGATTCGAACCGAAGAATATCGCAACAGTAGGTGGACCGTCTTGTCGCCTTTACCACTGCGCCAAACAAGCTGGCATAATAATCTGTGTCTGTTTATAGCTCTTTGAATAGCCACGAATTTTTTAACTGTGAACATATAGATTTTTTAAATTTCATGAAGGAAGTTTAACAAAGCTCAAACAAATAAGTATTAAGAAATTATATCCTATTATATTAATAGTGTTTGGTGAATTTCCATTTGCGTCCAAATTTAGCTAGCTTTTACTATTTTCTTAAGATATGTTTTCTGTTGTTGGTTTTTCTTCTCTATCTCTTCTTTTAGGCGTTTAATCAATTAGTTGGTAAAGATCGCGCACTATTGTTTTACTGATTCATACTGATTGATATATCGGATTCTGTCTGGTCTTTAAAACAATTTTTTGTATTTTAAATTCAATAAAACAAGACTATTAACAACGTATTTGAAAAACATGGGTCTCGTCAAAGTTTGTCGTCATTAAGATACTTCGTTGGCAAGATGGCTATAGTGAGAATCAAAATTCAAATAGGAAAATTAGGTTCTGATGAGGAAGAATAAGTTTTAAAGAAGAATTCGAGACCTGTTAGATTTTATTTTTAACTCAAGCGATATCATTTTTAATGATGGATCTGTTAATTTTTCAACTGTAGCAACAGGAGTATCTCTGTAAACAGAGAGTTTATCTTATTTAAATTATGTTATTTGGAGTTAATATTAGGTGCTTGCATGTATCCTGATCATTTTCTTCACTTTAAAAGGATATGGATACTTGGTGTAGTATGGATATGGTGTCGATGTGAGTGATGTAGTATATCCACATTGCCTGGCAAGCAATGAACCCGCGTTGGTGAAAGGGTATGAAATGACATTTTTAGTCAATCCGTGCGGTATTAGTATTTAGTGTGTTTCCATTTTTTTAGATTATTCCTGTCTTATGTAAACGTTTGTGCTTTGAGTCTTGCACTTCGTTGTCTTCGAACTGTCATTCGTTGACCAGCATCATTATAAGTTTCTAAAAGTGTTTGATAGGCTTTGACAGTAGATTTCTGCAAATCAAACGACAAAAGGAATTATTAATTTTGATCGTTCCATGATTATCACATTTTCATCAATAGTCAAAATTCATGTGCATGCATCTAATATAATATTTTTGAGAATTTTTATCGAATTTTTTTTCACATTTTAATTTTCCACTAAGGATGTCGGGTATATTTTTAATAAATGGTTCAATTTTCTATGGCATATCCAGTGTTTCAGTTAAAAAAAAAACACGACCAATCAAACTTTTTGCCGTCATCACGTGGCACCCACACAGCGACCTTGTTTTCGTTTTCGGATTTTTATAAATGACTTTTAACAGTCTCTTGGTCACTATTTTGTTTCACAATATATTTGTTTGATACATTTTCTACAGTTTATCGAGGGCCTATTGTTTTGTACGTACCATATTTAACACCAAATAATAATTAACACGTTCTGTTTATTGATTGATCAAGATCATTTTTAAATAATTTTTTGAATAGAGACTCAATCAGTTGTTCTGAAATGTTCATGAAAATATTATATTGTTCTGTTTTGTATTGTCAAATTTCAGTTATAATATTGGGTTTTTATTTTATAAAATGTTTTTCTAGAAATTACATGATTCAGCGTATATAGAACTTTAACAAATGTTTATGGATGTAATTAGAATTGACCATAAGACGTTACAGCTAGCGAATAATAAATATTTTAACAAAACAAACTTTTAAAATGATTTTCAAAATGTAATACCCTTTAATGTCCGTTTTAACCCATCACCTGCAAAACATTGAACAAGTTTGACTGAAAATTGCAGAAATCAACACATCTGTAACGTATTATAAAGAAATATGTATAATTATTATTTAGATTCATATAGAGTGATTATTCAATATTAATCATCGTCCTCGTCATTATGTCAATGTTTATTATGTTCAATGCATATGGAAAAATGTAATATGTCGGTGATAACTTTTACAGACTCTAAGTGAGATAATTTGGCAAAGGTGGATCCCACAGAAACTACCGTTGATATTCGCATTTTAACTATTTCATAAGTTTTAATCTAAATACTTCACAATTGTTGTCAGATACCTGATATTTTAAAAGATTCTTCTCCTTTTAGTAATTTAATTAGTTTCCAAGTTTTTATTTTTCAGCACTAGCGAAATATATTTAAAATATGTTGTTTAGTAAGTTTCAGAAAATGAGAAAACGAATTTGTAGTTTGTTATAAACGAAAAATAAATGTAGTGGTTCTACGAAAAGCCAGAAAAAATCGCCTCAAAGGAATTTTTGGTGAGAAGTGTCAGAAGTCAACGGGAGCTAAATCTAGCTAATAACCTGAACATTCACCACTGATTACTACACAAGCTTATTAAACGTCCGAATGAAGAGAAAATAAATGATACACATATAAAAACATGCCATGAGAGGTGCCCTATGATATATAAAATAAATTATGTATATTTTTTGTAAAAAGCTCAAATATTCGAGTTACGGTATATGAGTCAGTCAGTCACCCAAGACTTTGGTAAACAAAGAAATCAAGAGAAAGTAATTCCGAGATATATCCTACTAATGTTTATTTTTTAATAAATATTTATATGATAGCATTTAATGGTTTTATCGGTTCAACCTTTACGATGTAAACTACCTGTGCGAAGCGTTTTTCTTTTCACCAAATCTTCTTACCTACTAATAAATCTGGCTTGTATCGACCGGTTGACATTGAACACATTTACTGTTTTAATGATGCGCGCCATAAAAGTCTATGTAAATGATGTATCTGCAAAAACGAATTTAGTTTGAATCTCCGCATAAATTCATTCGAAAATAAGTTTGTCAAGGCTGCGTCACCCCACATAATAAATCGGCTCATTTTCATTCACCTGTTTTGCATGTCTCTCGATATAAATTGCTCGGTTTCGATGTAGTTGAAGCATTTGCATTAATATTCTATTGAAACTTTTCCATAAAAAGTATTATATATTAATGCAAAATGTACTTGAGGGTTGCATTTTATATTTTGGGATTTTGCGAATCATTTTACACTTACCGTAGCATATATCCGCCAGTGTTTGCAACATTTTTTTATAATTACCCTTAACAGTAACATTTAAGAAAAAAAAACTAGAACTGAGAATGGAATTGTGAGAATTTTTTCATTTTATTTGTTTGAAATACTACCAAGGACTATTATTTGTTTATTGTAACAGGTTAATTGAAAAGTACCCGGCCTGATATAGATGGCGCTACTGGAATGAAATCCATATATTTTTAGCTAGCCCTAACCCTCAAAAGATGCGTGTATAAATATGACAGCTGTCGGTTAGTTTGTGAATGATAGCATTTTGAGTGAATCAACTTTTGTTATAGTGAAAAAAAATGGATAAAAAGGAATTTCGCGTGTTGATAAAATATTGCTTTTTGAAGGGTAAAAATACAGTTGAAGTAAAAACTTGGCTTGATACCGAGTTCCAGCCCGGACACTGCCCCAGGAAAATCCAACCATCAAGGATTGGTATTACTAAGGTATGCACCAAAGTATGTTAAGTTTAGACGTGGTGAAATGAGCACCGAAGACGGTGAACGCAGTGGACGCCCAAAAGAGGTTGATACCGACGAAAACATTTTAAAAAATCCACAAAATGATTTTGAATGACCGTAAATTGAAATTGAATGAAATAGCAGACACTCAGATTCACTGAACGTGTACATCATATCATTCACGAATATTTGGGCATGAAAAAGCAACATAGCTCGGGAAAACGCACCAGTCGGCTGGGAAGTTTTTGGCGTTTGTATTTTGGGATGCGCGCGGAATAATTTTCATTAACTACCTTGAAAGAGGAAGGACCATCAGCAGCGACTATTACATAACGTTATTGGAACCTTTGAAGGACAAAATCGCCGAAAAACGGCCGCATTTGAAGAAAAAGAAAGTGCTGCTTTACCGAGATAATGCACCGTGTCACAAGTCAATGAAAACGATGGCAAAAATCAAAAGGCAAAAGAATGCTCGCTGGGAAGAAATGTTCGTCGAATGAAGAAGTGATTGCCTATTTTGAAGCAAAGGACAAATCGTACTGTAAAAATTTCATCGAAATATTGGAGGGTCGCTATAATCAATGTATCACCTTTGAAGGGAATTATGTTGAATGATGATGTTTGTGAGAATTGAGGGTGGGCAGGCGGTTTTTATCATAAAACTATGGTTTATTCGAGATGTCAGTTTAGAAGCTCATTTAATCTCCTTTGAATTAGGACTCTTCCTTCTTGCTCTGGCCACACTCATGCCAAGACTGTCCTGATTTTGCAGCCACTCGACAGGTTATTAGGTGGGTCTTCTCGGGATTTTTTGTAATATCCAAATAAGGTTTCATCCCAACTACTTGCGGCGAATAAAGGACGTATGCTCACATGTTATTATGATCATGTTCACGTTGATGCTAAGAAATCAGCTCGGCAAGATTTTTGTTATATGGTGACGAATTAATATCTAGTCCTCAACAGTTTATTCGCTCCAAGTGGAAACTGAAAATATTCATGCGTCGTTGTTAACTTGTTCATTGAATATTTTTTATAGTTTAATACAAATGAACGTCATAAAAATGGTACCAAATATCTTGCAGTTCTCTTGCCAGTATATTCTTGTATACAGATGAGTTGTCATGGTGAAAGACGGGTTTTCCTTCATCAAACCTTACTTCTCGCGAAGTTTTTTTTCAGCGAATAAACCTGGTCAAGAGGGTTGTAGTAATATTGGCTTGTAGTTGTTTTACCTCACCTTGGTTGTTTGTGCCGTTGGTCGTTCTTCACACGACTCTTCTCGAATCTTCGAATTTGACCATGTTTCATTTGTTCACATTTCCGTAAGTCCCCGTAAACTTTTGTCAATTTTGCATGAATTTGCTTTGGATCACTCTATCCAAACCTGAGAATTTTAGAACAAGATGTGTATCAATTTCAACCGAAAGCTCGGAAAAATTCGTGTAATCAAGCATATTGAAAGAATAAGTTCAAACTTGTTATACAGCTAATAACACGTACCAGACGGAAAATATAATTATTTGGTGATTGGAACACCATATATGTGCTTGGTCGAAAACTTTTCACCTTAATCCCGTATAATGAGCTTAATTAAAAATGCAACAACGATTATTATAAACATATTTTATTTTAAAACTTTTTTTTGTGTTAGAAATCTAAGTTTGATTATTTTTACTTTTTACTGAGTTCTTTATTTAATTTTTGAAGTCGATTAATTTTTTTTAAATATTTTATTTTTCTCTTTTTAGCGTTAGATATTTACATAACAAATTATGCAGTTATTTTATTAAGTATTACAATGGGTAGGCCAAGTAAAAGCGCAGCCCGTATGAGTAAAAATAGGAATAAAGAAACAATGACTTAAAATAAGGAACGCTTCAGGTTCCGTGGTCCGCTACCTAGCCATGTTCTAACCAAACTAGAACAACAGCAAAAAATCGTTGCCCCCGCCGGGAATCGAACGCTCCGCGTTTGAGCTTAACTCTCAAATCACTACACCAGAGAGACAGTTTCCTGCAGTATTTCTACGACTTCCCATGTGATATGGTTAGTGCTTAAAAAGCAAACCGAACTTTTGCACTGAACGACTTCCAGTCTTCTGTTACATCAGTTTAGCAATAAGATTATACACAAATATCTAATTATTTTAGATAAAAATATGTGAAAACTTTGTACGTGCCTTTGAAATTTGACGGTTTCTCTCGATTTCCTCGGATTTCGCCATCAGATTCTGACTTGAGGTGCACTCTTTCGAATAAAGAATTTTCAAAATCAGTCCATAATTGACGGAGAAATCGGTGAACATACATAAGAAAATATACCGTCGAACATAGAACCTCCTCATTTTTTTTGAAGTCTGTTAATAAAATATGACAAAATAGAGCAAAATAGTCCAACAGAGCTATATCAGTTTAGATTTCAAAGGAGGGCAAAAATTTTGGTAGAGAACCCAAAGTTAAAGGGTGCAACATAGGATTCAAATAACATTTCTTTTTTTATATTTTGAAATCTCGTTTTTACCACCGAGGGTTTATCTGGACTGGACCTACAATTTAACGTGGGCCTCCAACCACGATCCTCGGCATTAAGTCTACCGACTGATGAGTCACCAACCAAGTCTGGTTACTGGCGTGACTGGGATCACTTTCATTGTCGGATTTTGCACTCTTGCCTAAGGACAATCACAAATGTTAAACAATCACAAACATAAATTTATGACCATGCCCCAGCAGGATTCGAATCCGCGATTATCGCAACAGTAGAAGGACCGTCCTGTCGCCTTTACCATTGCGCCGATCAAGTCGGTTAAAAAATAACATTTCTACTCATATAATATTTCTTGTTGACAGTTAAGCCCAAAGGAAGAAAATCATAATAAGCGATAACGCAGTTAAAGTTAATAGTTAAAGTAATCATTTTAGTATTTTTTGATCACAGTGGTATATGTCAAGAGTTTATATGAATTTCGGATCGCCCGAAATATTACGCAAAGTAAAAGATGGATGAGAATGCTGAATTTAAACCATATTCGAATACGGTAAAAATATAATGTTTTTATTTATGTTTGTCATAAATTGAAATATATTATTATATAAACAATCCTGGTAACGAAGAGTGAAAAATTGCGCAGTTATGTGTTTTAAGAGGCCCGAGGAAGGTAACTAGCTACCAAAGAGATATCTAATTTTAGATGCTTCGGACATAGCGCAACAAAAGCATTTATAATTTATATTTAGAATCATTTACTTGCTTATTTATCATTTTTTAAATAGAAATAGATTTAATATCGATTTATATGTTAATATTATCTAATTGGGCAGTTTCGGATACTGTCGGATAGAAAATATGTTTATTTAGTTATTTTAAAAATAGCGGCATTCTAGTCACACAATTTGGCATCTTTTATATATATATATATATATATATATATATATATATATATATATGATTAGTACAATCTTAATATACAAATTAATTAAAATAAAATGAAATTAGTTAAGTTAATTTTATGAGTAATAATTTACACTATACAAGTTCGTGTGGTTTAGTTCTTCTAATTCAATTACTACTTGGTTTGATCTTTTAGTGCAACCCTATATTTCCATCCCATATATCCAAATTGGCTTTATGATTCCAATCTCTAGTCCATTTGTAGATCTTGTTGACTGTTACTTGTATCTGCCTAGTAAACACTGCATTTCCCCTTATAAAAAAAACCGCACTTGATTTTACAAAATTAGCGTTTCTATTTGTCAAGTTCGATAGCTTTTTGATTTTGACGGTATATGTATTCAGAACAAACCAACCCTTCTTTCTCTGGTTTAGAATAGTGGCAAATTAGAATTATTTATACGTTAATTATACTTATCATCTTCATATATATATATATATATATATATATATATATATATATATATATATATATATATATATATATATATTGAATTAACATTGTGTACCGCAACAATTTAGTCTATTAATGGAGTCTAAATTAATGGATCGAATGGTTTATGTGATTCAATTTTGTACAAAATTAATTATCCGTTGAGCTTTCGATATGCATTGAAATCAAAACAATTGATGAAGGCCAAGAGTATAGATAATGCGTTACTATCGAAATGTATCATTTTATTAATTAATTAATTTTGTCTTATTGGTCCTAATATACTATATGCACAAGTATTTTGAATATTCGTTATTAATTGTTCGCTGTTTATATTTGAAAAATAATGGTAAATAACTCGATGTAATGCGAAATATTTGGAATTTTATTATTACGTACTAAATATAGTCATTTGTAAAATAAGGCCTTTCATCTACTAGATAGGTATTTTCTTCAAGATCTTGAGATAAGATTTGAGATTCAATACCATTTATAGCACTTTATTGTATATTGTGTTGTATGATTAGGTATATTATCTTTTTATATTGATCTTGTAAAAACACTACGACTTCGAACCATATACTCAAAAAAAGAACTTGCATTTTCATTAGATATCAACAACTAAATGTAATAGTAATAAACGAGAAAAGTAATTAAATATTGAATATTACATTTTAAGGGTTCAGTGGTTAATTTCTGTGTACACTGAATCTATTATTTTATGCGAGGAACCAACGAATTTAACAGTTAGGTTAGGTTGCTTAATAATTGTTTAAATGGTTCAAATTCTTCAAATTTCATTCAATTTCAATTTATGGTCATTCAAAATCATTTTGTGGATTTTTTAAGTGTTTTCGTCTGTAATAACCTCTTTTGGGCGTCCACTGCGCTCACCGTCTTCGGTGCTCATTTCACCACGTCTAAACTAAGCATACCAATCCTGGATGGTTGATTTTCCTGGGGCAGTGTCCAGAAACTCGGCATCAAGCCAAGTTTTTGCTGCATTTTTTCCCTTCAAATAGCAATATTTTATCAACACGCGAAATTCCTTTTTATCAACTTTTTTCATAATAATAAGTTGCTTCACTCAAAATGCTACAATTCACTAAACTAATGATCCGACAGCTGTCAAATTTGTACACGCATCTTTTGAGGGTTAAGGCTAACTAAAAAACGTATAGATTTCATTATAGTAGCGCCATCTATATGTGAAGCCGGGCCTTTTCAATTAACCTGTTACAGGGTATGAACAAAACATTATGAAAATATGACATATATACAATGTTTATTTATTAATAAGGTATTGAGCCACCATTTGCTTGGACAGATTCATAGAGTGTCTGAATAGTTTCCAGCGTGTTGTCTGATTCATATAGTCTAACCTGCCAATTGCTCCAACGATGTTGGAGATGGAAATCTACTTCTAGTTCTTTACCCTAAAACCAAAACTCCATAACGATTCAATTATGTTGTCCGACGTTTGTATTGGGCAAGAATGTTTGATGATATTGAGATGCCCCTCAAGCCAAAACTAAACCTGACAGTGTTTCATATAAGTCATAGTAAGAATGTAGTAACTCGGCCAGTGATGTAAATGAGAGGACCAGTTGAATACCGGAAATATTCCCGCCCCATCATAACTTAACCTCCCATACTCTTCTTTTGGGGTTCTCCATATATAAACCCAACCAGTGTGACGTGGTATAAGGTATAAGAACAAAATTCTATATTTTAAAAATAAAAGCATCAATTTTAGTTCTGTAAATGGTTATTAATAATTCAATGCATTATCAAACAATATACTAAAATATACTTAAGATATTTTATATCTATCGGTCATGTATCTAAATCGGTCATAAGAAAAACCTGGAAATTATGCATTTTATTGCAGTTTGTCTTATGTTCGCTAGCGGGCCAGAGAGCCGCAACCCATCACAAAAGATTTCTGGGTTTTTTGTTTTTTAAAAAAGTTCAAAAATATATGTATATATATTTTTCCATTACAAGTTTAAAAAATAAATGTGTAATAAGTAATGTTTGATGTCAATATATTGATTGAATATTGATAATATAACATTGAGTGAGATATTGTAGATTGAACCCAATTACTTGATACTGATACCACGTGTGAAGCAAACTGTAGCTCTTCTAGAGTTCTTTTCGCTAACTCAGCTGTGCGCCTTCTTTTTGTTTTAATTGAGGCCTCCTCAAAAATAACCCGGGGACTTCCGTTCCGATTTAAACTGGAATTAAGCTGGTCTATATCCAAAGATGGTATTGCGAGATAAACTTTTTCATATTTAGTTGCCATTCTTAATCGAAAAACCTTAGTATAATTCATTGTCTTATCTTTCAAACGTTTTGATGGTTCCTCAACATTAAGAAGTGACAATATTTTTTCATAAACCGACACTGTTTTCGATGACCGTTTGGAGTTTCTATCCAGATGTCTATTAAATCTTTATTTTTTATTGTAACATCCGCCATTAAAAAAACTGTGTTAAACGCAACCCACAGCAATTCAATTTTTTTTGGATGTACCAAATCGAAAACTATTGATGCGACGTAAATGGATTTTTCTAAAAAATCGAACAAAGTTTAAAATGCTGTAAGATTTATACAAATTTGGCTAGATATTTCTGTAACTGTAAAAAATTTAACAGAACTTATCTATAAGAATATGAAGTACTTACCAACTTGAATAGAGTTCATTTCTATATTGTGTAAAATGTACAACACTTTATTTAATCGTTAATGTTGACATGTCAAAGTTTTGAAGCGTTGCTAAACAAAAGCGTGGCCCACCAAGGTAAAATGCCAACCATTAAACTGCCCAACAATTCAATACAAATACCAAATTTGAAATGGTAAAAATTCAGCTTTTAGTTAATTTTGCCCATGGTATATCACACTGTGCCACCGTAGGAAACAATATAAATCATGATTCATCAGACCATACCACATTCTTCCAATTATCGAGTGTCCAGGTTCTATGATCATTGCACCATTTACCATTGCGTTTAGGTTGATTTCCAGTGGAACTGTGTTTATCGAAAAAGCATTACTCAAGTTGGTATTGAGTACTACTGCTAATATTGCCTCCGTTGTTTTATGTTGTCTGGCTAAAATTATTTTTAATATTCGTCGGTCTCTATCAGTTAACTTTGGGTTTTACATTATTCCTCTTCCGCCGATGATGGTTTACTATGTCGTCACTGTGGTCAGTATTGCTCGTAAAACGTTCCACAATTCAATAGTTTTCATCACAAACTCCTGCTAACCGAACACCAACAATTTTCCCTTGTCCGAAGCCTAAGATATCATATGTTTCACAGATCACTTGTTTTAACGATGTCAACCAATACATAGGCGTCGTATTGTTGAGACGACAGTCGTGCTGTCAACATGCAACAATTGTACATCTTGTTTGCATGGTGTTCATATTATTTTGTCTGTCAATTAATACACAAACATGTTTATTTATTTTTAAACCTACAAAAATAACTGTAAAACTGCTCAATAAATTAGCACAATGAAAATGAAAAGACTGATTTATAAGTGTAAAAAGAATAATTTTCACAATTTTTAGTATAAATGTGTAAATAAAAGAGATCTAATGGTCTTTGATATATCACCTTTTAGATCTCTACAAAGTTTACAAGCTGTAAAGTTGTGCAAGCATAAAAAATAATTTAAAAAGAATTACCCCCGCTATAACTTCAAGTTAATGTATGTAAACGAAGCGAATTTATCAAATTTCGTCTTTTTTATCTGATTCGGTCTTCTTCTTTCGTTGTTGTTGTTATCGCCAATAAAAAAACACTATTCTTGGAGCTGTATCGATCCGAATCCGTCTAGCCGTGGGAGGTAGAGGCAGTATGTTGGGCCGGGATGGGTTTTCCATTTTGGGGCCCGGGGTCCCACCCACGGGCCGACTCCGCCGCCGAATTTCCACGAATTGGGATTTGCCGAATGTCCCGCGTCTGGGTCGGAGCACTTTTACCCTACGACCCGTCTACTACGCAGTAGTATAGTTGCAGGCCAGCGTAGTTCAGATATTGTTCCAGACGGGACGTTTTTTATTATTCCTGTGAACCTAAATTAAATATTAGTGGAAATGAAATGGATTTTTCTTGATTAACTCTTTTCGGTATTTTTTTGTCAATTCTTCAAACTACTGCACTAATTCGTAAATGAACGATATATTTATTTTATGCATGCATTTATTCTGATCATTTTTAGCTTTAAAAGGCCATTGGTTAAGAAAAATTGGTACATATATCCCGTTTAATAAAACAGTGAACTCACGCTATCTAAATTTATAACGTCAAAATGTCGCAATGTTGCCGCAACAACTCTGAGTTTGAAAATTCTAATCTAAATAAAATAATGAAACAAATATATTATCAAATAAAATGTATGAGTACATCTAATGCATATAACTTATGACAAATGACTTAATTGACAGTTATTGCACTATCACAATAGTATGCAGGTTAGGGTTGTGTTTCATTATATTTACATTGAGCTCTTTTTCCATATTATCGTTGAGGTAGAGTTCTAGATATGTTAATGTGTTGTATGATATCTCCTGGAGGCCTAATCCATCTAATTAACAATTGTATAAATCCATCTAATTAACAATTGTATATCCAAATATATTTTAGTATTTTATTTTCATTAGAGAGAATATTTATCTTTTTCGCTGTTTCCTTCGTTACAGTGTTTCCTTATCAAGTCACCAAGTCTTAATATCACTGTATTTCTCCTTAACTTTTTTTGTTGCTTTCAATGTTGTACTTTGTTGATGAAACGAAGATTAACAACTGAATTCTCCCTAATACATTTACCATATCTGCAAAACAGTAAGTATTCTTTCTCTCCTCATACATTTTAACCAAATGGTCATGTATTTTCTGTCACATACAAATCTAGGGACACAGTTATCATACCGTTATTGTATATTAATTATATAGCTACCTTTCGTTGTTTCCACTTTCGACACCCTGTCTCGGTAATTGTTAGCATTAGATCATATTCTTACATCCGGAAAGTTTTAGTCATTGATATTATTGTCCAATCTATGTAACACAATTTCACCATTTGTCAATCGGTATGTCTCATGGAGTTCATCCAAACCAAAGGTGTTATTACAGACAATGCTTCTTTCCATAGTTCACATATAATAATTATTTTCCACACCGCATACGAATTTAATCAGATCAAATATGATATGATAGAGAGGAACACTCTTCGGCCTATTTCTAAAATACTAAATTACATTAAACGCAAATGAACATTTCATTTATATTTACTATATAAAATTTTTAATGCACTCTTTGGTATGGAATTTTTTGTTATTCAAGCCATTCCTTCAATATAGTCTTTGCTGATCAATTTGTTTGTATCTTTTCCACCAGTGTGCTAAGGTATGGTGCATTTCAACAAAACAGATGAAAACCTCTTAGTTCTTAAAAACGGATTCTTAAATCAGAGCTACATTGTATCCATTTCTACATTGTAGTCGCCTCTGGACTTGCAGGGAAACACTAACTCTGGGCCAGGAATAAAACCATTTCTATTTTCATCATGAAAAACAAAGAATCTGCAACGAATTATTAATAAATATTATGACCAACAAAACCCAATCAAATGTTATTCTAACGTTTATTTTTTTGTCAACTTTTGTTGTCCCTATGCTATTTTTATTATTATATTGCCTTGAGTGAGCCAATGTTCCATTTTGAAATATTTATGTCTTATCTGAATTTGTGGTTGATAATAGAGAGTCAAATTAACGAATCTACTAGGTTTGAATAGTAAATAACCAATAATTCCTTTCTAATTCCCCCAGTTTTGTCTATTCTATCTGATCGCCTTTCTTAGTGCTCATCCAGGCATTGTAAGGAAATAAAAGTTTCTCCTTCCTTTTGTAAAGCTTCTCCAGTCTGCGAGCACGATTTTTTCACACATTATTACCATACATGATCCACTTTTTACCGCTTGTCAAAGTTTCATTCAGTTCAAAATAAAAAATCGCTATTTCATACCCTTTCAGTGCCGATTCGCAAATCATTGAATTAAATCGGCCATTAAATTTAACTCATTAAATATTTCACCATTTTTTCGTGTGGAACTCAAACATCGATGATTTTATTACATTCAGTCGTATGTAGATGTTTGTTGTAGTTGGATGTAATACGTATTAAAATTATTTTGTGCCTTATGTTCTGCTAAGCACCCGAAAACTGAACTAATGTAGCCCTAACATAGATTTCTTCAAATTCTGGAGTAATACAGTCCAAGTTTAATCATGAATGTGAATGTCATGAATTGACTATGGTGAATGTTTTAAAACACTAAAAAAAACTAATAAGAACCCCTGGATATTCATGGATACCCTTTCAGAAAAGTGGTAATCTTTTGAGACCCAGTTATAAAGTTATTTTTTGATATATTCATAACTGTTAAAGTTAGCGTTTTGTGTGGAGACTGCATAAGCTATCGATGATGGTAAACGACATTCGAAAGGGGCTAAATCTGGATATATTTCTGCTTGTATAAGACTGGTTTTCTCAAGACCAATCGCAGTATATAGTAATATCTCTTAATGGTTTCGATCTTTTGGAATTACTGAAAGTGTTCTTTGGTTTTTAAGATGAATCATCTAAACTAACGTATACAAATCCTCCACGAGTATAAGATGATTTAAGTTTTTCTTTTAATTAAACAATAAAACACATCCTACAGTATATTAAGTATAATACAATGTCATTAAATTCAATATACTACGTTATGTAATTAATTAAATTATAATGTATTGTACCAGATATATTCATCTGGATATTATTCGAAGGACTTTTTTATTGTTCCCTATTAATTTTTTTGATTGAGACAGAATCCTGATATTCCATAAATTTTTGTTCCAATTTTTTGATATATCTGACACTGTAACTTGATCTTTCAGAAATAATAGCAGAAATTTTATAACATAGCAGAATTATGTTAAATTACATTTTACGTTCCTCTCTTCCGGCCTATTTCAATTTTAATTGGTGTCGAAACCTTGTATTTAGGAAAATTTGGGAATGTTTTCTGCTTCCTGTTTAAATGAAGCTCGATCAATCAAGGAGAGTTATTATGGGAATTTATTATTGTATTTATGATAATATAATTGAGATATGAAACGCTAATTATTATTTAAAATATTTTATCGACACTGTGACGTTATATTAAAAGATAAAATAACAATTTTAATTTCATATATTTTATTATAAAAACCATTTGAATTAAATGTCCCTGTGATAAAAATGTTAAAGCAGATAAAGCTTGTTTATTTTGTTATAATTGTACATTTTCTTCATGGCTTTTCACTACTGGTACTACAGTACGTAGACTCCGAACCACAGGGCTCAATCAATAAATAAACAATGAATTATTCTGGTGAAACAATAGTCATCTTGGCATTTTAGTCTGTCGAAAATTCTCTATAATTAACATGACAATTTTTGTGTTTTACCTTTTTTTCACTGCAATAGTTCCAGATAGTTGAAAAAACATTTCATTTATTATGTTTAAAGCAGCTTTCATTTTTGTCAGTCATTCAATTATAATTAAAATAAAATCGATTTAACTAGAATTATAAGTTGCACATAATTATGTTTTAGTTAAGTCACTGAACAACAGGTAGATTTGTGTTAAAAATAATTCGAAGCAAGAAGGGAGGTCAGAGCTTTCCAACATTACCATTCGGTCCACCTTGAAATTAAAAATAATACTAAAAAATCCTATAAACTGTAAAAATGCTAATGGCTGTTATACAATTCATTTAATTCGCAAGGTCGTAGCAGACGTGTTCATCCAGCTACTGGAAAGGTAGCCGAATATTTCGACATAGCGTAGAAATGATCAAAAATGCCACGGCAAAGTCGAATGGCTTGATAACATGACTGAATATAAATAACCGTGGAAGGAAGACCGTTTGCAAGTCTAATTCGCTGCGGAAGTTTTCAAGGTTGATCGTTTTTAATTTCGCTCGCAGAAGCACCCGTTGCACCCGAAAAAATTACCCAATCTCGAGACTTCAAGGTTGTCCTGACTTTGGCGTAGATGGATTCAGATGTTAATCTTAATCGTTAATATTTATTCGATAGATTAATGGGAAACCATGCAATATACCTTCATTTTTGCTTTTTTTGAATTGTTTAACATTAGAGAGGGCGATTTCAAATCAATTTTTTTATATATATATTTTAACGTCTCTTTTTACCAACTATGGGTTTATCTGAACTGGGCTTAAAGTTTAACGTGGGCTCCGAACCACTGTCCTCAGCATTAAGCCTACCGACTGGCGAGTGACCAACTTTAGAAATCATCCCAGAAGACATCCGGTCTTACCCAGCCTGGTTACTGGAGTGACTGGGATCATTTTCCTTGTCGGATTTTACACTCTTGCCTAGAACATTCACAAATATTGAACAATGACAAACATAAATTTACGACCATGCCCCAGCAGGATTCGAACCCGCGGCTATCGCAACAGGACGACCGTCCCATCGCCTTTACCACTGCGCCACCAAGCCGGCTTCAAATCGATTAATTAGCACTTAAATCTGTAAGTCAAAGTTGATCTGAGTTAGCAAATCAATTTGCTAGAAAAAAACATTTTAAAAATTGGCTCCGAACAATATTGTTTAAATAATTTAATATGTAAGATTGAAAAGTACTAACTGGGATTTCTATAATTAATAAGAGTTTAACATTCTTGAATTTTGCGTGGTTTTTTCGTAACATAAAATTACTTACTGCAGTATAATGGTCCATCGTTAACTTCCTATTTTCGCCATCTATCATTCAATCTAAGAATGAAGTCAATTTTGACTTCTTTATAGAAACTGGAGAAGAGAAGATAGAGAATGAGCAATGGAGTTAAGCCAAAATGTAACTAATAGCGTGGTTTTAAAACCACATAAACAAACCACCATTGATGCTTCCCTTCATCATTCAAGTTATAATTGTAATCTCCTGTATCGAGACAGTTTTAGCAGATTTTATTCACCAATTTTTAGTTAGATAAAGATCCTGTCGAAAACATTTCTGCTGTCATTATGTTTAAAAAAGAACAAGGCTTATTAAGAAAGAAGCATAATAATTTTAAGAATGTTTTTTTGTATAAGGGCAAGAAAGGAATCTCCTAGTCAAAGTCTTAAACGAAATATGTACAAATGTCTAGCTCGGAAGAACAAAAAGAACGTTTGTAAGATGACAGTTAGATAAAAGTAATGATTATGATATCATGTGTTTCTATTATGAGTCTCCCTATTACATGGATATCATAATGTACATAGATTACAACACAGATTAGATGCCCATGTAAATTTAATGCGATTATCTGTGTAATTTCTTTTGATCTGATTTCATATCAATATCACCAATTGCAATTTGTGTCCTACCATGTTTAAATTTTAAGGGAAAAATGCTTAGTGCTGTCAACTTACTAGTATATAACAATATATAATAAATATCTGATATATTTAAAAATTCTATTTGTAAACACCAAAAACGTATTGTTACGTTTAGCCTTGTGATTATTCAAGTAAGTTATGGGAAATAAACTGTTTAATTTAAATGTAGTTACAATATATTTGCCCTTTAAATAAAGGAATTATCGAGGAAAAATTCTCACAATTCTCACATACTTTTATAATATATATTTGATATATATTCTTAGGTGTCATAAGCAATAGACCTCACGAGACTTACTCATACTCGACAGTATGAAAATCAATAACGCATCGATGATTCAAAGCATTGTCTAAAGCTATTGAAGCAACATACATAAAACTGTTTGAACCGATTTGTTGAGTAGATGAAGTTGGTCCATGACTTCACATCTAAACCAAAATTACCATCAGCTGAGTAGACTGTAGCTGGTGAAAAATCTACAATAAGTCAAAAAAACTGAAACACTAGATGTTATGGCATTTATAATTTGGGATGAGTAGGAAAAATTCATTGACTACCTTGAAGGTGACAAAACTAATTCCAGTGAATATATATCAAGTAGCTTTAATAAAGGTCTAGTAATATGGCCAAAGAATAAACCCCCATTAAGTGCAAAAGAAAAAATGGTCAAGTCGATGAAATCTAAGACCAAATTGAATGAATTGAGGAAGTGTTTACCGAAGTTGTGTAAATTGAAAACGAAAAGAGCACTATATCTGAATATATCTGTTGATTTTTTCCTCAATGTTGTTGTTTTATTAGCAAGGTCTGGGACTAATTGAGTAATATTAGAATGTTTAATAATAATAGGTACCCTTCATCCATGTTGAAAAATATTGAATAATAATTTCTACTTATTTTATTACTCGCATTTTGAATATAAATAATCACAATTGTCCAATTTAGGGTCCGTTTAAATTTCCTCAAAGAGTGATGTTGCATGAATCTCATAACAAGAAATATGGACAATGTTTACAGATTTGTGAAACCTTGCTTCGAATATAAAAGAGGATTGAAGAGAATTGAAGATTGTTAATTGTGGTGTATGGTGGTTTAGTGATGTCTAGTTATAATAAGACAAAAGAAGACTAAATATATGAATGTAGTGTAATGTATCTTGAAATATAATAGTAAACCAGAAGTGAATCATTAGAATCGATTATTAGCTAGAAGTTATGGTGCTATGATCTATTGAACATTTATATTCATAACTATTATAGTCAGTATTCTTAAACATCCTTTAATGACATTAAAGCAGGTATCCCTCCTTCTGTGGGTGACTTTTTTCGGTTAAAAGTGCATAAACGAGTAGAAATTAATTTGTATGATGATGCAAAATGACTGATGACTGAAGAATTCTATTAAATGAAGAGCTTGAGACTATTTCATAATTTTTCATATCGGATTATCACAGTGGATCCAGTTTTTGTATCAAAATTCATCTGTTGTTTAATATAGATTTTTCAGTAGGGCAGGGTCCATATTCAAATGGATTGAAACTTTGCGTGGGATATTAACAAGATTCTCTTTTTAGGCCTATGCGTGATATTACGTTAGAAATGATATTTTTTGTTAGATGTTATATTTTAAATGATGCATATATCTAACTGGAATTTGGACACTGCTCAGTTGCGGCTTAATGAGTTTGTGATTTGTTGCAATTTACTGGAGACACGAATTCCAACAATATACAAAACAATATTTTAGAGTCTCCTTTTTGCCAATTAGGGCTTATTTGGACCGGACCTACTACTTAACGTAGACTCCGAACTACCGTCACTAGAACTAGAACTCATCCGGTCTTACCCAGCCTGGTTACTCGCCTGACTGGGATCATTTTCTTATCAAATTTTAAACTAAAAAAAACTTAAAATTACGACCACACCACTACAGGATTCGAACCCGGAAATGTTTGAACCGTTATTTTGCGCCATTATTTGTTGGTAGTGCTTGTTTTGCTATGTATTAGCGTTGATTATAAACATTTTAAATATTATAGATCATTTTAAGTACTTTGATATCCCAATGAGTGAGTTCAATATTTGGTATAAGTGGTGTGTAAATAGTTAAACTAGTAATATAGCTAACAAATTCGTCTTCTTTACCACAGCGACATGCCCTTGGAATGAGATTGATATCAATCTAAGATGTCAGAATGTAATAAAATAAAAGGTTTTGCCATAAAATATTAGGATATTAAATTATTTTTGAATTTTTCGTTTTAGTTATATATCTGTTTATAACGGCATATGAAAGGTATTCGTAGTTTTTCAAAAAATATAAATTATTTTTGAGAAATGTTTGTTATATATCTTACACTTTTGCAAGGGATGTTTCCTCATTTATGACTGGTACTGTACGTTTAACATTAAACCAATCGAAACTGTCAGCCGCATGCTATAGTCTATATGCTAAGCCGTACGTCTATTGAACAGTCTAAGATTTTCTTTGTTCTTTTATAAATGAATAATCGGTTTCTTTACTTGTTCTCTTTTCTCTTTAAAGGAACATGTCTTTCTCCTCAAGTTTTTTTCGTCTTAGCCAAAGTAGCATTGTCAATGAAACTTTTAAATCACGAAATACTTCGATTAAACACACTCGACTTTATTAATCATCAAGAAGGATCTATTTTAATAGCGCATTACGTTAGTTTTTTCGTATGTTGTGCGGGCTAAATTATTATTTATTCCATGCTGTCTATTGTGTGCGTTTTTTTTTCTACTCCTAGGTTGTGTTTTTTTACCATCGAAGTTGCCCTTGAAACTACGTGGCGCAGGTCTCGGTAGTCCATGATTTTACGACCATCACCAACAGCACCAATCGCGTCTGCGACGGCGGGCCGACAGTGTTTTGTTTGGCGGCGACGGTTTCGTGGTCCGTTCTCGTTTTCCGTCAGACTAGCGGTCTCCCGGCTTGATCGGAAAAACAAAAGAACGTCGCGGGAAAATTTATCGCTCTTCGAAATAAATAAGAGAACATCGGGGGGCCATTTTATCACACCCCCGTGTGTATTAAGTGTATAGTGTGATAATTGTTGTTGTTTTAGTTGGATGTTTACTAGTTATCTTGTATAGTATGTTGGAAACTTAAATTATCCAATATACAAAAAAAAAATTCATGTGTACGTACATGTAAATGATTAAATTAATGGGACCGGCAAAGCAGCTGTTCTTTGGTGGAAATTTATTATATTAATTACAATGGATAATCAATTAAACTTATATCGTAATAGGCTTATTTTAATTTATTATTCAAATTTAAATATTTAATATCACTAATTAATAACTGTTTCAATAGCTTCTTCCTTATCATTTCTATTTTTACGAGAGAAATATTTTAGGGGTATATTTTAATTAATTAACAATATATTGTTAGATATGGTATGTAATGTTATTTTAATACATTATGCATCTGTTTTTGCTCATAACCTTCACAGTACAAAATTGTATTCTTTGTGAAAATTAAATATTTGATCCATTTGTAATGCTTCACATATATTACTGAACAAAACAGGTCAAGTCAGAAGACGCATTATCTGCTGAATATGGAGAATGAGGTAGACATCTCTTTCGAGTATTTCTAATATCTATCAACATGTAATCCTGTATTATTATGCATATAAATTACCTTGGTGTGTCTCTAGGAATTCTTCATTCTGCTTCAATGGTCGAATTATATCAGTTAATTATTGTTTAAAATGGCTACAAAATTTTAGCTAGAAGTGTAATTTCATTTTTGTAGCATTCGAATACCACTAGGTGTTGTTTGTAAATTTATATCAAAACATTTGTAATTGTGGTTGTCCATCTCGGCCAAAATTCGGCAAGGAAAATCATATCTTTCACCATAATTCAGTAATAGAGCTGGAAAGGCAAGGTGCCTTCTGGGATGGTCACTCACCAGTTGGTAGAACCTTAGTTTGAAGTCCAGGTTACGTAATAAAATAAGTTTCTAATAGAGATTGACCTGATTAAAGTCCATGTATATGGTCCCTACGCTGTTTTTTTTCCATATAAGATTGTCTAAATAGATCTAATTTTTTATTACTGGTACAATTCCATATATATACTTTTTTGAAGCAATATGTCTCAAGCTCCTAAACGGTAATTCTATGTGTCTTCACAAAACTTCACTTGTTTTTGATCTAATCTTTAATTTTATCGTCGCATAGATTTAATTAGGTCAAGTAATTATCAATTAATATTATCATCAATTTATAGCCGATAGACACAAGGCAATTAACATACACACTCTCATATATTATTATCTAATATAAATTATTATAAGTAACTTTATATTAATTTTTGTTGAGCTTTTTGTAAATTGTAGATTGTTACTTGTGGAAAATTGTGTCTATTTGTGTAGGCACTACTTGTTATCATCTTTTTGTATCTCAACTTAACTATATGAAATCTTATATTTTGAAACATGTACCTGAACATTGTGATACTACTTTTCCAAGTTTCGTATTATTTTCTTGATAATGATTCAGTTCTTCATAATTAATTAATCACAATCGACAGCAAGTGCTGTCTCGATCATTTTGAGCTCTATGCTAACACCTTTATATGGCTCAATAAGTAAAAGTAAAACTGTGCAAAAACTGTAAAAGGACAAATCTTTGTTAGATATCAAAAGGTAGCAAAAATGTATTTTTAAAGTTTATTTTACTTGAATATTTTATTTAATTAAATTATTTTTTATGATGATATTATATTATGTGTACAAATAACTACAAAATAGTCTGTTATTCGAAACCAAATATATTACCAATAAATTATTAGGTTCTTGCATGTATTTTGATCATGTTTCACTTTTAATAGGCATTTATTCAGAAAAATGAGTACAATATATATTAATCCAAATATTTTCCATCATTTTTACAACTTTTTCCCATCTTTCTGGTAACATGACGATGCCGTATCGAATTAAAGATGTTTGTTTGGAAATGATCCAATAATCGATATATTTTCGAACTTCTTCAACATTTCCCCAATGTTTGCCAGCCAAGCCGTGCTGTATCGATCTGAACAGATGGTAATTAAAAAACACAATGTTTAGTTACCATGGTCATAATTTTCCATTCGAACTGCCACAGTGTATCCTTTACAACTCTTGTGTCAGTAATTTTCTGAACTACCCCATGACTTTCTCCGCTTGGAATTATTGTAGTAAGTCCCTTTCTATCGTCAATCACAATATGCCATAAAAAACGCTTCTTTTTTTTTGACTGTCAAACAACAAAATTTTGACGTTGTAACGGTTCGAAATTGAATTTTCCGTCAATACCTATGGTAACCATTTTCATTCCCTTTGGATCCTTTCCATCACATGCAAAACGTTTATAAACAGTTGGTTCATCAACTGTTAAGAGAGTTTGAGCTGGATTTTCGCGCAATAAGTCTCGCACTTCATTGTATTCTGAATTTTTTTTGTGATCTAGGTCGTTCTTTGAAATTATCGCCGCTCTCAAATCCCTAAAAAAATACAGTTGAAATATGACGGATGGTATCACCTTAAATTTCTAAAAGAATTTGAGGAGCTTCTGCAGCGGATTTCCTCAAATCTAAGTACAAAAGTAATGAATATCCAAAATACAATTTTGCATTTTCCATGATGACCTTCTGTATACACTAATAGAATAATATATATCGCTGATCAAAATATATGCAAGCGCTTAATATATAGACCAAGCTTTGATAAAAGAAATCACCATTTTTCTTAGCGCAAACGTGATTAGATGGTTTCTGTAACGTGACAACGTTTTTCATATATTACAATATCCGTGAAAATGAGTACCCCATAGTAAAACCCCTTGACCTATCTGTAGCTTCTTTCATTTGAAGATACCGAAAGTTAGATCGAGTCGTGTATATAGTCGGAACATGGGATCGATAATAGATGTGATAGTCGTAACCAGTGGTGTAACCTAGTGAGGACGGCCACCCAGAGTGCGGAAAAATTTCGCAATAAGTTGCTTTCTTCTTCAGATAGAATCATTGTAAAAATTCTTCAGCATATTCAGCATTTACAGAATTTGGCGGATAAGTTTGCTTATCTTAACGATGGCTATATATTGGATTCGAATGACACAAAATGACGCAACGACTTTGACTGCAGACTGTTAGTACTGCGACAGGCAACGAAAATAAATTAATTAATACAGGCTCACTTGAATTGTTAAACTCTATTATGAAATTCAAGCTGGTGAATACTCGGCCCAATATTATAATAATGCTTTAATTATTCATTTCACAATTGCCATAAGCAATGTCATCTGTAAGAGTAGCTTTTCAAAAATTAAATTAATCAAAAATTATTTGGGATCAACAATGAGTACTATGAGGTTAACCAGAGTAGCCAGATTTACTATTGTCTATTCAGCAGGAGGTGTGTGACCTAAACATTGATGTAAGACACAGAACTCAAAATTGTATCTCATATAGTATTTGAAATTGAAATGCAGTGGGTTATTTAATTTTCTAGTTTTATTGGATTTCTATAACAAATGATTATATATATTTTGTTTGTATCGGTAATTAGACAATATTCCGTCAAAAATGCAGTAACACTTCTGGCTTTGTGACATGCTGCCGAATCATGCATAAAAATGTAGTTGTCATTGTCAGGGAACCACTCATTGATCTGCGGTAGTAACCGAGTTTCTAGTACTCGCTTGTATAGGTAGGTATGCCTTTGACTGAGATAACAGATTACATCGTGGCACTAACGGGGTGTTTAACACTCTCTACAAGGCAATAGGTGTAGATTTGTTCATCAGGGCGTCGTCTTACAAAAGAACTTTTGTCATTCAAAATTTGAAAGGTTGATTTGTCGGAAAAGCACATCTATAAATTAATAGAATTAATACCAGAAAATCGTGATTAACCAATTATATTGTTCGAAAAAGTTTTACTTACTCGACTTCAGTCTGCCACAGTCATATTTCTATGTTGTCTAGCCCATTGGAGTCGTTTCTTTTTCATGCTGTTGGTTAGATGTAGTTTTTTTAGAAAACCGTCGTTCTACTAGATTCTCTTCAACCAATCGCCTCCACATTGTCCTGTACGAAATCTTTAGCAACGTTCTTTTTACGATTTTATACATATGTTTCTAATTTTTCGATTGGTACCAGATGATTCTTTGTCTGCCACTTTGCCAATACGATTTGCCTCAAAAGGCTTTTTATTATCAATTTTGATTTTATTTCGATTGAGGACAGACTTTAAAATCCCGGTAATAACTGCTATCTCTCTCTGGGAATAGGTTGAGTGCAGTAACAACGTTTATATATCTCTACATATTCTTGGAGACGTGTCCAAAGCCTTGCCCATCCTGAAAATTTGAAAATGTGAGGTAATCGCGTCGAACTATTAATACAATGTAACATCGTAGATAAAACATAGCAAAAGTATTGTTATAGGGAGCATTACTTATCTTTTGGTTGTTTCAGACACAAAAGTCAGTTAAAAGTAATGAAGAAAAATCTAGGCAATATAAGAATAATACTGCAAAGCGCGATATAATAACTGAATGAGAAGAAACGTCATGCAATTGACAAATGACGCGCGTATTCTGTGTTGCCACTTCACTAAAAATATAATAATGATACCAGTACCTATTTAAGATAAAATAACCCTTTAAAGACAATATAGTTTATTCAAACAAATATAATAAACTATACATTACATTAATACGAGTACTAGGGACAATATATAATTTGGCCACCTACTCTACCTAAATAAGAGGGTGGCAAAATGTTCTGCCGCCCGGACGGCTGACATCTATGCTACGCCACTGGTCATAACCTGTTAAAAAGATGCCACAAAGACAGCATTTTGAATAAAACATAAGATTCCGTCCTTCCTCAACAAATAAACAATGTGTTAAGAGTACACAGCATAGGGATTTCATTTAATTGATCAAATAATTACCTTTCAGCAACCGAACCTAAAGCTACAACATCTTACTCATTGAGAATATAAAGAACAAGAATAAATATTGACGCCAGAGTTATTGTATGTGAATAAGCATCCGAAGGAACGATACCGATACCCATGAAAACAGTTTACATATTCCATTGATACATTTTTACGTACGGTATCGTGAGCGACGACATAGACACAACAGCGATCATTGTGTAGCTGTAGCCGTCAGTTTCACAACGGACGTATGGTCGTCATTGGTGCGCGTGTACCAGCCGGTCGAAAATTATCATTGACCTTCCTCACTGATCCAGACAAAAATAAAAACCGTATAGACGGTCAGGGTCAAATTGTGAACAAACATGAAAAATAACAGGCCGATCGCTAAACTGCGATTATCAACTGCAAGCGCACTGTAAATATTTGCGAATAAAAATGTTTACTTTGGAAAGCGAAGGCGGCCCGGACGAGCTGAAAAACCGGGACGGCGTAACTGCATAGGGATTGCAGTTCGCGCGAGCGAAATTAATCGATTCTCAATTACGCCCCAATTGTTTGAGTGCGACTAAAGTTGTAGTTAATAACGTGTATTTTTGAACTACACGCAAAAAGTTAAAGAAAGGAAGGAATTCTGCCGTATTGTTCATTTCATTTTTTAGATTTAAACAATTATAATTGTATCTTCACATGAATCAAATACAGAAATTTATTTTTGTTATATTTAAATAAATTCTATTAAGATAAAGAGAAATTCTATCAAAAATAAATTCACAGTGTTAATTATTATCACAAAATACAATATATACACTAATTATGTAATAAATTATGTTAAAATTATGTGATGTCATAATCTATCAATAACAATTTTGTTTTTCTTTATGGAGAGTGTCTTTTTACCAACTAGGGTTTATCTACACTGGACCTTCTGTCGAATATGGGCTCCGAACGATGCTTCTGGTTTTGCTCTCCCTGGATAATGGCGTAACTGAGATGGGTTTTATTGTCAGATTTTATGCCTTATCGAGCCATATCACAATTGTAAACAATCACACACATAAATTTACAACAATGCCTCGCAGGATTCGAATCCACGACTATCTTAAGTGTAGAAGGACCGTCCTGTCACTTGGACCGGTTTTCTCTGTCCAATTTCCAATTTCGGACCGAACTAGTATATTTTCCGAAAGAAATCTATAATTTATAACATTATAAAATTATTTTGTAATGCTAATTTCAGTAAGGCAAGTTCTCTGGAGTAGTTTCAAATGTTTTAAAACAGTTAATTTAACGTTGAGAACAAGAAACAAAACGAAAGTGTACGAAACTAACAAAAAGCAACTAAAAGTTTAAATCAAACGAAATAATCATAGAGTATGGGTATAAATTTTAATTGATGCTTTTTGGGATAAGAATAGTTTTAATAATATAAACTTGGCAAAAGCTTACTTATCAAAACTTTTGTTAAAGTTCTCAATAGGAAAAATTAAAGAAATCCACCATATTTTCCGGACATTACTCCTTCCGATTACTACTTATTGCAATCAACACCAGTCGGAGCTGCATCGTATTATATGAAAATATACTACACATTTATTAATTCTAAAAAAGGTAAAGGATGTTTTAGGTATGAAAACCGTAAACTGTCAGAATTATGCGAAGAAGTAGTGACTATTGATAGACAATATGTTGATTAAAACATCCAAAAAGGCTCCGTTCTTACACAAAAAATGCTCAATTCTCCTTTTGAAATGCTGAGACGTATGTATCTGTACCTCCAATACCTTAATTGATGATATTTAATTTCTATTGCTTCTTTTATACAATGTAATGTGTGGTCATAAATGTTCAGAGACGAGTTGAAAGTTTATAAATATCCTTAAAGCACACCAATTATAAATTACAATATTTTATTTAAGTTTGTGAAATATATGAATTTACTGCCAAAAAACAGCTGCTAAAATAGTTAAGTTTTTGTTAAATAAAATACGGGACATTTCTGAGTATCTTAAAACTAATTTTAAAGAGATTTAACACAGTCTGGATTGGTTTCAACATTAATTATATTATTTAGTGTCAGTTAAATCCCTTTGTTACTATAGAGTCTATTCTAGTGTTCCTTATTGGTCAGGCTATTAAAACTATCTATTTTGAAATGATTGTTGTCTTATACAAGAAGCTTGTTTTAGTTTCTCTTAACCCAATTTGTCGATTATTTCACATATGTAATGTTAGCATTTGCTCCGAAAGGAGCTTCTTTATCTTCTTCTTTAAAATATCAAGCTCAATTTTAAAAAATAACCAGACAGATGAGTTCTGTACTTGTACCAGATATATTTTTTCTGGTATCTTTCACAATATTAATACGTTTATCGAATGACATGATGATACGAAGTTAATGTTATCTTTAATAATTTTGTATAATTTATGGTAACCTCAGTATTTGTTCAATATAATTTTTTTAACAATAATAAATACACGATATATTTTTTTCTAATACATTTTATGTGTCCTGAATAAAAACTTGTATGTTATGTATTTTGAAGGAAATATGCCCCAGTTTATTATTATATTCTTCTTTTTTAAACTTTCCAAAGTTATAAACGACTTCAAAGTTTCGGTTTTTCTTATTTATTTTGCTGTTGAAATGACGTATTCGGAAAAATGATCTTAGGCCCTTGCTTATTTGTTACATCTAATGTTTTCTTTATTATTTAAATTCTTTTAAATATATCTTCATCACAGATATTATTATTTTTGATGTGACATGAAGTGAATGTTGACAGTTGGCTCACGATCCCATGTCATCTATTCTATAAGAAAAACATTTATTTGTCACCGCATAATTCGATTATGTTATTCCCGAATTAGTGCCAATTTATGTCAAAGTTATATATAAGCCGGAACGTTTGACATATCGATAAGACGTCCCACTTTTTAGCTCGATGCGACCGACGCATCCACAACCTACCGTGGCCGTCGCGTCCCAGCTTTATTTTTAAACATTTGAAACTTTGTTAATACAATCCAGACTGTTCACTAGTTCAGTTTGCACGAGCTGCTCCTCCCGAATCCTCCGCTTTCGACGAGTTATTTGTCATCGGCCGGTCTCAGTTTTCACTCTCACCGAAGAGGTTTCGACTTCGAATAAACTAGCCGCTGCTCGTGACCTATTTCTCGTTATCTGTCGAATTTTAATAATATTTTTTTCCAGTGGGATAATTATGATGCACTTTACCGTTTAACAAGCGTAATTGTGAGTGGTGAGAATTGATCTATACTGTGATAGTTGAGTGTGAACCGGTCTGTGATAAAAAGTTCAGTGAATTTCGACGAAGATGATGAAAAAGGAGAAACCCATGATGTCGGTGACGGCCATCATACAAGGAGCTCAGGCTGCTCAACATTGGGGACGTGGTTTGGGCGCGTTTGTCACACCTCAGATGACTTTAGGTATAATTATAGCTAATGGTAGTAATTTAAACTTATAAGAATATTATATCATTAAATAAATCCATGGGGTGCCAGCAACTTTATTATCTACGTCCTGCATACACTGCAGAAACTGTTATTAGTTATGAGCTCAGAAAGAAACATAAGAATTATTCATACGAAGGTATCTATTTAATAATGTACTCGAATAAAGACAGCGAAATGTGTAGACGGTCTAATAGATTTCAGTCCAATAAAGTGATATTAACCTGGATATTAAACAGATATAAATATTTTATATCAAATTGAAAAAAAAACTAATATATATATTATATATTTTGTCCTAATAAAGATGTAGGGGTTTATGTTATGTTACATTACACTAGACAAAGAATTCATTATATTTCTTTATCTTTAAATAGTTTAATACTATTTTGGTATTTATTAGACTTATGGTTTTACGAGCTATTTGTTTTTACAATAACCTTATTTTTTTTATTTATACGATTTTTTTATTTTTTATTTTTCTTATCTATTTCTGTCGTGTATGTCTTTTCGATATTATTCTCTCGCGTTTTATATTTTTTAATCTTTTTCATTCATTCATTGTAATATAACACGATATAATAAGTAATTTGACATAAAAAAACTTAGTGGCTCAGAAACTTCATTTTTGAAAGTTGAAAGAAAAAAGCTATTATATTTAACGATGCTTGTAATTTTAAACAGCTAACTAATTAACTATGGTTATATTTTTTTATAATCAATTAATCAAGATGATACCCCATACGATTACGATACTTTTCAAAAAAACATGAAAATTTTTAAAGACCCTTTTCTTAATTTTCTTGAACAATTCAGTTGTTTGTTTATTCTTTTTATTATCTAGCTTCAGTTAGACTACGTGGGAGATCAAGGCTGTCTTGGGACGAGTGTTCGTGAAAATCAACCTTTTTCTGCAAAATTTAATTTCAATTTAAACTATCCTGACTTCAGACCCTCCACCAAATAAATATTGTAGGGATGCAATTTTATGGCGAGAACAAAAAATCGCTGCAAAGTAACGTTTGTTAGACTAGTAGATAAAATGTTCGAACTTTCTCGATGGTTTTCTCAGTCCGTGCAAGTGAGTATCAATGAGTGCTCAGACACTCAAATTTGAAGGTTCTTCAATCGAAAATAATTTTAAAAAATATTCCATCCAAAGAATGCAGTTGCTTCAATCATTAAAGCTACTGTACATTTCAGCAATTGTATAATGCATGGTATTGTGAATGCTATGAGCACCATGTAAGAAAGTTCATGATGGCGGAAGACTTTTTATTTCGCTAAATGCTATTTTTTTTACAAAATCCGTTATTTGAGGCTTATTTCGCAGTCGTTATGTATGAATCCCAAGAGAATTTCGATTCCCTTTTTAATATGGTTAGCCAGATTTGTTATTCCCAAATATAAACAATAAGAGCAACGTTGTGATAAATGTGATACTCGATTTAGTAATAAAATATTATGTGTCTGTTTGTTTCAGGTGCTTACAGTCACAATAATCTGAAGCACTTTTACTTTCTGATTGTTTACACAACATCGTTGGGTTTTTCCATTATTTCTAGGTAATAATGCAATTTAAATGACTTGGATAAAACATATTTGACCGACCATGTTTTCGTCCATCCAAATCATACTTCGATGAATTACATTTTCATCTCATTGTTTTTTTAAGATAATATTTTTATGACTGTTTGGTACTCGTATGGTTTAACTACTTTATAATCGGCCGCAGTAAATTTATTTCAGTTAAAATTATATTTAATTCAGTTTAGGTTATATAAGAGCTTATTAATTAGAGCTTTTAAATTAAGAAAACCTAAATTAATTTACTTTAAAAATTGTTTTATTTAACGCAAAGAAGAGGTGACTGGTTGAATAGCGACAAAAGCGACACTGAGGGTTCTTAACCATTAGAAAACGTAGCAACTTGTCTCACTTGTTCACCATTCAGGTAGTTTTAAAACATCTTCAGGTAGTTAGCAGCGATCTTGGTAGTTTTTTTGCTATGAACTCTGGAGTTTCAAAAAGTTGTGTGCACCATTACTCCAAAGAATTCGGAACTATTAAGAAACTGTTAGCATCCGTTTCTTTTTGGCTACGACAGGAATTTAGTTCGTGGATTACTTCCAAACTGATAAATAAATAAGTAGTATACGATAAGTACAAGTAAAATACAATTAGCCGAAAAGAAAGTCACATTAATTTTTGAAAATAATTTAAAAGTTAAAACGGTTACAAATATAACATTTTGTTACTTTATGTCATTATTATAATTAAATGGTGATTTACCATAAGTATCATTTCAAAATACACATAAATGGATATATCAATCATCCTTTTGTTTAATATTACGCTATACATCATTGATAAAAATAATCATAATACAAACAATTGGACAAATCAGATGCTATTTCTAAAACGCAAATTTCGCTTGTAATTGCATTTAATCGCCTGTGTAGAATCAACTAGCACTAGGAAATTAGAAACAGCATAAGATAAATATTATTACGGACTTCTAGCTATTCTCAGGAAAATATTTGCATTTGTTGAAACTTGAATATTGTTGACAACAAAAGTGATGTGTAATGTGCACTAACTAGTTTTAATATAGTCTGTTATTTATTTTAAGCTTTAGAAACATGATGCTGATTTAAGTTAATATGACGTTTGACGAAAGATAAATGAATCAAGCTTTCTTTTAGCCATTAATTTTAATGTTCTTCGTCAATAAAGAAATTCACTGTGTGAAACTTTATTGGTCTGAACTTTGTAGAGTGATGTGTTGTTGTAAATGGTATTTTACCAAGGACAGGGCTAATAATTTTTTTTTTGACTTCATAATAATGTAATAATCTAATTCTACAATTATTGATTATACATTTAAATTTTTTTATAACATCTTATCTTTTTTATATCATCTTATTAGATTAGACGCTTAGTACAATCTTATTTATACATTAATTTATTACTATACTTAATTTGTTCTTGGATTAATTCACAAGCAAGGTGAGTGAGAGAAAATACATCGATATGTATTCCTCAATTATAAAATTATATGTGATTTACTGAACTTTCAGCGTCATTTGTGGTGATGAGATCACAATGATACTCAATACACCACTTCTTTCAATTCCCAAGCTTTTTCTTGGTTTCGTTGGAGGTATTCTCTTGGTATCTTGCGCAAAGAATAATGCTTTTTTTACTATATTTTAGGGTCTCCTTTTTACCAACTAAGGTTTGTCTACTATTTGAGTTCCGAACTACGGTCCTCGACTTTAAGACTGGCGAGTGACCAACTTGGAGATCATTACAGAAGACATCTGGTCTTACCCAGCCTAGTTACTGGTGTGACTGGGATCATTTTCCTTATCGGATTTTGCATTTCCTCCTAAGGACAATCACAAAAGTCAAACAAGTCAAAAAGTCATGCCCCAGCAAGATTCATCCTGCGATTGTCGCAACGGCAGGAGCATTTTATATTTTATACACAAGAATGTTTTTTTTTCTTGTCAGGCTCAAATATAATCATACATCGTGTTTTAACTCTTAAAGAGTTTAAAGAGCTTAAATTACTTTTTAGTAAATTCGTAGATCTTCTTTTCTACAGATGGTTAAAGACATTTCAATCAATTTTATATCAATGCCAATTAAATTTCCAGTCTAATTTTTTTAATAAATTTACGTGTCACAAGGGAAAATCGTATATGACATAATAGGCTGATTCTATTGCAAACAGTACTGAATACTTGAATACAGTTGTTTTGAAAGACATTTCAACTTTCATAAAGAGATGTAGTATTTGGCGTACTCCTCAACTGTTCATCATATCCTTTTGACCTCCATTACTGTTCATCATATCCTTTTGACCTCCATTAAAGTATACTAATAAATAACACTCAATATTTAATTAAGAAATAATTGGTAGAAGATATTGTTTTCTGGTTCTTGTTTTTCTAATTATGTTGTCATGTCAACATGCCGGTTATTTAAAATCTGACTTATTGAATTGCTGACCCAAAAAAAAAACATAAAATCAAATTTTTCCGTAATTTCACCCTCGTTTAATGATGTAAATTAACTTCAGTCAAATCTGGGACTGTTTTGAATATCTTGTTTTTTGTTCATACGGTTATTGTGCTGTTGAGTAAGAAGAGATATAATCTGGAACATAAATTAGAAAATATACACAATTATTTATAGGAATTAATTATTTTGTAAAGATTCAAATTCACCCCTCATCAATAGAAAAATATTTTATGTATAATAATATTTTCTTTATAATGGATAATATTGTAGATTAATAGTTTGATTAATAAATATTTTTTCCTATACAATCCTATAGAAAACCAAAGTTTTATTGGCATTAAAGTTGCATATATCTAGTAACTTATTCAGTGAGATCATACTATAGCGCGTCTGAACGTAACAGTCTCTAGAATATTCTAGAGATAGATCCATCATTTTCCTCATATTTTGCTATTTCATTTTTAAAAAAGAGGCAAATGCGGCGTAGGCTTATCAAGAATTATATGTTGTTTATGGTAATAAGTGCTTAAGTTAATGATGAATTTCGTTCTGGTTGGCCATCATTGAAAAATTCGATGAAATTGTTGAAAATATTGAGATAGGCCGACATATTGAAACATCGACATTTCTCGATACTTGGGTTGGGTGACAAATTTAATGGACCGAGTTTCCATCTACGAATTGCTGCTGAAATGAAATAAAATCGAACCATTTTATAACGAATAATTATGGGTAATGTGAGAGCATATGAAAATAATGTCCAGAGAATGTTCGGGTCAAAAGCTCGATAAGCTTCATACACCGCTGACGCCAAAAAGCCCATTCCGACGCCAAGGAAACTGATGTTATGTGTTTGGTTGGATTAGATATTATGTTACCAATTAAAGCGATTAAAGAATTGCCTTCTCAAAATCAATAGGAAGGAGCAGTGTTTTATCTTAAGTTTTCTTTTAAAATTTAATGACAGCTTTTTAAAGCATCAGCACTTCCTAAGCACATCAAAATGTTTTCCCTTATTTTTATTCAGTTGCTTTAATTTTTTCTTTTCTATAATAGTGTGTTTTATTGTTTGACGATGACTTAATAGAGAAACAATAAATAAAATAATTTCATTTGCATAGAGTGGGCATCTTGATTTATATTTTTCCGTTCTTCAAGAAAGTACTATATCCGATTATTTATGGAAAACAATTTTGGTTAAATGCAGTAGGAGATCCAGGATCTTCGGCGAAATCGAATTTCGTAAAGTGGCAGATAAGGTTACCGTATAAACAGCAAATGCAATGCTTTATACAGTAGAACTTCGTGTATTATGCAAAGTGATGTCAGCACAAGAATTTGAATGTCTATTGTTAATTCCTAATAACCTCCTTCATCTATTTGATCAAATATTTTATGGAGTCCTTCCTTGGACACTTTGTTGCCTGCCACAAATTTTCCAAAATAATTCAGGAAATTTATGAATATCATCCCTAAAAACTGTTTGTCATTTTAGCAAAGTAATTAATCGAGCCATTTTCTAACTTCTTCTAGGTACTGCTTTGCAAGCGCATATGGAGTGCGATATGTCCTATCCAAGTTCTTTTAACGATTTCTTGGTCGGTTTTGCTTTATGAGACGGCACGTTATCGTACTGTAAAATCACTTTACTGTGTCTTCAGGCCCACTCTAGACGTTTTTCGAACATGGTTCAAATTGATCCTTTGCTGTTGGTAGCAATCACTATTAACTGTTTCATACAATTTCAATAATAGTTCGTAATAAACTACGCTAATTTGGTCCCACCAAACATAGAGCATTGTGTTGCGACCAAAACGATTTGGCCTTGGAGGCGATCGGCCCACTTCGTCACGTGATAACCATGATTTTTTGCGTTTAGGGTTTTCAAAATAAATCTACTTTTCATCACCCGTCACTACTCGTTGCGGAAATGACTTCCCATCATACCTTTGAAGCAGCATTTCCCATCTTTTGGATTTTCCCCATAGGCCGTAATCGATCGCTAATGGTTTCTTTGGCAAAATTTAAAGCTTCTACCAATTGTTTTTGAGTTTGAGTTAAGTCTTCATCCAATAACTCTTACAGTTTCCTATCTACAGACTTTTTCGATCTACCAGAACGTTCTTTGTCTTGCACATCGAAACCACCACATTTGAATTTTCGAAACTACGCCTCACATGTTTTTAAGGTTAGAGAATGCTCACAAGTTTCTACAAGTTTTTCTTTAGATTCAATAAGAAAAGTAATGTGTGTCGCAAAAGCACGTTTTTTAGGCACGTTTCTTTCTTAGAATATGACATGTATAGCTCGTTATATATGCTTGAAGTCACTAGAATAAAATGACTGATAATATGTATCAAATCATTGCAGATTTAAGCCTAACGACATGTGTTTGAAAAACCGGTAATGACTTTCCGACACTTATGGTATATGAACAGTACATTGATAATAATTTAAAAAATATAAAATTAAAATTAAAATTCTGTTTATATTATGGTTTAAATGCCTTAGTTATCAATCTTGCAACATCAGTTTAATATGCCAAATGTATTTTTTTAATTATTATTTGTTACTAGTCGATAATAGTATTATAGAAATAAGTTTTTTTTTAATTCTTTTAATTGGGTTTTTGCTTATACAAAATTGGGTAATAATCAATAGTGTTTATTAGCTTAAAATACTTTTTTTTATTGGGACACTGTTAAACTCTATTCCTCCATTCTTCTCACATATTGTCTGAGTCATTTTATAGCATAAATCAGTGTTAATTAAAGACATATAATATTAAAACATTTTGAGCAAAAAGATCAGAAGATTATTTATGACATTTTTAATACCCGTCAAGTAATTTTTCGAAAATAAAACGCGAAGATTTGGAAACATTTGCAAAACCGAGAGGTTTCCAGAATTTCCGAGATTTTATTTCTCAGATAAACAACCTCCAAGTCACGTTCGCGTTAGACGCTCTTTTTTAGTCCACAAAACCGTGCACACAAAAAATCGTAAAATATTTTAAATGTAAACGGCGTATTGTTGCCATTGACGTTTGCGCGTCCGAAAACCAAACAAACACATTTTCTCTTTGACTGGTGCTGCGGAAATGCATAATGCATGGAGCGCCAAAATACGCGAACCGTAATTTAAGTCGCACAGTCAATTTGACATCCTGACAGTCGAGAGCGTCCAGAACGACAGTTTAAATGCGTTTCTATTTATTTTAGACGTCGCATCTTAATTGTCGACCACGAAAATTTGTGCAACATTCTTTGTCGACTTTCAGTTGATGTTTTTTTCTTATTTTACCATCATAAATATTATTTAGCACATTGTTGGCTGGCAGAGTAGCTACTTTTAAGTATATGCCGTAAATATGTTCATCATTATCATCAATCCATAGTCTGTGTTCGAAGAGAAATCTTCTAAAATACGCCGGTGTTGGTGCCGTAAGATTACACCAACTCTCGTCATTGTTGCCTTCAGCTATTTGATCAAATGTTTTTATGGAGTTCCTCCTTGGACTCTTTGTTGATTGCTACATATTTTCCAGAATAATCTATATGCATATAGATTGATAGAGTTATAGTTTATAATTGTAGTTTTGCTTTCTATATCACTGTATATGAACAACACATTGATAATATTTCAAAAAATATAAAATTAAAACTAATAATAAGAAACAAATAATGAAATTAGAAAATTTAAATTAAAAATTCAATTTAAATATTATGGGATTTAAAGTTCTCAATCTAACAATATGCAAATATTTTTTTAAATTATTGTTTGTTACTGGTCAATATAGTACTATAAAAATAAGGCTTTCAAGTAGACTAAATGGTTTTACTGTTTTTTTTTTTTAATTCCTTTAGTTGGGTTTTTGCTTATACACAATTAAACTGATGTTAGTACCGTATGATTTCACCAAATTTCGCCATTGTTGCCGATCTATCGCAACCGTTCTAACCGCGGATTGTCATATCATTTTTGCATTGTAAGTTCTTGTTATGCTTTTTAACCAGAAGTCCATTTTCATTCGCCAAACTTATCTGCTATCGCATAAATAGATTTCATATGACTAAACAAGTCTTAAGTTCCAACTCGAACAATACCTTGTTATTAATGATAATTTAGTCAGAATGCTTTTCTTCTAAGCTGAGTCTCGCTCTAGATGCATGCAAATATATTTAACATTCTCTGTTTTCGGGAGTTGGCTATTTTCCATTATATATTCTTTAGATTCTTTGATGCTGTTTTTCGATCTTCGTATAATGGTAAGACTGCCGTATTGTCTACTTTTGTTGCCAAATTACTGGTTTTGTTCTCGGTAGCTCTATATAGGATATACAATATAGAACCCAGTACACGGTCTTATAGAACTCCTGAATTTATTAGGTGTTTTATGAATTGAAAATGAGGATGAGAAAGAAGTTTTTCACGAAAAGTACCGAATTTGAAATACTTCTGAGGTCACAGTGTCCAGGTTTTGGAGGTCTACATAAAAATTGGCAAAATAATGTTACAGTGTACTTGAATTCTGCATAGGATTTATCGAGCTAAGATGCAGACTTGCCAAGCGTCTTTTAGAAATCTTTCTTGTACATTGCAGAGATAATTAATCATCTGTTAGATCTGGTGGATTGTGGATTGGACTTTTCTTGTGGATTAGCTTGTTTCGATTGAACCAGGCCAATATGATCAATATTAGTATCATATTAATATTTTATTTGTCTCTGATAAAATGACGTAATAGTGAAAATCCGGTCGTATGACTTTAAAATCATCTATTAGGAAAAATTTAATTACTTTTGCCACAGATTATCCAACTATTCTCTTTAATATTACTTCGGGCGAATTTTCTTATATTCAAAGTAGTGTTCACTTCAAACCTTCAACAATGCAAAATATTGAAACATGTTAAACATCATGTGATGCAAGACAATCAAATTAGATTAAGAAACTTTTTAATGTTTAATGTTTTTCTCATTGTTCAGTATGTTTGTCGAAATAATACGAAAATTTCCTGAACTTCAGCATACCCATTCCAATGATCGTCCAAGACCTAAAATTGACCTACTATGGTGTGTTTTTTAACAAATGTTTGCATTTGCAACAACTACGATCTGTATTAAAGTATTCGGTCTTCAAAAATTATTACTTTAAATCTTGGTACAACTTTCTTTTAATCATGGTAAAATAATAGTTTTATATTATTTACTTCTTTTAAGTTTTACCAACAGCAAAATACTTGATTTTTGAATTAATTAACCTTTTCTACTATAATATATACTTGTTATGACAAATCCTCAAAAAAACATCCTTATTATAATAACACTGTGTTTGTTTCCTTTGTAAATTACGTTATAATTAGCTGTATTCCACGTCCTTTAAAGATATGGCTATAGTGTAATTAATCATATTTAAACAATACTATACCCTTAATTAAATACAATATCTGACAAGGAAACGATTCATTATTTCAGATATCTGTATTTGTAATTTTCTACTATAGAATATATGTTGTTTGAATAAACCATTATTATTATTATATTTGATTTTAAAATCCTAAACAATGACTTTAAAAACATAAAAAGCATCGTAGAGATAAAAATAAAACTAAATTAAGATCAACTTATCATCAATATAATCTAATATAAAACTCTTACTAATATAAAATATAATATGTATAAGTACCACGTATTGATATATAAGTACTGTAATTTTCTAAAATGCCTTATCATGACTTAGTTTCACCGAGAGCTAAAAAAGCTCGAATGAGTGAATCATAATTCCAGACAGTGACGATAATTTTTTCAATATACAAGAGACTACATAACCATTACCTGAATTCTTAAAGGTTCTTATCCAAAGAGCCTGTTTAGTGTGTATTAACTACAAACTTGACGTGGATTAAAACCTGGCAGTACTAAGACATGACAACAGCACCAATTCTACACACAGTGAAATATAATCGCATTTCATATGACAGCATTAAAGATAGAAGAAGTTCAAGCACCGGAATGTAGAACTGAGTAAAAAATTTAATTAATTATTGCAATTATTGTGCGTTTTTGGAGTTTCGAAAGGGTCGAATGAAAGTTTCAAGCACCCCTGACTCCTGGTCAGACGTTGATTGCAGAACTCCAGCAGCCAATTGAATAAAACATAAGGAACTTGATCAGAAAATACCATTTTTGGGCAACATACCAGGAAATTCATCATGTTGCATCACAATGGCAATGTTACCTCCGTCACTATGAACCTTGTCCAGTCTAGCAGTGTGAGATTTACCAGTTAGAGTCGGAGTTGTAGTTCCTAGAAAGAGTTCTGGACAAATTAACTTCGGAAACGTTTGAAGATTAGTTTTAATTGCCAATCGGTATAATGTTACAAATTATGCAACGTAACAGTACGGTTGCAGAGCGGGAATAAATTGAATGTCAGCCATCAGCAGCAGAAGTTTATTTTATAACTTTTTCTGTTTCTCGATATATTTTGTTGTACATACATGATGGATAAAATGCTTGGTAGATATACTACAAAAAGATCAACTCAAAGGTGGCCTCTAGCATTTTTTACAATATTCTCGATATTTCCTGCCTTGCATCATTTATTCTGTATTATGACAATAATAAAATGATTGTTAAAAATCGTATGAACGACGATTATTTTATCGGCAATTGGGCAGAGAGCTATGTACTCCATCCGTTGAAAGTCGTTCGAATAATGGACAAATTATGAGGCATTTCTCAATGAAAGTGGCGATTGAATATCTTCTTGGTCGAGCTATCAATCCGAATGCGCATCAGCGAACATCACCTGTATGTTCAGATGCAGCTCGATTCAACTGGGAGGAAAAAGATTACTGGTGTATGCTATCAATGTCTCCAAAGTGAATTTAAAAAACGTCGCAAAACTAGAAAAATATGTTCGGTATATGAGAACCCTATTTGTGACGAACACTGTATTACAACCACGACATGTGAAGGATGTACGAAATAATTTAATGTTTTAGGTGGTAGGTAAATGATGTGGATCGGTGAATGGAGGTAAAACGAAATGAAACAGTGGTGTTTACATTATGTGACCGTTATTTATTGGCTATATAAAAAATGTGAAAAATACAATTAGATAAAATGGATGGCAGCGGATTTACTTGGAGACGAGGCTTGGGCAGTCGATGGTGGCACATCTAAACCAAACGATGGTTGAGCACTGAATGAATCGAAATACCCTTCAATAACATTCCAGATAAACGTCTCGGGGTTGCCGCCAGCTATTCGTTATCGCGTTCTAGTTGGCGTGGCTGACACCCCGCCCATGTTCAACATCTGGGATTATATTTCTAGATATTTTGTACACCGTTATTCCACGATGTAAAATTCGACATGCCTCAAAGTCGCTACAATGTACTTCAATTTTTATATGGCACTGTATCATAATAAATAAAATAATGTAAATAAATAAATAGTAAAAGAATGGGAAACGATATTAATAAAATAAAATATAACGGAGTTATGTATTTCTTACTTACTATTTTTGTTATTATTTATAATAATAATTATTGTTTAAATAAAAAAAAATACAAACTATATTGTCTATTATCAATTTAAAAGGCAAATTAACTAAATACTTTAATAAGCAGTCTCTGAATTGTGTATAAACCCGTCGTTCATATACATTATTAACTTCAATTAATTAATTGATTGTTAAAAAATTTTACGAAAAATGTGTGTCCATTTGGGATCCAGACGGCCATAAAAAAATTTTAAAGAGAAGTTAATATATTTTACCTGCGGATTTAAATGGATACCCGGGTGCCCGGTCATTGACTTGCAGTTTTTATCTTGATTGGTTTGAAGAAAAGAAGCCATACTTGCGAACTATATAGAAAAAGGGAAACTAATCATTATCTGATGATCCTGATGCATCATATTTATTGAGACTGATAGTTTGCTTGATCTACGCTGCATAAGCAATAATTATTTTAAAATATTTACAGGTGTTTTTTTATCATTTTTTATGGTATTCATGGTTATATTCCAAGAAGAAAAATGTAACTAAACTTAAAAAAATTAACCTTGTTAATATTTTTCTGAGGCAATATCGTAACCTAACACTAATAGTTTGTCAATGTTAAATTGTTCTAACAAGACTAAAATAAAGAAAAAGATACAAAAACAGACAGTGAATGAGAAATGCATTTAGAAGGTTCTAATCAATTCTAATTTTAAATAGATTAGGAACGCTACACTCGCCGATACGTCACTCAGTGCGGCAAAGGTCAGTACTTAAATCTCATGTAGCATTCCGTTCGAGAATAAATTTCACTCAGATAATGTTCGTGAAAATAAGGTCAAGTGCAGCGCAATGATTCAGACTATTTCAAGCGAATTAATAAGTTCAGTTTTATTTTTTTTATAATCGTTTGGCAATATTACCTGCTTGTTCTCGCTAACTGATACAGCAGCTAATATTTTATAATTTTTGGTCTAGTATTAAAAAGTAGTTTAATGTTTGTTTCGCTCTAATAGGATATATAGCTTCATTCACGGAAAATGAATGTTTTAATGAAAAATGTTATGTTTTTAATATATATTTATAGATATACACTATACAATTTGAAAGATAAGAAAAACAGTGCGGGTAAATGAAACAAAAATTATCAATATAGCTAAACATTATGTTGTCAATTCCCACGAATTGTTTACTAATATAATTAATCAGAAATATACAGTATGCTGTTTTGATCTGTGTTATCTTATGTTATACGAGGGTGGTCTGATAAGTACTTAGCATCACCGTCCGATGGTACCACTATCGCAAGAAAAAATTATTATCGAAAAGTACATTCTCGTAGACGGCTACTGTCGAAATTTCAGCCCCATCGGACTCCTAGTTTTGTTTTATGCACGTATTCATCGTATTCTCCGGATTTGGCCTCGTGCGACTTCTTTTTGTTTCCGAACTTGAAAAGGTCACTCGCCGGACGGAAATTTTAGTCGAATGAGGAGGTCATCACCACCCACTTTGCAGACTTGGAGTTGTTGGAGCATCGCTAAAAGGAGATTAGTTGAGGAATAAATTGCCACTTTTCCAAAATTTTCGTTTCTTTTTTTCTTCTGCTTTTGTAGGCTAAGTACTTGGTGGGAATAAGCCTGTTGTAAGTAGCATACATTAAATTTAAAAAAAGATTAGATTTTTTTAAAATCTCAACGTATTGAAGTTTAACAAGCCGGCTACGCAGCAAAACAAGACAGCATCCTAAATAAGAAAAAAATTATCATATAAGAAGAGTTTCTTACCTTGAATGGTAACCAACGAAATAGATATGAGAAAAAGTATGGAAAAGACGACCAATAACAAGGGAATTTAAAAGGATCTCAAATAATAATTTAAGAATATACAGACAAATAAATTCGTGATCAGAAAAATATTAAAACTTCTAATATTGCACAGAAAAAAAAAGCAAGGCATTACTCAAAATACAGATGAGGAATAAACAAAAGAATATAAAAACTTTAGAATAAGGAATTGGAAATAAGGAAGATAAGGAATTGATGAGCGATGATGACAAATGTGGACAAAAGATAAAAAATCAATAAGGAAGAAGAAACAGATAAAAGAAAATATAAAATGGTAACTGGGCAGAAACTGATCAACTCGTTGTTCATTACGTTTTCCACACAAAAAGTCGATTTTACCACAGTTTACATAAATTTATAGCGATTTCGTTCACGTTTCATTCGACAGATATGTCCAAACCACTGTAACGAATGAAATGACTTCATACGATCTCGGAGAAAAACATGTAGAAGATGTTTTAATCATCGCTTTTGAAAGACCTCAAGCTTATTTCCGACCGTAACAGTGTTCTAAGAGCCACACAAAAGGATTGGTAAGATATGCGTTCGGACGAGTCGGATTTTAATCTTAACTATAATATTTTCAGCTTGGCCAAATTCGGTTTATTACTTCAGCGATAGATGCTACTTTCTTTTCCTATCATTTGTCTTCTCTCTTCCACGTTTACTCTAACTGAATCCCGTTGAACTTAAATATATCACTTGACGATTCCTCAAGCAGTATCAGCTAACTAAATCGTAATATATCTCGATGGTAGGTTAAACTGGAAACATCATGTGAGACAAAAAGCAGAGAAAATTAGACTAAAAGTCAAGCAACTGTACTGGTTAGTGAGAAGATATTCTCAACTTGATATAAAATTCAAGAGATTGGTTTAACTGATAAATCAAAAAGCCTATTTGGACCTATGGGGTACAAATATGGGCTTGCACTAAAACATCAAACCAACTAGTAGTCCAACGCACCCAAAACAAAGTTGCGCCATGATTTCGGGATCAAATGGATACACGAAATGATCCAAGATTTCGCCCTAAAAGTGGAAGCAATACAGCTACTGGACAACACGCAAGAAATCAAAAGATTGAAGCGAATAAAACCACACGAACTAGTGTAATGTATTGTTAACTTTAGCTTAAGTAGATTAGTTTTATTCTAATTTGGGAAATACATACTGATGTATTAATCCCGTACACGCCTTGCTTGTACATTAATACAAGTACAACAGAACAGTAGTAAAAATTAATTTGTAAATTAAGTTTGTACTAAGCATATCGAATGTAAGAAGTCATATGTGGAAGCCTCAATGTCTGCATAGTGAACGCCATATCTGTTTTAAAAATATTTTCGGATAATTGCATTTACTACTATATTGGTGTAGGTCTACCTTGGCGACATCGACTCGGATCTCATGAATTTGACAAATTATTTTGCATTTTCATGAAGCCATCGTAAGATGCCTGAAGAAGTTTTATAATTTTTAGGAGAATTTGTTCAGTTTTAAAAGCTGCCCAAAGTACAGAGTGCCATATGTGGAATGAAAATCGGTAAAAACGATGGTCGCATGCTTTCCAAGTCTTATTCGTTCTTCCGTAAACTGGTGAAGTACGAACCTCTTATATATAACCGCTATCCGGCATAAATCCACCTGCTCTTTGAAGTTTGTCTCTTCGCGAGGTCTTCGAAGTCTTATTTGTATGATTTTGATTGGATACATTACTCCACAAATATCTCCGGATTTGGCGCATGCGCACTCTCCTGCATAGAACACGCCATTGAAAAGAATAAACTATATTGCCTCCCTTTTCTAATGATGGTATATTCTTTTCGAGTCGATCGATACAGTCGATCAAGTCAAAACAACAACAAAATCTAGAATATTCAGATTTTGTGTTACATTAATAATTCTATACTAATAATAATTATTATTGTGTTATTCTTGATACTCTAACATACACAGGTTTTAAAATATGGAAGAACAAGGGTAAGTGCAGAATGTAAGGTTAAATTTTTAAGTTATAAAATTCAAACAGTATCAATTTTATTTATAACGGGAATATTAGCTGCCAAATTTATAACACGTCATTTTCAACGACATCGAATAGGCATCAACATATACCAAAATTCAATGATAACAAAATCAGAGAAGAAAATGTTTCTTGTTGTGTTCGAAGTAGTCAAATCATTAATGAGGTTTGTCCATCAAGAATGGTAGCAAAAATTGTAACTGGTAATAATTACACATTTATTTTAAATGTAATATATTTTAGTAATGATTTAAGTTTTATTATATAGGTAAGATGTAAGAATTTGATGAGACTAAATGTCGAAGAATGTGAAATTCAGAGAAACAGGGAAGAAGAAATTAGACAGCATTTTGCTAAGATGTAAAAAGTGTACAGTGATACTATGAAATAATTAAATTTGCTAACAAAAGTAGACCTAGATCAAATAAACAACTATCAAATCAAATATAAAACTATCAACGACATCCTAATGATCTAATGACATGGAAAATACAATGTATTATATAAGAGTATAGGTAAATAAATTATGTTTTAAAAATAACGATGTATTGACTGAAATTTCTTCAGTTTAAAAGTACGATAATCTATTAATTTTAGGCTAGTAAATATACAATAGGTTAATCGAAAGCCCGAGGTAGTTCATTAATGGGGTTTGTAGATCAAGAATAGTAGCGAACATAGTTGATCATATTTGGAAATTTTTAGCAGAATTTCATGCTTTCATATATAGTGGCGGGCTTTTTCGTTTGGTTTTAACTATATTGGCTGGGTTTGATTAAAACAATTTTGGTCTTTTTTTGGTAATATTTATTTATATGGTTCTTGGAGTTATTGTTAATTGCTGAAATATCTAAATTAATTTAAAAATTTATTCAATAATTTTTTAAATGAAATGTGTTATTTCAAAAAAAAATCAATGTTTATTTCCCTCCTTACATATCATATTATCATATTTGTGTGTAGCATTTTTATTTACCTCCTGAACCTATTTACGTGTATATATATATATATATATATATATATATATATATATATATATATATATATATATATATATATATATACGACATTAAATCTAATAAGCTGTATGTACGCATGCGTCAAATCCAGAGATATTTGTGAAGTAATGTATTCTGTTTTTATGTATCCTGAATTACTTTTCTCGACAGTTGATAAGAGACTTTATAGATCCATAGTTTAATTAATGAATTACTTAAGTATAGTGGGATTACTTGAGAAGTTCAAGCACACTTATGTTGTGATATATAATTATCTAATTTCAAACCATCATCATTGATTTACATTCTTATCTGTTCAAAATATTCGTAGTAGCAAGGTCACAGTAAAAAAACACAAATTTGGACAGCATCCAACTTTTTTTTCAAGGATGTTTCGTAGGTCGCCCTTGACGTAAATATAAAGCGTTTGTCATTGGATCACAGACATCACAGTCATTCTTTTTCGCATGACGAGCCTACAATAGTAATTACCACGGATGAGAAAAAAACGCACAAACACACAATTTATAATGTTTGGAATTATTGCGACACACACGTCGAAAATTGCCTGCTAACGTTATTAATTATGTGTCCAAAATGTTAAATCGTTTCCTGCGCTACCTAAAAAAACAAATTATAATGAATTCAGTTTTCCACCGTTTATCTGTTCCCTTGATCTGTTTAATTTTGTTGTTTTGATTCAATTTTTCTGAAAATATATTTCATGTGTTGTATTAAAAAAAAGTGTAGAATATTAAAGCACACTATTTCAGCATTAATTAATATTATAAGGCCTATAAATTATTCTTAAAGGATTGACCACAGATAGTGTTAAGCATTTATTCGCATCGGGTACACTTCTGACCGTCACATAACGTCATGTTCAGGCCTCAAGTTTTACTTTTCAGTATCTATCATTTCAATAAAGTGTGAACAAAGTATATTTTCAGTGCGTTGAAAGTGTCTGAATTTGTTCCGAGTAAATCACATTTCTGGGATGTTTTACGACAAAAAAGCGTCTTAACGTCATCTAATACTGTATAAAGCTTGCTCCACCATGCTCCATCGATTTCAACATGCTGAACGCATTACTTGGTGAAACCACCAGTGGGGATCGCTATCGACTACAATTAATGCGTTTGACACGACCGAAATACGAGCCAAGATACAACAATGTTGCAAGACGGGTGAAAACATACTTGGAAACATTAAAATGGGAAGTGCCACCCTACCTGCCGTATTAGTCAGACATTGCTACTTCTGATTACTAACAGGTCCGACCTGTTATATAATTATCGCTACTAGAATTAAATCCATATGTTTTTAATTAGCCCTAACCCTCAAACGATGCGTGTATAAATTTGACAGCTGTCGGATCATTAGTTTGTGAATTATGATATTTTGTGTGAAGCAACTTTTATTATTGTGAAAAAAATGGATAAAAAGGAATTTTGCGTGTTGATAAAATATTGCTTTTTGAAGGCAAAAATACAGTTGAAGCAAAAGCTTAGCTTGATGCCGAGTTTCCGGACACTGCCCCAGGAAAATCAACCATCAAGGATTGGTATACTAAGTTTAGACGTGGTGAAATAAGCACCGAAGACGGTAAACGCAGTGGACGCCCAAAAGAGGTTGTTACCGACGAAAACATTAAAAACATCCACAAAATGATTTTGAATGACCGTAAATTGAAATTGAATGAAATGGCAGACATTCTAAAGATAACAACTGAACGTGTACATAATATCATTCACGAATATTTAGGTATGAGAAAGCTCTGAGTAAAGTGGTTGCCGCGCGAGCTCACTTTTGACCAAAAGCAACGACGAGTTGATGATTCGGAGCAGTGTTTGAGGATGATCAAGCGTAATAAACCCGAGTTTTTGCGTCGATATGTGACAATGGATGAAACATGCCTCCACTCTTTCACTCCGAAGTCCAATCGACAGTCATCCCAATGGACTGCACACGATGAATGTGCTCCAAAGCGTGAAACAACGCAACAGTCGACTGGCAAGATTATGGCGCCGTATATTGGGATGCGCATGGAATAATTTTCATTGACTACCTTGAAAAAGGAAGGACCATCAACAGCGACTATTACATAGCGTTATTGGACCGTTTGAAGGACAAAATCGCCGAAAAACGGCCGCATTTGAAGAAAAAGAAAGTGCTGCTTCACCAAGACAATGCACCGTGTCAAAAAATCATTAATTGGGCTTCGAATTGCTTCTCCACAATCCACGTTATTCTCCAGATCTGGCCCCCAGCGACTAGTTCCTGTTCTCAGATCTCAAAATCGTCGAATGAAGAGGTGATCGCCAAAACTGAGGCCTCTTTCGAAGCAAAAGACAAGTCGTACTACAAAAATGGTATCAAAAAGTTGGAGGGTCGCTATAATTAGTGTACCACCCTTGAAGGGAATTATGTTGAACAAAAAAAACTAATTTTGCCAGAAAATGTGTTTTACTATGTTAGGCCGGGGACTTTTCAATTGACCTGTTACTTGTTCCGACATATGAATTGTGACCTGTCTGAGCAGCGCTTCACTTCTTATGGAGATATTAAAAAATAGATCGATTCGTGGACAGCCTCAAACCATGCGTCGTTCTTTCCAGATGCAATCCGTAAATTGCCTTAAAGATGGAGGCAGGTAACGGCATCGATGGAGGGTTTTTCACAATAAAGCTTCAAATTAGAAATATCCTTTTAAACCATTTTATAGGGCTTATACAATAGACTAATTTCACTAAATTTAATATCTCTGAGAATCCTAAATAAAATTTTACAAAAGTTCGATTCTTTCAACTGCAACTAGTTCTTAAGCAACCCAAAAGTCTTCTCTCTCTTAAGTAATCTAATTAGATTGAATGTTTTCATACAGTACTTTTCAATATATTTATGGTTAAATTGGAATAAATAAATAATTTTTTTAGTAGTTTTTTATAAATAAATTAATGTGAAAAATTAAAGATATAACAGAATGAAAAATGTTCAAATATGACGATTACGAGGGAAAATGTAACATCATACAGACAGTTTTGAATATTAATTTAAAATTTTAAATAATAAAATAAAATTTTCGGTGATAAGTCAGGATTTAATGTTAGTTACCTCTGGCCGGAGAGTAATTTACAAGTCGGGATACATTTCTGCAGAACATAGGTGAAACGACTTAATAATAATGTAATTAAGTTGATTAATAGGCTTAGGAAAAAGCTAGGAATCTTCCTTCTTCTTTTTCTTTTTATTTTGAATAATATTGGACAGTTTATATTAACCATAAGAATCATCATCATAATCATATGTGTGTGTGTGTGGAAATGAACACTAAGAACTGGAAGAAGATTTGATTTCTCTTGATAAGAACTAAGTTTGTTACGTAAAATTATGTCTAACACACTAATAATAAATATATCCCTTATGAAACAAAACAAGAAGTGATGCTAAAATACAATACAAAACTTATTAAATCTTTTCTAGTACTAATAGCTCAATGTAATGTATAATCAAATTTAGTAAATACAAATTTTAAATAATTAAAAAATAAAATGCATTGAATTAGAAATCGTTCGGTTTCTTTATAAATTATATGTGTATTTTATAGTTAGGAAGCAGAATTATTTAGAAAGAAAAATATTGAATCTAGCCTGGCATAACCCACATGGTATAAGAATATATAACTCTTATTAAATGATATACACAATAAGAAAGTCATAATGGATTTGAAGAAATAAATAAGAAGACAAGTTAAATCTGAATAATTAGTACTAACTTATATTTTTACAAGACATTATTTTTAGTGCTTCGTTGTAAATTAATTGTTAAATTTATCTGATATTAAATTAGTTATATCTTAATAAATGTGGATATATTTAACACATCATTCAATAACTCTCCTAATGAGTTTAATTACTTACTCTGCTTTTGAAGTGATAATTCTTCCTAGAGAGATTTATTTATGATCGTTTTGAACGTCTTTTACCAACTATTGTCCATTCATCTGCCGATCAGACTCACACCAATTTAAAAAATCATTTTTATTTTACTTCAAAAGCTCTAAACAATTCACAACGACAATAAAATTACTCTTGCTCAAGTGCTCATGTAAAATTTTAAACATACTATCTTCTGGTATATTTAAGGCAGCTATCTCACAAAACGTTTTGCGTATATACGTAACAATTTTATTATATTCTTCTGAAGAATTGCCGATTTTAGAAGACCAGAGCGTTTAGCATCAATAGTAGTTGGAATGACATGAAATTTTGACTTGTATTGTCAACAATGTGTCAGATAGGAAACTTATTGAGTGATGTGTTATTAAAACACAAACAAATAATTACAAAATTGTAAAATAATTGTGATACAAATACATAATAATATGTGAACATAAAGTTTTCTTTATTTTATGAAAACTTTGATATTTAAAATTAAAATCAAACAAAGTGATTAATAGATTGTTTTAAACATTTACGTCACATTTCTTAATAAATAAACTAAATGTATACACTATATTCTAATATCTACTTTTTCTTTATTTAAGGTTATCCATGCGCCAATGGTGAGTACTAAATCAGAATGAAAAACACCTTTTTTATGTTCCATGTTGTCCGCTTCGCATTATTTATGACATGTCTAATTGTGCTTATTTTTGTTGAATGTAAGATCACGGCCATCATCCGAATTCATGGTGCTATTCACTGATTGTAATCGCTGTTCATCATGAACCATTAACATATCATGAAGTGCTTTTAAGCAATTTTGTTTGAGTATTGTCATGTTTTTTGTTATTATTGGGGGTTAGATCAGTGTTATTTAAAGAACAACAATGATCAAATCTTGGATCGATTAACGAAACAATATTCAAATAATTAGAATCGAAAGTTTGGTTATAAATCGTTTGTTTATTTTTACTAGTTTGTGTGTGTGTCCTATTGTTTTATAATTAATTAGGTGTACTATGTAGCTTTTGGATCATTTTTGTTGGGTTAGGACCTTTTTCAGAATCAAAGGAATAAAGAACAAAATTCAATTTTATATAATCAATAGGCAAACAAACATGACAAAAAAAGTAAGTAATAAAATAGTCAATAATCAACTATGAAATCAATGAAAAAGTAATTGAAAAATTACTATTAAGTTCAGTTATTTCTAATTAAATATTATAAACAACAAAATAGGGACATAAAGAAAATATTTATAAAACTTACAAAGAAAAGTAATAAATCTGAAAAATTGATTAGTAAATAATAATCATCAATGTATTCAGTGCAGTTTTAAAATTATTACTACAATAAGGACTTGGAAAATTGTAGTATTTTTGTAGAAATTTTAACTATAGTAGTTGGACGTATTGTGGATATTATATGTAACATAATATCTTTATATATAATTTACAATTCAGTACATTTACAAGTTCAGTTATTTCTAATTAAATATTATAAACAACAAAATAGGGACATAAAGAAAATATTTATAAAACTTACAAAGAAAAGTAATAAATCTGAAAAATTGATTAGTAAATAATAATCATCAATGTATTCAGTGCAGTTTTAAAATTATTACTACAATAAGGACTTGGAAAATTGTAGTATTTTTGTAGAAATTTTAACTATAGTAGTTGGACGTATTGTGGATATTATATGTAACATAATATCTTTATATATAATTTACAATATATACGTAAATATTAATTTGGGAGAAACTGTAATTCCTCAAGAAGCAAAACCAACAGAAGCTTATTTCAAATTATATGTTGTTTATAAGGATTTAAGTGAACGCCAGTATCAGAATAAGTTTGCTTGTTTTCATACGGGAAATTTCGATACTAAAGGGCTCCATCATTAAAAAAGCCACATAAGTCTTAAAAATTAATTAATTACTTCCGAAATATTGATTGATGAATAGACTTGGGTTTCCATTTGCGACAGCTTGTAGCTCAACCCTTTATATAAAGTACAATTCTCAATATCAGCTATTTATACAATATTATACCTTTATATGAAGATTTGGATAATATTATTTAATTAATCTTGTATTGATAACGCATTATTGCATTATAAATACGCGACCCTGGCATTTTTTTATAAACAACGAAATATTTCAAAAGGAAATGTTTATTAATTTAAAAATACCTCTAGATTGTATTGGAATTAATATTAATTTCAAGATAATTTCTGTAAATAAAATTCTTCGTTTTTTACAACCATTTTCTAGTTTCTTATACAATAAAGTTATAAATAAGTTAGTGGTAAATATGTTAGTTGTTCCAATTAAGAATTGTTATGCGATTTCTCTTGGTTTTATTATATTATTGCTCATCTACAATTTTACGTTCAGGTGTGACCGTTCAAAATTAAAGACAGCCATAACAAATAAATTAATCGATAATCTATTTGTTGTTTACTATTCTTAATCAAAGTTGTTGATGTCATTTTATCAAAAGTCGTTATTACTGCCTTGGACTTGAAGTTGTTAAACTAGTTTTCAAATGTTCTCGTTATTGAAGGTTACTTATGTACAATAAAATACTCAATAACAAGGTACTAATCCGTTGATAAATATTAAAAGAGGACGATGGATTTGGTGACTTAAATCTGATAACTAGATTGCTTTAGCTTAAAGAAGAAATGCTTCAGTTCTTCCAGCTTGATTTTTGTTCATTTGATATGAGTATTCTTTATCGTTTTTTATGGAGTATGTTTACAAAGACACTCGGTTACCTTCAGTGTCACTTTTCTTTGACTAAAGACGCTTGACGCTGTATAATTTTCTTCATTTATATTTTGTTGAAAAGAAAATTGATTAATTCATAAGTAAACTCGTATGTGTTGACAGAAATTTGATATGAATATAGTTACAAAGCAGCTCAGTGGGATTTGTGACAATTATTATTGCGTCATCAGTCAACCATACAATAATCATTCAGTGGTTACCAATATGTATATCAAAATATTAAGCTTTTTATAATGTTGCTAAACCTACAACAATTTGAATAAGGGATATTAGATTCTATGATGGTCTTGTCGCTTCTTCTTTTCTCTTTCTTCTTTGAACCCTACAATAATCATTAAGAACTTTTTTCTTCCCTTTCTTTTGTGACGTTGTTTTTCACGCAATATTTCAATCAAGAACAGCGCTTCACATGCGAAATGACCCAAATTGAAACAAAAATTAACGCTTTTCATAAATTGAGTTTTGTTCATACAGAGTTTGACATGGTTCGATCACAAAAGAAATATGTTGGTTCCTCCTTAACAGAAGGAAACATGCTGATATTTATAGCTGAAGTAACAATGCTTGCAAAATAGTTATACTTTGTGTTACGCCACTATTAAAACATTTCTCAAAATGTATTTATTCATAATATATAATATGCATCACGTAGTAATCTTTTATATGTTTATATTTTTTGTAACACACGTATTTATTTATCAGTATCCACAACAATAGTTACGGGAACACATGTTTATATTATTTTAAGGTTTCTTATATGTCACAACATCGTTATTGTTATAAACTTTAAACAACTATTTGTTTTGGTAATGCTTGTTTGGCGGCGACTTGCGAAACAATAAACTGTGTCTGAATACATAGCCGATCTTATGATATGTGGGGACTTGCCAATTAAGCAATTACCCTTGAGATGTTTATAAAAAATCAATGTTAAACAAAACAGGTCGTTAAGCTCATACGACCAAGAAAATAGCATAGGCTCTTCCAAGTGATCTATATTTACGCGACCCCATGACCGAGAAACAATCGCCAAAAATTGTGCTATCGTTGCACATCTGTTTGTTTGGCGCTATGTTGCCAAACGTGTCGAAAAAATCACGAAAATAGATCGGGCTTACGTAACTATGAATTGAATATAACACTTATAGAATACAATAAATACAGTGTCATTAAAATGGTACTTGTGTATTTTTAGCACGACCATCTTGGATTTCCTATATAGAAAATTATGAAGCAGTTTTGCTTAAAATATAAACATTGCAAATTGTTTGTAAAGACTTTTCCAACACTTACTCGGCTTGAATAAAGGCGCTGATGACTACTTTTTAGCTAGCTTTCCTGCCTCTAATATGCTCATTTAGGTCGTCACTTTATGTCGTGCTTTATATATAATTTAGCTGTTCGGCGTCCTAACAATTTTCCGTCGCGTGTCAATTGCAGTGTAGTGTCTTTGTCCTTAGTCGTATTATAAGATATTATGAGGGTCATATTATAAAACAACTCCCTCTTAAAGAAACGGCCAACAGGGATATATGTGGTCGTTGCTCCGTCTGGACAGCTTATAATTGTTATAAAAATTGTTTTTGAGTATCGATTGTACCTTCATCCGCCAGTTTGCCTTTGAAGATCTTCGAAATGACACTGTTTCTACCAAAATCTCCGTGGCTCCCCTCTACGGAGTGGTTTTCTAAATTTTGGTGACTCCAGATTTCAATAATCTACGGCTAAGAAATTGAGCTACTGCAATCCGCTTTTGGTGAGCGTTCACCCTGAACTGGTGGCCTTACATCTTGAACTGTGCATGTGCCTGGAATCCACGGACTAAAGGTGTTTTTCAAAGCTTGAATGTCTTACTTGAAATAGTTTATGGCTAGGGTATCATTGAGTACCTTCAATCCACTCTTTGTGACCTTACAGCTTCAGCTGCGATACTTTTGCCCGGACTCCACCATCCAACGTCAACCTGTGTTCATTTCTTGATAATTAATTTGATTGCGATTAATTGAATGAATTCAAAAGAGAATAGCCTTATGATATCTCCGGAAGCCCACCAGCTGCGTCATTTATATTTTGGGAAAGGGTTTTGATCTCAAAAACAATTAATTTTTTTGAAAAAACTAAGGTATTTAAGGAAAAAAAGAGGCGAGCAGTGATACAAAGCGACACTGGGGGACTTTATCTAATAGAAAACATGTCTCTCGTCTCAATCGTTCACCATTTAGGTAGTTTTTAAACACATGGCCATATTGTATAACATATATACTTTCTATTTTTCCATCAGATAACCTACTATATATGTTAATGATCCTATTTTAATACTATTTTATATACATGGTCTTTAAAAATGATGACATCATCAAAGCTTGCCAGTTTATAACCTCACACCTATAATCTACTTATTGTCACTAATGTTTTGAAAACTCTTGCAGATAATGGTTTTGCTTAATTTGAGTTTCCAATTTGTCATCTTCATCTTCATTTATCTGTCAAACTTCTCGAGTTAACCAGAGGATTTCATAAACTTTTTGTTGTTGTATATAAGTAATAAAAATAATTATGCAAAATTAATAGTATTTATGTAAAGTATTTTTATGTAAGATATTCTTTTTCATTTTGCTTAAAAATTCGGTGCTTTATTTGATTAAAAATTAGCAGTAAATTTAATTTCAAATTTTATCTTGGAACTTTTCAAATTTTACATGTATCAACAATGATTTTTGAATTACCCTCGAGGGATTAATTTATTAATTAATAGTAAAATATATTTGAACTTATGGGTTCCAATATGGAGTTGCACCAAACCGACGCTGTCAAAACAAAGTACTTCAATTAATTACTAAAGCTTATTTCTACGAAGCCAAAGAACATCAGTCGAATGACCTCGAAATCAAATGGATCTACCAAATTATGCAAGATTTTACCGTAAAAGAAGTTTAATAAATCACATCAACGTATAAGGAATACAACTACTCGTTGTCCAGTAAAAAGGCAGGAAATCTGAAGATTTAAGCAAACCAAACTACACGATCTGTAAAGTGTATAAATGTTACTATTAACATTAGCTTAATCTATCAGATCAAAGAATCTATCAAAGTACAAATGAAAAGTAGTAATAATTTAATTTATAATTAAAATTATACTGGACGAATTTAATAAATGGTTCATAACATCACTACAACCAACTATTAATCAAAAGATCTCGAAGTCAAACCTTGAAGATGAAGATATCTGTACGAAAATAAGACCGATCGAGTCACGTGATTTGATCGTAAAATGCCATTCGATAAATCGTGTTTTTATATGTGAAGCAACGATATCGGACCAATTTAAATAATTAATAACGGAAGATGAGAAGAACAGATAAGAACGAGAATATTGTTCGTAAAAGATCATGGCCAGAACAAGGCGATTGATGTTAAAAGTCTGAAATATTTGATTGGAAACGAATTGTTTATCGGAAGTTACGGTCGGTGAATTATTTACTCAGATTTATATTGTTAGCAACTCACAGCAATAATTGGAAAGTTAATAAGGTACTCCAAACATGTTACACTGGAGAAATATTGTATTATTTTTTTAATTTGTTATTGTTCGAGTGTTTATAGGTTAATGATGTATTGACTTTTATGGAAAAAGGTCTTTATGTTTCCTAAGCGTCCTCTTGTTACTACATTTACTTAACATTTACTTTTACTTTTGATATACAACACCACATTGGTGTATTTACTTAGGAAATCTGAGATGAATTGGGAATTAATTCTAATACAAAGGTCTAATATTAAACAAGAATGTTTTTCCTATTTTCCACTGTCCTATGTTTTCTTAACTTCAAATTTATCATATATCTTAAATTCAAATTGGATTCGTTTAATATTTATATTATATATCTGAAAGGAAATGTAAATGGGTGACAAAATTCTCCTCTTATGAACAAAGAGTATACCATCTAACACATAACGTAAACACCACCACACAACACGTAACAGATCAATTGGAAAGACCCCGGCCTACCATAGTAAAACATATTTTTTTGGCAAAATTAGTTTTTTATTCAACATAATTCCTTTCAAGACTGATAAACTGATTATAGTGACCGTCCAACTTTTCGATACTATTTTTTTAGTAGGTCCCAGCGAGCGTTCTTTTGAGATCTTAGAACAGGAATAGTCGCTGGAGGCCAGATCTGGAGAATACGGTGTATGAAGAAGCAATTCGAAGCCCAATTCATGGATTTTTGCCATCAATGACTGTTGCGTTTTCCCACGCTTTGGAGCGGGTTCATCGTGTGCAGTCCACTCGGATGACTGTCGAGACTGACTTGGATTTCGGAGTGAAATGATGGAGCCATCCGTTGTCACATATCGCTGCAAAAGCTCGGGTTTATTACGGTTAATCATGCTCAAACACTGCTCCGAATCATCAAGTCGTCGTTGTTTTTAGTCAAAAGTGAGCTCGCGCGGCACCCACTTTGTACAGAGCTTTCTCATATCCAAATATTCGTGAATGATATGATGTACACGTTCAGTTGATATCTTTAGAAATAGCAGACATTTCATTCAATTTCAATTTACGGCCATTCAAAATCATTTTGTGCATTTTTTAATGTTTTCGTCAGTAATAACCTCTTTTGGGCGTCCACTGCGTTCACCGTCTTCGGTGCTCATTTCACCACGTCTAAACCTAGCGTACCAATCCTTGATGATTAATTTTCCTGGGGCAAAACTTGCGAAACTTTTTAAAACAATGCCAACACCAGCCAACGCTTAGCTGCGAGAGACGTAGTACAACCATCAATATCTGGACATTTCATGATGTAAGAATGTGGTATAGTCCGATGAATCGTTGTTTAGATTGTTTTTTACAAATGGCCGTTCCCATTACGATTTGGGCGGCAATATTGGTATTCAGTTCGCCTTCTCTTTCACTTAACTGATGAATAAAGTCTATGACCAGTCTATTGCTGTCAAACATACACACAGCCAAAAAGTCTTGGTTTGAGAAAAATTAGGTTATCATCAAACATCTTCACCGGCCAGCACAATTATCAGACCTCAACACAAGTGAACTATTAGAGTTTTAGAGGATTTGGTAAATATTTAGCAATTGGTAAATATTTTTGGTGTAAAGAAGAAACAACATTCTATAGGAAACTATTCTTACAGCCTATCTAACACACAACATTCTTAAAAAAGATTTTTGCTGCTTGTTATTTGCCATATATTTTGTGTGTCACTTTCTACCATTATGGATGGTAGACCTGAATCTAGCACCATGATTCTTAATCAAAACAAAGGGTTAAACAAACACTGGTGCGATCCTGAATCTTGGGATCTAAAGCAAGTTAATGTTAGAAATCTACATTTTTTTTGTGACACAAAAGGAAATTTATTTGTGAATTGCCTCCAAGCTAGTAAAACAGCAATCTCAAATTGTTATTGGATGGATTAACTGGGTGTAAGAATAAAACCAGAGACAGAAAAAACTCATTTGAACAATTACATATCCGTCTTTTCCTTTGTAATATTTAAAATGATATTTACATTAAATAATGTACCTATTATATTACATCTTTAGTTTTGAACGATTTTTTTCAATTTGAAGCTTTATTCTAAAAAAATCGGTACAATGTATTTTATTCAAACTATTTTCCATCGAGATCCATTACCAATTCAGGCAATTTACGGATCTCAAAAGAATAATTTATATATCGCCGCATTTTTGGTATCTTGATATCATAATTCATCTAGATCATCATTCATCCTATCAGAAGTGAAGCGCTGCACAGGCAGGTTACGTCTCATATGTTGGAACAAGTGATAATTAGAAAAAGCAAAGTCTGGAGATTACGGCGGATGGAGTAGCGCTTCCCATTTTAAAATTCTAAGGTATATTTTGTGGTGACCGCCACGACCCTTTAGGCCACCATCAATTCACCATCAACAACTACAAAGGTTGGCAACGCCGGTGGATTGGTACCATGCAGTTCTGGAGTATAAAAGGCCACCACGACGACGTCTCGCTCTCTTTTCTTATCACCGTCCCCCTGTAACAGTACCACTTCCACAGCGCTACCGTACTTCCTTCACCTTAACCTAATATCCTGTCCATTCTCCCATCGACCACATGTATCAATCGTAAGTTAGAATAAACAACTTTGATTCAATCAGTGTTTTTAGTTCCCGTGCAAATTCCTTCCAAAAATAGTAGTGAGTGTTCTGACAAATAATCGCAGCGGCAGCCACACGTTTCGACCGACCGACCGACCGACTCGACGAGCATTCCTACAATTTCTTTTCGTAATTTCCCACCAGTTTTGGAACATATGGTCGAACCTTATCACATTGAAGAATACCATTATTGTCTTTGTTCATATTCCAGCTCTTTTTCGCAGTGCTCAGCTCAAGCGTATTAATTGTAATCTATGATGTATAATTGAGGCTGTGGATATTCGTCTTTGCCGTTGATGTATGTCCAGGTGGTCCACATATAGCTCTTGAAGCAGCATTTCACACATGACCAAACGCCTTTCTCTTGGCTTCAAATCATATGGCTTATATACGGCAAAATATCCAAGCTTTCGGATCATTCCCATGCTCTTCAAGCCTTCAACTCTTGTTCTTATTTTTTTTTGCTCTTCAAAACGTTCTTTGTCTTCAGTGTCAAAATCGCCACTTTTAAAATTTGAACGTTCGAAAATGAAAAGTCGAACATATTCACATGTTGAAATCGATGGAGCATCGTTGCCATAACCTTCACACAGCATTCTATGATCTTCAGCCGCGTTTTTCTTGAAATCGAATTGAAAAAAATGAAAGTTCCCGAAAATTCAATTTATTCAGTACAAATTCAGATATTTTCAACGCACTGAAAAAAGTAAAGCTTCAACATGAAGTCGGTTACCAATATGATTTAATACATAGTAATACCATCAATTTGAAATTAATTTATAGGCCATATAGCTAAAATGTGATTTTTTTAAAAGTATATTTTGATTAAACTCTATCTGTAAGCTTCTAATTTTGGAGCTAATAGGATATCTTCACTCCCGCTACGTATTCTAATTCCGATTAATCAGGAATCATTTGAAAGGTCATCTAAAAACTATCAAGCACTCGTTGCAGTTATGAAGAAACAATTGCAATCCCGTCGCCCCGTGCATCCCGTTCTGATCCGGCAGAAATTGTTTACAAAGCCGCTTCCTTTTAGTCGAAGGTGATTTGAATGACAGACGGCGGCTGTCGGCCGCCGTCCCAAGGCCACCTACTTATTCAACGCATCGTTGCCTTTGCCGATTCATTTTGGAGGTCGAATTTGGTTACAGGCGGGCGGAACGCTCGCCGCGAACCCCACGAAGAAAAAAAACAACAACTAACAAGTGCCTGATTTATGCGCGGTTCTGCGCATAAGATTTTTTAACAGAGATCTAATTATTTTTAAACGGTCTTAAAAGTTCCATCAAGATAAATAACACACTGCATCATAAATGCATAATCAACTTATATTACCGTGTTTAATACAAATTAATACAAAAATAGATTAGTTTTAAGCAGTCATTATTTACGAGACAAACCATAACGAAGATCAGTTTATTTCTTAAAGAATTTCTGTTCAGAAGAGCCAGATCATATATTCGAATTAAATGTTAATAGTTGTTTATAACCATGAATATTCCGCTTCGTTATAGATTTGGCCGGCTTTCCTTTCAACTACAACACGCCACAGAAAACTCTTTTTTTTGCCTTGAAATTGCGATGTTAAAACGGTTCGAAACAACATTTTCAGTCAAATCATGTAGTAGCTATTTTCCCTCCTTTTGAATATTTCCCGTCAACTGGATTTTCCTCCAAAAAATATTGCAGTTCACTGCCTTCGGTCTATTTTGTTCCTGCAGGCCGTTGTTCTCTAATCACTGGCATCAAAATCACCACTTTCCAATTTCTCCAATTCAATCCAAAACCGAAATTTCTAAAAGTGTTTGTTCGGCTTCGGCAACAGGTTTCTTCAAACTTTAGGGTTATATGTGTCATATCTTCGTTATTGTTTACTGGACGCCCCTGCTGGCACCCGGCAGGTTTCCAACATCTGGGATAATTTGCGGGTATTTTGTAGGCCGGTGTTCTAAGATGTAAAATTCGACATGACTGAAGGTCGCTACAAAACTAAACAACAGAATTAACAAACAGAACAGAAACAGAATTAACAACAGAATGAAAGTGTAACAGTTGTCTTATCTCATGGGCATGGAAAATTTGTTCATTAATGATACAAACTATAACGAAGATTTCTAATAAGCTCTTCTTTATTAACTATCAGTTTGTTTCTTAAATAATTTCTCTTGGGAAGCGAACACATCAAATATCATTCAAATGATATCGTTTCGTTATCGATGTGGGTGGCTTTCCTGGATTTATCCATAAATTTTTGCCCTTGTGGTGTCATAGTACATCAACTTCATCGTCAGTTACAACACGTCCTAGAAAACTCTTGTTTTTTCCTGCTAAGCACTGAAACCAGCAATTCGAATAACTTTCCAAAAACGTCTATTGGGCTTTGATAACAGATTTCTTCATTTTCAAAGAATTCGGGTGGAAGCTATTTTCCCTCTTTTTGGATTTTCCCATCGCATATCTGGAAATAGTTTATCTATCCATTACTAAGTTTTTATTAGTTTAGTCTCCTGAAAGCTATAACCCTATAAATAAAAATAAGTGATTAATGAATTTACTTATAAAAATGTCGTTTCTTTAGATTATCTTCTTTATTATTATCATTTCTTACTTGCATCCTCACTCCCTATAAGGGGGAACTTTGGCATCCAAAATATTTAGGAAGCGAACACATCAAATATCATTCAAATGATATCGTTTCGTTATCGATATGGGTGGCTTTCCTGGATTTATCTATAAATTTTTGCCCTAGTCGTGTCAAAGTACATCAGCTTTTCATCCTCAGTTACAACACGCCATAGAAAACTCTTGTTTTTTTCCGCTAAGCACTGAAATCAGCAATTTTGATAACTTTCCAAAAATGTCTAATGGGCTTTGATAACAGATTTCTTCATTTTCAAAGAATTCGGGTGGTAGCTATTTTCCCTCTTTTTGGATTTTTCCATCGCATATAAACATTTGAAAATAGTTTATCCATCCATTACTAAGTTTTTTGAGAGATTGAGCTGTATTTTCCTGCCAAAAGTCGGCCCATTGTGTTTAATCGATTTTGGTCCTGCAGGCCAATGGTTTTTTGTCATAGGTGTCAGAATCATCACTTTTAAATCGTTGAATCCATATCTGACAATTGGAATATGATCATCTGCGATGGAGCGTCTGCTATTCAATTTATTTCAAGTTAAAATATTTAACAGGTGAAACCTTCCAAGTTGGTCGGTCTTGGCTTTAAAGAAAACTATCGCAAACCAAAATCAAGCGAAATTTAATGATCTTATTCCAGACCTTCGATTATTCAAAGAGAAATCAAATTTTTTGACGTCTAGCCTTTCTTCCAGGCTCGTTGACTTGACATTCTTACATTGAGAATAGTCAAGTGAATACAATATATTATTTGCTGTATCAAATAAAGAAAACATTCAAAAAATAGTTTATGTTGTGAGATTCTTGTTCTCTTGTTCTTTAAATCAGAATCTCCCTCTGATAAAATAATGTTCATTCCTTATAAGCATAATAATACAAACTTCAAAATATAAATATTTGTGGTACTTATATTTCTCACTAATTTAACTTCCTACATTATCTAGTTGCCTCTATGATTACGATTTATCTAAATTCATAGAACTGACAAAGAGTGGTTGAATATTATTGAACACGCCACTTGTTGGTTGGTTGCTGCATTAAGTGTTATTTAACAGTAATGTTTTGCGACGGGACATTGTTAATGGCCAAACTAGCTCTTTTTAACATCAATAGTGTATGCCATATAATTATTTTCACTTGAAAAGTCATTGATGATGAACCAATTCGTCATAGGTCATAGTTAACTAGTTTAATTACTTGATTTTTTTCTGGAAATATGCAACTTGAGAATGAACTCAAATAATGAATTAAGTTTGTATAGCGCTGTTAAGGAAATACGGATCGTTTGTTAGAAAAAAAAAGAAAAGGAAGTTTTATCGGTAAAATAACCAGTAGAAATATGTTGTTTGGAAGTTTCCTTGCGTACGTTGTTATCCTCATTAAACTTATATTTTAGTAAAAAATTATAAATTGGCAAAATATTTATTAACAACAGAAAGGCCTGAAAAGTTTTATTACTAAATATCGCTGGACATAATTTATCAAGCTAAAAAGATGTTGAAGAATACAAGTTCATTTTTTATATTTTCTTTATTAGGACGGATTCTTCTCCAACTACCATTGCAAATTGTGAAAATGACCATATTGTACTTCGAATGCTGATTTTTATTTGATAATAACGGTTTTTTATTGTAAATTATAACGAAAAGTTGATTGAACTAAATTATTAAAAAATGCAACAGAACATGCAGCATGTAAGAACCTTAAAAATATAAGTTCAGTAAGTATGCGTTCATGTATAACAAGAACCAGAATTGCAAGAAGATTCTTGAACTGGTTTTCATTGGTTAAAACCTTTTAAAACATTGTGTCTGTAATTATAGTAATAAAATTTGTTTGGGACTTAAATCGGCATTTTTGATTAAGTTAAAAGTAAATTTCGGCATTATGTAGGAAGTAGTTCTTCATCTGTAGTAGACTATTACGTCAAACAGCCTTGGCGATTTGAAGGAAAAAAATAACATGTAAAGAAGCCGGAATTGTTGCATCGGTAAAGCTCGTTAACATTTAAACGGCTAACGGCTTGATGTGGTTTCATCAAAATGCTAAGGTATAAATAATTAATTTGTGTTTTCTGGTTTTACAAAGGCCATGTCGAGAAGTTTACGTTTGTTTGTTATTTTGTGCTGAATATGTACAGTTTTTACAATAGCTAAAATTATATTGATATAACTTGTGTATGTTATTTTTTTAAGAATTTGTTGCATACTTATTCTTAACTAATACTTTAAAAAAATAAAAAATTGAAGTTTGGTTGCAGAAAAAAATTTGTTGAAATGTTTTTGTTCGTCTTATTGAGTACTGAAATATCGATTAGCCGTTGTTTTTCTACAGTGGATACTACATTAGCTAAAATGAATTAACATACTACCATAATCCTGGATCAAAACAAAACTAAAGAAGGTGTAAACTCTTTACTAATTAAGAAGATGTTTACATCAACTTGGAAGGCAAACTTTCATTACTATCTTTATTGCCAGTTTATCATCATTTGTCTTAAATAACGCTAGCTACCATAGTAAAACATATTTTTTGGCAAAATTAGTTTTTTTTTATTCAATATAATTCCCTTCAAGGGTGATACACTGATTATAGCGACCCTCCAACTTTTCGATACCATTTTTGTAGTACGATTTGTTCTTTGCTTCAAAATAGACCTCAGTTCGGCGATCGCCTCTTCATTCGACGAAAATTTCTTCCCAGCGAGCATTCTTTTGAGATCTGAGAACAGGAAATAGTCGCCGACGGCCAGATCTGGAGAATACGGTGGATGAAGAAGCAATTCGAAGCCCAATTCATGGATTTTTACTGACTTGTGACACGGTATTGTCTTGGCGAAGCAGCACTTTCTTTTTCTTCAAATGTGGCCGTTTTTCGGCGATTTCATCCTTCAAACGGTCCAATAACGCTATGTAATAATCGCTGCTGATGGTCTTTCCTTTTCCAAGGTAGTCAGTGAAAATTATTCCATGCGCATCCCAAAATACAGACGCCATAACCTTGCCAGCCGACTGTTGCGTTTTCCCACGCTTTGGAGCGTGTGTGCAGTCCATTTGGATGACTGTCGATTGGACTTGGGAGTGAAATGATGGAGCCATGTTTCCATTGTCACATATCGACGCAAAAACTCGGGTTTATTACGCTTCATCATCTTCAAACACTGCTGCGAATCACCAAGGCGTCGTTGTTTTTGATCAAAAGTGAGCTTGTGCAGCACCCACTTGGCACAGAGCGTTCTCATACCCAAATATTCGTGAATGATTTGATCTACATGTTCAGTTGATATCTTTAGAGTGTCTGCTATTTCATTCAATTTCAATTTCAATTTACGGTAATTCAAAATCATTTTGTGGATTTTTTAAATGTTTTCGTCGGTAACAACCTCTTTTGGGCGTCCACTGCGTTCACCGTCTTCGGCGCTCGTTTCACCACGTCTAAACTTAGCATACCAATCCTTGATGGTTGATTTTCCTGGGGCAGCGTCCGGAAATTCGGCATCAAGCCAAATTTTTGCTTCAACTGTATTTTTTCCCACCAAAAAGCAATATTTTATCAACGCGAAATTCTTTTTTATCAATTTTTTTTTCACAGTAACAAAAGTTGCTTCACTCAAAATGCAATAATTCTCAAACTAATGATCCGACAGCTGTCAAATTTATACACACATCTTTTGAGGGTTATGGCTAACTAAAGAACATATGGATTTAATTCTAGTAGCGCCATCTATGTGTCAGGTCGGGAACTTTTCAACTGAACTGTTATATATGCTATTGAGGATATTTAGTATGCCTCCATTTTCAACAATTATGGTTTTAGTCTCTAAAAATCTAGTTTAGTTTTTTTGACTATAGATCATTTGCTTTTAATTGACTATGTAATTCGCTGTGTTACTTTTTCTAATAATATTTTTAAACAATTAATTTATGTTCTTAATTATTCATAATATGGTAAATTCTGACTAATCATCGAATGCATCTTTTAAAATGCGCTGTTAAATTCTACCAACATCGAAACACTCAATATTACCTTTTTCAAAATTTATAGATGAGATATGCATTTAATCTGACTACCTTGACCATTTAAAAGATTTAAATAAAACCCTTTCACTTTTTAATTAATTTAATGTAAATAATTCTTTGCAGGACTTTCTATGAATTCATTAGTTTGCAAATGGCACTCATTAAATTGAACAAGGATTTAGAACCTAAGAGTATTAGGTACTAAATTTGTGATATAGGGTTTGACAATTATAGCTTAAATCTGTCAACCGAGATTTCCTAGAAATTCAATTTGGGCATGTAATTTATCCCAAGCCAATACCCCACGTTATATATTTTGTAGAATTATCTGAATTTGCAAATTTATTCCAATTATGTACAAGATGGAAAATTAGTTTAGTCTCCTGAAAGCTATAAACCTACTATAATATATATTTTAAGTAAATGCGTTTCATTCATTAACAGTATATTTTCTTCCCTGTTTCTTCTATATAACACAACACAACAGATCAAAGAACTATAGATCTTTTAGCTGTAGCTAATACGCGGCAGCGATCCTCACCTTGGCATCAAAGTTCTAAACGTGGATGGAAATAGGATTATTGTTTGATTATTGGAAATAGGAGTAGAAGATGCAGTCAAAACAAAATCAAATACAGGTGTAAAACTATGTCAATCTAGAAAGCTTCTTTAGAAAAACGATTCGTGGAGTGTTATTCCATGAAGAAATCTCTCCCATTCAGTTTAAGTTTTTCGTTTTAATTATTTCAATAATTTAAATTAACGTAGTATATTAACAATAATTAACAATAATCTAGCGGGATCAAAAATAACTCTTGATGAAGCGTTCAAAATCAGGTCATCAAAATCCAAAATCCATACATCTTCGATATATCGTTATGACAACACATTCAACAAACAGTATAACAGTTCCAATATTTTCTCTTTCCTTAAAGTTAACTGATCAGTATATCTTGATTTTATCATCTTGACTACATCTTCAGGAATTCAATCAGCAAATTAATAAACTTCATTTCAGAGTAACATTTCCTAGAGGTAAATCACCACTTTATATTGTTGTTTTAATTATCAAGTCAATAACTCACATGGCATTGGCATTACGAAAAATCCAGTTATAAAATGTAAACAGTTAATGAATATTTACGAATAGCCAGCCATGTTAAAAAAATATTCACAAACATTCAAAAAAATTAAATCGCGCTGCTATCAAGGAAAATTAGTATTCGATTATCTAGGCAAATAATTATTGGATTGTTGTTGCAATTTGCATAAAAATACCATTAATAACCTTGATTCTTTTGATAAATCGATAACGAACGTACGACTTAACAAAAAAGACATTCATTTTTCTTGGCAGGTCCGTCCATACAATACAATACTCCGATTACACTGAAAAAAATACTTCAAATCATTACTTAGACGATACGCCATGTTACTGTTCGTGTTGTAGGCATATAATTGGTGTCACCTTGACAATGACATCATGGACGTAGAGAAGGAAACCAGATCTAATTGTTTAGACGATAACATAACAGCAGAGCATAACGATTAGATATAATTAGTTGATGCGATATAGCGTAGGTAATTTTTATATCAGGCAAATATGACTACTAAGAGATCATGCAGTATTTTGTTTTGCATTGTAGTATGTATCGATTTGAAGTTGATGTCATCAAACACATTATTCACTGCTCATGTTCTACGTTACTCTATGATCTCAATCCATTATATTTGGTTGATATTTTACCCAAGACATTCTTCATTAAACACGGATGTTGATCGATATATTAACCTTGTTGATGTCAAGATCGAAATCATGAAATCATTTTCAATCAAGCTTTCTATTTCATACTTTTATATAATCTGTAACTTTTATTGCATTAAAAAAGAATACAGAAAAGTTTTAAGAGTAGTATTACTTTTACACTTTTATAGAAGTAAAGGTGTGGGACTAAATATTTAGCTGTTATGAAATAAAATATTGTACTCCAGATTTTATTTAGTTATTAGTAAAGTGCTTACATGGAAAGTGGCTTGAAATCATTATGATCCTTAAACCGCGGTAAAAATTAGTGGACGTCTTTTCCTATTGCCCTGCAAGTCTGTTACCTCTGACATATAGAGTTTTTAAGGAACTGTACATGAAACAAATGAAAATAATTACAGGGAAAATATTATTCCAGATCAATTTGGTTTTGGTCACAAACACGGGATAATAGAACTAGTTGACAGAGTGATCAATCAAATAAATAAAAGCTTAAATAATAAAATGTGTTGCTCGGCTACATTTCTCGATATATATCAAACTTTTGATAAGGTGTGACACACTGGACTGCAACTACCGAACTAACCAATTATGGTGACGATATGGTGATTTTACCATCCTGCGACGATCCAATATCAGCCATAAGGAACCTCCAACTTCATTTCACCAAAATCCAATTTTGGTTGAACCTGATGGGCTTGCACCACCATAAAACGTTAAATATCTGGGAATGTATTTGAACATACTTGTAGGATGTAAATCTAAATTATCCTTAGATAACCCAGAGCTGCCATGCAAGTCAATTCTTAGGCCTAATGGCACGTTTGGTATCAAACTAGCAAATCCAACATAACCATCCTTCAGAGGTTGCAAAAGAAATTGTTGCATGCTATCTTTAGTGTTCCGTATTACGTCTCTAGCAAACTAATTCAACGCGATATCCTCCTGGGACCGATACTGAAGTGTGGTAAATGTCAGTGCACTCCAATCCCACTAGTTTTAATAGTAATATCATATCCGATATTCTTTAGAATAAGACAAAATAGCCATTAAGTTTTATAAGTTTATACACAAGATCACTACTGATACTGAAGCGATATTCTTAGTGTCATTATATAACTACAAAATATATGTATTGTCTTCTAGGCAAATCGTTAAAATCTAGGGGAATTTTAAAAAATTCATTTTTAAGAGAATCTGATTTTGCCGTTAACAACCGCCATATCTTGCACTATAACAAATAACATAAAATTGTTCTTAAACAAAATATAAATATTAATATGGAAAGTTGCATGATCACTATTCGTTGATAATGACTAAATATTTAAATTGTTCATCATTTTCACAATGTAGTTCCACAGTATACATAGATAAAACTCGTCAAGGTTAAGCCAATATCAAACTTTTACAAAGTAAAAAATTAGATGTATATAGTGTTATGAAATATACTGATATCATAATACGCTGAAATACCACAATATACCTCAGTAGCTTAACTTTACGGATAACAAAAATGCGTTTATTTTTGCACAATGGTTTCCCGGAATGCATGAATACTTATTTCTAATCCAAAGGATAAATAAATATTAAATTTAATATTTTATGTATACATTCCTACCTCTTTTGTTAGATAGAATTCTAGTTATAAACGAAATAGGTTTGAATATTGAGAATGTCTGTTGCTCTGTGCACTTGATCGATTGCTGAGTGGTGATTTCAGAGTCCAAACTGGAAATATGATATATTTATAAATGGTTTAAGAACGTTTAATGGTAGTTCTTGAAATAATTTGAATATTGCAGATAGCAGTGATCGTATATGTCTAAAATACCTGACTTGTTGTGCCGATTTGTCAAGTTTTTTAAGCATGTTTATCTCTTTGAAATGTTGACTTCTTTCTTCTTTTGACCTTCCCGGGACATGCTTCAGCCAAAAATATGTGTCAATATGATGATTTCTTTTCATAACAGTTCTTTCAATAATCCAGGTGAAATATCATCAGTTCAAGGAGCCTTTTTAGCATTGAGGTTGTTGTCCAATTTCCATTGTAACTCCCACTGGAGAAACTAGCTTTATAGTTATTACGAGCTGATGAACAGGTATTGTAGATTGTATGTCGTTTAGTTCAAATACATTTCCTAGATGTGGGAATAATTCGGCCTGTTTGTTGTTGTGTTTAACCTTTAGGGTTTGTGATATGGCTCGGTGAATGGAGGTAAAATGAAATAAAACAGTGGTGTTTACATTGTGTGACCGTTATTTATTGGCAATATAAAAAATGTAGAAAATACAAAATAGATAAATCGGATGGCAGCGGGGTTACCTGGAGATGAGGCTTGGGCAGTCGATGGTTGCACGTCTAAACCAAACGATGATCGGTCACTGAATGAATGGAAATACCCTTCAATAACATCCCAGATAAACGTCTCGGGGTTGCCAGCTATTCGTTATCGGGTTCTAGTTGGCGCTGCTGGCACCCCGCCCGTGGTATTATATTTCTGGGTATTTTGTAGACCGTTATTCCACTATGTAAAATTCGACGTGCCTCAAGGTCGCTACAAACCTATTCATTCGAATCATTAATTTGGATCATAATAGTGGCTAATATGTCTGATTCGAAGCGATTCTGTTTATCAGGTTTTTCAGTTTTTCCCTTTTCCGGCTTCATGTGGCCCACCGCTTGTAATCATTCACAAATTACGACTTCGCTCATATACAACTTTTCTACTAACTGTTTTTGAATTTGTATAGAGTCTTCATCCAATAACTCCTGCATCTGCATATTTAAACGTTTTTTGCCTTAACCTTCAAATCACCACATTTTACTTGTCTAAACAACGTTTCATATATTCTTATGATTGGGGTTTGCTCACCCTAAGTGTCTACCAGCGAACGATGAATTTCAGCAGTTTTTTTCTTAATAAAATTTTAAAATTAGTGCCGCAAATACACGTTTTCAGGCACCGAATTGGTGCAACCGCACTTGGCGGAACCTAACTTGTGCTGTTCTGAGGTTAATGTTAGTAGAGGTAACCCAGAACCAGAAAGTAATTACCAGCACACCTAGTATAGGCGTCTGACTACGGATTGTATTAAATGTTCTTTTATCAGCACCGTTTTTGGTTCAGTATAATACTCTTTTAGATTGTCTTTTTGTAGCATATTCCCAATTCCGAGGGTAGCTGTCACTAGTTGCTGTTATATTAAGTTTATACGAGTAGCTTAATAAATGTATACTGAAAAAGAAAATTGCACTTTAATTATCAGATATCATTAAGGCTCAGATTTAATTATCAATTAAAAAACTATAAAAGCTTCAGAATCAAAGAAACTAGTAAAATACAATATGTAAATTAAATCCTTCTAAATAAATCTCGTTATTTTTGCAACATCTCAAATGAATAACCGATGATGAATGAATAGACACACTATTTTTTGTTCAATGTAGTGTTTACTTGTAACAAATATACCTAAAAATAAATACATAGAACAGGGAACTGTATCTAAACTGTAATTCCATAAATATTTCTGAAAATTAATTATAAACAACCTTGAAAGTACTTTAATCCACAGGGATTATTACAAACTGTTATAATGCATTCCTACTGTAATCCGAATAATCTTATGTATTATTCGTTATTAACAATTTATTCGAAATCTCCATACACGTGTATTTTTTTACTGTAGAAACATTAATCATAAGCGCTGCGGTTGGAACTGCAAATGTGATTGTCATATTTAATCGAGATGTTTCTATTTACGAATTATTGTTATGTAATGTGCAATGGCTTTATAAGAATTTCCTTCATTAATGTTAATTAATGCATTGTTTGAAACGTAAAATATTTGAGAAAGAGTAATAATAGAGCTAAATAAATTTATTCGTTCATTATCATTAAACGATTTAGTTTATTTAATCAATATTATGTGTGATTATAGTTATTTAATTTTGTTTGATCGCATCAGTAACCATATCCAAGGAAAAATTTATATATAAATAACAGTTTCTTATATGAGATTTACTAGAATGAAATTGAGGCAGTTGAATTTTTATATATTAAATTTATACATTAAAAAGAAAGATTTAAAATGATAAACTTTTATTTTACTTTAAAACTATTTTGTTTAACGTAAAAAAGTGGCAACTTATTAAACCGAAATCACAAATCACACTGCCTGTTCAATTTTATTCTTGTGCAAACTAGAATATAATGTAAACCGAACCTAGACTGATTTATTCTATTTATTTTTTATTTATTTATTATTTTAAAAGCCCATCAGCCTCTTGGGCTATTTAGGGTCGGGTTATAATGTAATATTTAAATAAAGTATATAATAACATATAGTAATTACATAACATACGGTAGATAATAGTTAACTAACAATATATATATATATATATATATATATATATATATATATATATATATATATATATATATATATATATAACAAAGACATTTAAGTTAAAATAATAAATAATACAAATTGCAATAGAACATAAAATTCATTTCTCTGAAAATATTACAAGAGCTGTATCAATCCCGTGGCCGTCAAAAAGTTGATAAGCATGTCCAAGTGCTTGGGTTGGACCAGTTGCTCTACTCAGTCTAATGACCCTGGTATCCCGATTGCTGTCTTAGTATTTCAAGCTTGTGCAAGGTATGCTTGAGGCTCGGTTGTATTTGACATTGATCACATAGTGGAAGGTCTCTTCCTTTTAACAAATGCTCATGAGTTAGTCTGCTATGTCCTATTCGCAGCCGAGCAAGGATGCTCAGTTGGAACCTGCTAAAGTTATTAATATTAGGAGATTGATGAACGACCCTCTTGATCTTCCACAAATTGTTATTTTCCATAAGGAGATCCCAATTAATTTAGTTGATCCAATTCTTTGTATAAAGTCCCTATGCGTGTTTTAGCGTCTTCCTTACTAAATAGAACGCTTAGTTTAATTGAATGTTCCTTTCTGCTCGCCAGATAGTCAGCTCTTTCGTTACCGGATATTCCCCTGTGAGAGGGACCTAGACCGATATCTTAAATGTTAATAGCACTCTATCCTGAAGAACTATACCTAAAAATCGAAAGGTATAGTCTATTCAAAGTTATTTTGTACATACGTCATCTAAATTTGTAACGCCAAAACGCCGCAATGTTGCCGTATCAACTCTGAGATTTAGTTCAGTTGGGCTTTGAGACAACAAAATTATCTAAATATCTATAAAATATAATTTATTTTAACATTATAGTACATTACATCCACAATAGCTTATAGGTTAGAGTTACCTCTTATCATTTTAGCTTTCAAGAATTTTGCATACGTCTGACAACCGGACGACAGACAGCATTTTGTATCTTTTTAACTAGAATAAAATGAGAAGGAGATTATTGTCTGATTCTGAAACGAATTTACAAATTACGGTAGGCAATACATTAAACATCTTGATAAAAAAAACTTGAATAGACTATAGGTATTCGTTATCCCGTCTGGATAGCTGATTATGGTAGTTAAATTATTTATGGGTATATCCTGTACGTACGTTCATCCGTCAGTTTGCCTTTGATGAAATGGTTTTCAAAATTTGCTGTGGAACTTGTGCAATCCTGTTTTGGTGACTATACATCTTGAAATGTAGGGGTCAATCCTTCTTTACTGTTCTTAGACCATGAACTGCGATGCTTGCGCTAGACTCCCTTCGAACTAGGGGTTTTTCTCAAAGCATGGATATGTCCTATATTTAATAGGTTATGGTTAAAGGACTTTAAGAACCCTCAATCCATTTTTTGTGGCGTTACTGCGATTCAACAGTGATACCTTTGCCCGAATACCACTTAACATTACCAATTTATCACCAACCTGTCTTCTTTTCGTAATAATCTGATTCTTTTCGTGACTTCTCTTCCTGATTTCTCTTCTGAAAAACTCAAAAATTCTTAATAAAACTTACGGAAAACTTATAAAAACGTCATTCTACAGATAGTTCTTACATTTAAGCAATGCAAATTCCAATGTGCAATTTGTTGCACATATATGCAAAAATCTATAATAATATATATGAATAATTATAAATTTGTTTCAAATTATCATATGCTATGTTAATTTTAATAGTTGCGTTTATCCCGAAAACCTTAATTTTAATACCGAGTAATTCAGTGGTGAAACTTTCATTCATTGGGATTTGCATCTTCTAATGGTAATAGCATCAGACAATAATATACTATTTAAAACTGTAAAAAATATATAAAACTAATAAAATACGTTAAAGATTTGGAAACACGCATCAATTTAAAAGCAACAAAGAAATATCGAGAACTCTCACAGCGACCGTATAACAATAATATAAAAACAATACAACGTGGACATTATAACACTAGAATTAAAAAATATATTGGATGCTTCTGTAATTTCTCTAAAATGTAATCAATCACACATGGGCTGAAAAGTCCTGAACCAGCGCTTTTTCAGTTAATACTAACCTTCAATAGAATGCTATTAAAGTTTCATGATATTATACTCATAACTTTGTGAGTTATTCTGCTAAGAGTGACACTACTTTTGTTATTTTCAAAACAATGGATCAAAAACAATTTCGTGTTTTAATTTTACACTGTTTCTTGTTGGGAAAAAATACCGTTCAAGCGAAGCAATGACTTGAAAAATATTAAAGGATTCCGCTTTATCAGAAACATCAATAAAACGTTGGTTTACTGACTTCACACGTGTTCGTAAAGATACCAATGATGCAGAACGCAGTGGACGTCCAAATGTGTAAGTGGTAACACCCGAAAACATTTTAAAAAACCACAAAATCGTTTTGAACGATCGAAAAGTGAAGTTGCTTGAGTTAGCTAACATCGTAAAGATATCAAAAGAACGTGTTGGTTTTATATTGCATGATCATTTGACTATGAAAAAGCTCTGTACAAAGTTGATGCTTACTTTTGACCAAAAACAAGAACGTGTCGATGATTCTGGCCAGTGTTTGGTCATGTTTAAACGTAACAAGCCGGAAAATGTAACAATGGATGAAACATGGATCCATCACTTCACTCCGGAATCAAAACGATCGTCTGGTCCACTAACTGGTAACCAGAAATGTTAGAGCGCCGCCGGAATGATTGTGTGGCTCGTGATGGAGATTATGTTGATGAATAAAACCTATTTTGAACAAAAAAGCGCATTTTCTGCATTACGCCCGGGACTTTTCAGTTTATGTGTTATATTTTCACTTCGCTGCATCATCAACAAATTGCAACCCACCAAAACAACACTTACGCAATGTTACTTTTCCTTCTTCGTTCAACGAAATATTGCTGAAAGTCGAAATGTTGATGTGACCGAATATGAAATACTACGACGAAGATGCTCTATTAATAAAAATATTCATCATTTTCAGTGAACTGAAATAGTTCGAATATGATGGATTAGTAGTTCGAATAATTATAGAAGGTATTTATTGATTGGAACTATTGCATTTAAAGATAGCATCGAAAAAAACATGATTGCTATAGAAATAAAAATGTATTAATGTAATTTTTCAATACGATATATTGCATATCGGCTATGGAATATGTCTTAGCCCATGAGAAAATGAAAAATACCAATACAAATCTAAAAAACGTATTCTCCTATATAGAAATCAAATGCTGCCAGAGAAATGAAATTATACATGTTATATAATAGCTTGCATTAATGCTAAGTAATTAATATAATTTTTTATTGTAATTAAAGGTCGATGCTTACACCAATGAAAAGACAACACAATTTTCTTAAGATCGAAGTTAATGGTGAAATCTCATTGCCTTTGGGGCGAGTAAGAATGATAAGTTAGTCATATTTCCTACAGATTTTTCGAAACATTACTTACTATATATTTAATTAATAGTAATACTGTATATACATTTCTTACAAAGTTGCATATAGAAACTGCTAAAAATTGCCATATGTCCGACATTATTTTAAATTTAATAGTTTTCTGGATTACTCCGACTATATATACATTGATCCAACTGTCCCTCATATATTTTATAGTTCTTGCTGATTTTTTGGCAAGCTCTCCTATATCTGCCACTTTTATTATTGATGTGCCGTAAAAAGCCTTAAAATACCGTTATGTGACGATTTAAATGTCAAAAGTAATACCATATTAATTTGTGCTATAATTTTATGCAAAAGAACATTTTATCTCTAGGTGTTGGAATATTTAAGAAATATTTTAGTTTGGAAGCCAAAAATATCTTGTTAATTTTGTTAGGATTGGCGCTATTCTATCTATAATTAACTACAATTTTATTTCATTACATCTTATATTATTTTCGCTTAGTGTAATCTTAATTTACAAATTAATTTATTACTTTGTTCTGTTATACTTGCATTATTACACAAGCAAGGCGAGTACGGTATTAATACATCACTATGTATTTTCCAAATTATAATAAAACTAATCTACTTTAACTAAAATATAACATAAGGATTCCGCTCCATCAGAAACAATAATAAAACATTGGTTTGCTGACTGCACACGTGGTCGTAGAGACACCGATGATGTAGAACGTAGTGGACGTCCAAATGTGCAAGTGGTAACACCTGAAAACATACAAAAAATCCACAAAATCGTTTTGAATGATCAAAAAGTAATGTTGCGTCAGTTAGCTAATATCGTAAAGATATCAAAAGAACTTATTGGTTTTATATTGCATGAGCATTTGACTATGAGAAAACTCTGTTCAAAGTGGATGCCGCGTTTGCTCACTGATGATATATTAATATATATATTTTATAGTTCCTGCTGATTGTTTGGCAAGCTCTCCTATATCTGGCACTTTTATTATTGATGTGCAGTAAAAATCCTTAAAATAGCGTTATGTGACGATTTAATTGTCAAAAGTAATACCATATCATTTTTGTGCTATAATTTTATGCAAACAAACATTTTATCTCTTGGTGTTGGAATATTTAAGAAATATTTTAGTTTGGAAGCCAAAAAATCTTGTTAATTTTTTACGATTGGCGCTATTCTATCTATAATTAATTATAATTTTATTTCGTTACATCTTATATTAGATACGCTTAGTGCAATCTTAACTTACAAATTAATTTATTACTATTGTTCTGTTATACTTGCATTATTACACAAGCAAGGCGAGTAGGGTATTAATACATCACTATGTATTTTCCAAATTATAATAAAACTAATCTACTTTAAGTAAAGTTAAGAATACACTTATACACTAAACAATTTCTTGTGGTTTGGTATGCTTTAATCTTCTGATTTCCTGCGTGTTGTCCAGTAGCTGTATTGCTTTCACGTTGCTTTGATTTACCAACATGTTTTTTATGTTTTAAGGCGAAATCTTGGATCATACTTCCATCAATTTGCAATTAAGACGAGTGTAGAATATATGAATCATGTATGGATATATGTATTTCCCAAATTAAAATTAAATTAAACTACTTGAACTGAAGTATGGTGTAACAAAAGCTCGCGTGTCTTAACTTCAATCTTCTGATTTTCAGCATTTTGTCCAGTAGCTGTATTGCTTCCGCATTGCTGTCGTTTAGTAACCCTTTTTCATGTTTTACGGTGAAATCTTGCAGTTGAGGTAGTCGTATTGTTCTTCGTTGGTTACATTACAATAAGCAAGATTAATCCAAGAATTTTGTGTTGGTAGAGTTTGATTAATATTTGATTTCATATCTTAATGTAACTCTACCTTTGCACCTCATATTTTCAAATAGGCTTTATCATTTACTGATAAATCGATCTCTTTGATCTTAGGCCAAGTTGGGAATGTCTTTCGACCAACCGCTGCAGTTGTATTGTTGAGTCTCGAGTCTGATCAAGTCAGCGTTTTGTTTAACGTGATTTTATTTTAATTACAGCAGAAACTATACATAATTCTGAATATTTTAATTTCCAACTTCCATAAAGTTACGTGAAATAACTAAGGATATTAAAATGCAATTGGAACATTAACATAGGCAGATTGAACGATAATATATGGACAAAGAGTAGAGTATCATATTGAACTCCATGTGCTCAATACATATTTCATTATTCGTATTAGAATAAATAATTAACTTAAATTTTCATTCATAAATAATTTGAATTAGCCAATCAAATGTCACAAAATTATGAAGGCGGAGCTATTAGTTTAGAGACCTTATAGTTTACAGTTCAGTGAAGGCTAGAATGAAATTAAATACTACATGGTAGCCAAACGCTTTTTATTAATCGAAAAAGCTGGCAATAAGAATAAACCAGAGAAAATATGATAAGCCAAGGTTAATATTGTTACTGTCACTTCTACGAAATTGTTCTAGGTATTTATCTGTATTGAATACCAGGAAAAATGTTGGAAAACTTAGTTATCACATCTGAAGTAATCCATCCATTAATGGCATATTCATAAATTAAATGCAACAAAAAATATGTCGAAAGTTATTTTTATTAATTTTTCTTGGTAACCCAGAAATATTTAAATAAAATTTTAAATTATAATGCGGTCTTTGCCAAATACGGAGGAGTTACAACAAAAGACCTTCGATCGAACTGAGAAAAATATATCTGTCAGTCATTCGTTCGTTACTTACAAGCTCATTACCATCTTTTCGCCAACACACATTTAGGTACCCTTGTCATAACGATTCCTGCTAATAACATCGTCGATATTTCACGGTTTTCGCCGCCCAGGCCTCTCTGGGCGTTCTGGCAAGGGATTATCTATGGCCATGTCGTGACGAAAGCCCATTATAGCCAGGGAAACCTTGAGCTAAAGTCGTCTGCAGGTCAAAAACGCATACCTCTAAACTAATGTGGTCGTTTTATTTGACTCGCTCGAAAATCGACCCCATTGTTCAATTAGCATTGTTGCAATATAGACTTGAAAGTTTATATAAGCCCGGGATAAATAAATCAAAGTTATTTTATGTAGAGTAACAGCTCCTATGGTTTAATTTTATCTTTTATTAAAATTACAATCAAATCATTATATCCTAAGATTGCGGATTATCATATTTTTCAAATAATGAGTATGATATTATCTTTTTCAGCCTTCTAATGTTATTTATATTTTCCATAAAATGTTTTATGTTTTAAGAGTTATTTTTTACAATTTTAATGAGTTGTAAGACACTATTAGATAGCGGTTTGAAATATTTGGATAATTTTTTTGTTAGGGGTTTTGCTGCGAGCTAGGCGCCAATTATAGAACGATCAGAGTTGCATTTTGACATTCATTACTTTTGTTGTTTAACCTGAAAAAAATGCTATCGACACCCATCAAACACTATTAGAAACTTGATGATGCTCTGTCAAATTCCAATTTTCGGTTTTGATTTTAACGATTTAAAAGTGGTGAATTTAATGTTAATGGCAAAGAACCGAACAAAAACGTTTTTTTAATATTAATTTTTCATTTATATTTTTTATCATGGATTTGGATAAGAATAAATGAAGAAAAAACCAAAGCATTGAAAACACAGAAGGCACAGAATAATTGGAAATTTTATGGGATAGAACAATTAAAACGTATAAGATGATCACAGAAAAAAGAATCAACCAATTCATCGTCATCATCATCAGTCTATGAACCGTGCTCAGGGATATAGTAACTACCTCTTCATAAATACACTGATGTTGACGTCACATGACTTCGAATAATGTATACCTTCTATTCTTTAAATCTATGATTTTAATCTCCTTTAATTTGTATCTGCCATCCAAAAGGTTTATTGAAACGAAAATATTTTATTCTTCATTCCACAGACTTACTCAAAACACTCTAATTTGGATCTTTAAGTCTATGCCTCCTGTACAGTTTCATTTTTAATATGACATTGTATAACATGCAGAATTTAGCTTAAGCACCGTATTTGGAATATTTTGAGTTTTGTAACATTGTCCAAATCTCAGAGCCATACAGAAAAACTGACAAAATAAGGATTAGAAAAAATAGAATTTTAGTTTTAATTCCAATATTTCTTTTCTTTCACACGCATCATGTTAGAGACTGACTGATTCGTCTAGTTGCTTCAGGCGAAAAGTCCTTATTCAATCAAAATAGACATGTTTATAGAATGAAAGATACGGTACTTCCTTACGACGACTGTGGTATGATCATTAATTTGGATAGGAATGACAAACATCTATTAAAAAAAGACATGGCCTGAAATCATAGAGTGGTCTAAAGAATCAAGAATTGGCAATGCGTTTCGATCTCAATTAATTAGAACGATGATAAAACTAAATTAAAAAGTTTATGGAACTCCATATATATTTTATTGGCAATTTTCGTCTATTCCTATTATGTAATTTAATCTTTTCAAATCACTATAATTTAGACTTTTTGTCACAGGTTTGACCCTCGACCAGAATCTATCAATGGGCCCACTAGGACCTCAGTCACCTCTAGAAATGAAGCCGGACGCTGCCGCATTGGGCCAGTTCAGTCCACAGGGACCGAACAGTCCCAACTCGTATGCACTGAGCCAAGTTGGTTTGCTAAGTCCGTCTCCAGGGAGCGGGGGAGGTGGTGGACAAAAAGGGAGCCCGGGCAGTTATCCTCCCAACCATCCTTTGAGCGGATCTAAGCATTTATGCTCTATTTGTGGGGATCGTGCTAGTGGGAAACATTATGGGGTCTATAGGTTCGTATCTATTCCTCCTAATAATTCATTTTAATTTTACGTTATAACAGGTCAATTGAAAAGTACACGGCCTGACACATAGATGGCGCAACTAGAATTAAATCCATATGTTTTTTAGTTAGCCCTAACCCTCAAAAGAGGCGTGTATACATTTGGCAGCTGTCGGATTATTAGTTTGTGAATTATAGCATTTTGAGTGAAACAACTTTTGTTCTTGTGAAAAAAATGGATAAAAAAGAATTTCGCGTGTTGATATCGCTTTTTGAAGGGAAAAATACATTTGAAGCAAAAACTCGGCTGGCTTGATGCCGAGTTTCCGGACACTGCCCCAAGAAAATCAACCATCAAGGATTGGTATGCTAAGTTTAGACGTGGTGAAATGAGACAGTGAACGCAATGGACGCCCAAAAGAGCTTGTTACCGACGAAAACATTTAAAAAATCCACAAAATGATTTTGAATGACCGTAAATTGAAATTGAATGAAATAGCAAACACTCTAAAGATATCAACTGAACGTGCACATCATATCGTTCACGAATATTTGGGTATGAGAAAGCTCTGTGCAAAGTGGGTTCACTTTTGACCAAAAACAACGACGAGTTGATGATTCGGGGCAGTGTTTGAAGATGATCAAGCGTAATAAACACGAGTTTTTGTATCGATATGTGACAATGGATGAAACATGCCTCCATTATTGCACTCGGAAGTCCAATCAACAGTCATCCGAGTGGACTGCACACGATGAACCCTCTCCAAAGCGTGGGAAAACGCAACAGTCGACTGACAAGGTTATGGCGTCTGTATTTTGGGATGCGCATGAAATAATTTTCATTGACTACCTTGAAAAAGGAAGGACCGTCAACAGCGACTATTACATAGCGTTATTGGACCGTTTGAAGGACGAAATCGCTGAAAAACGGCCGCATTTGAAGAAAAAGAAAGTGCTGCTTCGCCAAGACAATGCACCGTGTCACAAGCCCGTGATAACGATAATAAAAATCCATGAATTGGGCTTCGAATTGCTTCCTCATCCACCGTATTCTCTAGATCTGGCCCCCAGCGACTAATTCCTGTTCTCAGATCTCATAAGAATGCTGGCTGGGAAGAAATTTTCGTCGAATGAAGAGGCGATCGCCGAAACTGAGGTCTATTTTGAAGCAAAGGACAAATCGTACTACAAAAATGGTATCGAAAAGTTGGAGGGTCGCTATAGTCAGTGTATCACCCTTGAAGGGAATTATATGGAATAAAAAAAACTAATTTTGCTAAAAAAAATGTGTTTTACTATGATAGACTGGGGACTTTTCAATTGACCTGTTATATGTACTAATTCTTATTGTATGTGTGCGAAGTTTCTAGCTGATTTTTGTTTAAATCATAATATTGTTGAAATAATAGCATTTTTTTATTAATTATGTCTTACATTAGATATGCTTAGTACAGTCTTAATTTACGAATTAATTTATTACTACTGTTCTATGTTACTTGCATTAATACACAAGCAAGGTGAGTACGGGATTAATACATCACTATGTATTTCCCAAATTAAAATACAACTAAACTACTTAAACTAAAGTTAAGAATACACTTATACACTAAACAAGTTCGTCTGGTTTGGCTTCCTCCAATCTTCTGATTTCTTGCGTGCTGTCCACGTTGCTTTGATTTAGCGACCTTTCGTATATCCATTTGATATCAAGATCATCGTGCAGCTCTTTGATGATTATGTAGCGATAAGCATTAGTATTTAATCGTAGAGCTTTGTTTTGGGTGCGTTGGATTTCTAGTTGGTTGGACGGCACCCACTCCAAAGTGGTCAGTCGTTATTACAACGATTATTATGTACATATTTTATTTTAAAACGTTATATTTTGTGTTACAAGTCAGTTTGGTTATTTTTTAATTTTTAGTGAATTTCTTATTTATTTTTTGAAATCGGTTCAATATTTTTGCTAAAAATATTTTATTAGACATTATTTCTTGTCGGATTGATGATATTTCTGTTATTTAGCGTTATTATGGTGTTATTTTCTTTTGTGATTAATTTCTAAATGGGGCTAATTTATTTTAATTAATGTTGTTATAGGATTTTATCCATTTGCTTTAGACGTGATTTATTGTAATAATTATATTTCATAGCTTAGAAAGTTGATGCTCAACGATATACCGATCTGCAGTTAACTTATTCCCGTATTATTGTTAAATCTATAAATATTAATGCACTCCGATAATAATAAATAAGATAAACAGTAAATGTAAGGCACGTTTAGTTATTTATTTTCTTGTTTATTTTATTATTCATTAAGCTTGGCATATGCATACACGTATACTAGTTAATTTTTGTCTTAGTGTTTTAAAAGAAAACTCGAATGCCATTTTAAACGTGCCATAATACTCTAGACGCAGTTGCCGGTCAATAGGCGCATAAACGTCGCTGTACTCGCATCGGCAACGTTGCACTAGATAAATAAAATAGGATATAGAGAGTGGCCCTGGCCTTGTGCACGAGCCCGAGTTGCATCATCGCGTCCTTGAGGCCGTTTCACCGACCGTGCCGCAACAATCACTGACTGCTGATCCGTGCGTCCTCTCCTGACCCAATTATAAAACGTTCATCCAATATCGGACCGATTTTCTCTCTCTTTCGATGGTCCGCGACGATAGTCCAACGGACGACGTTTACCGTTTTCTTTATTTTCGAAAGTTTATGAAACCGTTCTTTTTCCGTCTATAAGCAAAAAGTGTCAATGAAATCGAATAAGGAAATATTGAATCGGAATGCAGTAGTAGTTGCGACCGTACGTTGACTACATAAACCGTGCCTAAGGTCAATGATAATAAGAGATTTGCTGCAGATATGTCAGTGTATCGGATAATGTTTTTTCTTTTAGATTTTAACCGACTTCAAAAAAGGAGGAGGTTCTATGTTCGACTGTATTTTTTTTAATGTATGTTCGTCGATTTCTCTATCATTTATGGACCGATTACAATGTTTTCACGTATTTTTTATCTAAAATAATCATATATTTCTGTACAATGTTATTGCCGAACTGATATGATGAAAAATCGGAAGTAGTTCAGTGTAAAAGCCATTCAGTTTGCTTTTTAAACACTAACCGTATCATATGAGAAGTCGTAGAAACATGGCAGGCAACTGTTTCTTGGTCACAACACTTGGACCTTGTTGTCTCCTGGCTGACTTTCTGACTTGGTATTCAAATGTAACATCTTTGGGAACTTCATTGTTTTCTGATTTAGTTATTCTTTTACCAACAACGATGCTATGCTGCCAAGAGTCAGGATAAGGACGAGCTAACTGGGCCGAGAGCGTCCCAGCCTCAGGCTGGCCGTGTTAGCGTCAAGCCACTTATAATATAACAAATCATATTGATTACATCATCTCATATGACGTTATTTGATATATCAGAGACAGAATGTTTATATTAATCTAAAGCCCTATTAGTCCTGAATTATTGTTTATGTTATTGGAAATTTACGATAACTCCAGGCAACCAAATGTGCCCTGTTAATCTAAAAGACCTGAGTATTAACAACGGTCTAAGGATATGGGATCGTTATCGTGTCGTGCTTTGTCGAGAACACTTCTCCAGGTTCTAATGAAGAATCTAACACCTGGTAAAAAGGATGCAATGTCAAATGCGGTACTGTTGCCATCCTTGAAATAACAAGTTCATTAAAAATAAACCAGACCGGGTGTTCTAACCCATATATAAAATATACAGGAGCGCATAGTGTATTACCCAACATGAAATATGTTCTAATGACCAAAATTCTGTCTTATTGTTCAGAATCTAAAAGGTTAAAGGTATAGAGTTCAAGTTCAAGCCATACTAGTTGGTTGCCAGAATATCAGCGCAGGCTATACGCCGGAACGCGAACTCGGACCGTCTCTAATAAAACACGACGGTCGATTTTCATTAGCAAACGTCTGGTTGACATCACGGCATTGCCAAGGGCGTGTGAATAAGCGAGATATGAAAAGCAACACCGCCTGTCGCTTCATTAACCGACATCAAAGGAACGCACCGATCGAAATAGTCGTTTCATCCGAGAAACGACCAAGAAACATTCGCTGCAGATGCCTACACTGCGCTTAAATCATACTTTACTATTAAATTAATGTTAATTAGTGCCACCTAGTTAAAGTTAATGATAGTTTTTTTCAAGAAAATTTAAAAATTGTAAAAATCATTCACGATTATATAATCAGTTCTATTCCGAAAATATAATATTTAATAAGAGATTTCTACTTTAATTTGTAAGTACAGTAGATTCCTGTTTCGAAAGAGCCAACAGATGTCGCTATAGTTTTTCGTATTTAACCTCAACAGGCATGTGTGTAGTTTTTTAAGCTTTATTAAGTAATATGTAAGTTTAAAATATGAAAATAATTGAATTCTTATTTTCAGTTATCTTATGTATATGCATATGTATTGATTTATAATAATAGTAATATTAAATTTGTTCAGGTCTGATACAGTTCACTAATTGATAATGAAACAGCATAAGTAACAATTGAAGAAATCTAATTACGTATAAATAATAATACAATAATATAAATTTGATTATCAATTAAACTTAGATTCTCCCATAAATTATTGTATAAAATAGTGTAAAGTAAATTTGTAAAAAAAATAAAAAATCACGTTTATCTGACCAACAGCCAATATTCTTTCAACAATGGGCAAGAAAGTGGATAATGGATCTACTAAAGCAGAAAATTCGAAAACAATTTATTATATTTGGTAGCCTTTATTTTTATTACTTCCCAATAACTTGGAAGTCTTGATTTCATTAATTTGCTTATTAGATATTGGGAAATTTCATTCCAAATCTGTATTTATTTTATACTATATTTTTTGTATTGGTTGTAATATTCAATTTAAATATGGACTACGACTATGTAACTTGGGATCATTGTCATATCACTGTCCAAACCAAAAGCAAATTATTTTTAAACATAGGGTTGATTTTTTTAATATCAAGATATTTAAAACATTCATCTATAATGCTTTTAATTTTTAAAGTAATCGGTCCCACTTCATGAAAGCCAAACCATAATGTTTATAAGTTGATTGTGTAAATATAATTCGCAAAATGTAAACTTTCTTTCATCCGACCAAAATACTTGTTTGCACTGGTTGTAATTCCAATGCATATGTAAATTAAATAAACCATATGTCAACTAAGCTTATTTGTTTTTAGAATTAAAAAGTATTAGGAAGTTGTTTAGACATTTCTGTCAAATTACGTGTGAGTGCGAATATGAAACGCCATCTAATCTATCCAATACAAACTAAAATTGATGGGTTTTCATTTTTGTCAGCAGCAAGCGCTTCAAAACAGAACGATTTTTTTATTGAATGTCTTAGTGGAATTATTGAAACAAATTATTTTCCTTAATTTTGCAGGTTTTGGAATTGCCACTGAGCATCATCAGTGTTGAAACAACTCTATTTATTTGCAAGCATTTTCATCATTTCCCAAAAAAATTACTCATTATCAAAATTGCACAACAGTTTAACACACACACCAGTAAAGTTAAAGTTTTTATTATTATAAACCTTCACATCTCATAACTTACATATACATGGCAATATCTTTCATGAAATCTTTCATCAAATATGATATGATGATGCATACCTTATATAATATGATATACTATGAATTTCTAAATTTTATTTTATAACACGTAAAATCAACTAATAAAAATATGTTTGTTTTTCAATATATATCATTTTCCGTATATTTCTGTGCGTCAGTTTGGAGATTGTATGCGACCTTGTATAATATTTTAAAATGATAAAAACAAAGTACAGCTATGCAGCAGCAATTACCACTGATGTTGCAACTGATAGTTTACAAGCTCCCTCCTGTTGCCCTCTACTTTTTAAGTTGCCTTAGTTGATAGCCTTACTTCAAAGATAATATTCAAATAATGATTTGTAGTTACACTACTTAGAGTGATTATTAAAATCTATAATGAATTACATTTGCAAATCAATTTTTGCATTAAATATTTCGGTTTTAGTTAATAAGAAATATCAGTTAATTAGTAATTTTGGTTGTTTTTGGTAAAATTTTTATTATTATTAAATAGCTTTAAACATGTTTATATAAATAAATAATTAATGCTGATATACTATTTTAAATTATAATATCAATAATTGTAAATTTTCTTTTACAGCTGCGAGGGATGCAAAGGATTCTTCAAGCGAACCGTAAGAAAGGATTTATCGTATGCCTGTAGAGAAGAAAAGAATTGCATCATCGATAAAAGGCAGAGAAACAGGTATGAATTTCCCATTTAGAGGCATCTATTAATATCGAATTTTGATCCATTAAAAAAAATAATTTCGCCAAAGCCGCCTTTTCATCTTTTAAAAATTTTAACATAATTTATTAATGGCCTGACTTATTTGTGCACTTAATATTCCATTAATATTATTAATTTAACTACTATAAACAAATCATATTTTTAGATGTCAGTATTGTCGATATCAAAAATGTTTGGCCATGGGAATGAAACGAGAAGCGGTACAAGAAGAAAGACAAAGAACAAAAGATAAAGACACTTCGGAAGTAGAATCTACGTCAAGTATGCAAGTGGACATGCCACTGGAAAGGATAGTAGAGGCAGAAAGACGTGTTGAAAATATGTCATTGGAGGTAAGCTGTAAGATTATGTTAGAGAAATAAATGAAACTGCCAAAATAATATCACTCATAAGAAGTACTAGATTTAAAGTTTATTTATATTATATTTAGTTGAGTTTTAATGATATAAATTATGTCACTGAAGAAAACCGTAAAAGGATATTAAAGAAATAAATGAAACTGCAAAAAACTCTTGAGTACAATCATGAGAAATAGCATTTAAAATTAAATTATATTATGATTAGTTAATTGAAATGTTCGGTAAAGTAAGGTCCAATTAGCTGACAAACGTGTACATTTTGTTTTTATTTATATTTTATTAAATATTTTCTATTTTTATTACAGTTTAGAAAACTTGAACTCTTTTAGAATATTTCATGAGAATGGTTTTAGAATTATATGTTACATATTCAATGATAAAAAACGTTAACAAAAAAAAACAAAAGTTTTTCAATGCTATTTAATTTTAATAATTAATATATTGTTTTAATTAGGCTACTGGGTATTATATATTTTCTTCCTATTTTGAATTGACACATTAAAATTGCTATTACCCCAAGAAGGCAGTTTATCAGGCAGGATAGATTTAATATGATATAATATTTTCTGTATTAATTTCTATAGTTTTTATTAACACTGTAAAAATCGGCTTCAAAAGTTTGATGTAGTTTCAAGATATTTTGATTAGCTATAAGAAATAATACTCACTAGTATTACATTTATTTTGAGGGTTGAACAATAACCTGATAATACATGTTGACAAAATAAATACCTTTCTAAACCCATCTAGCATGACTAGGATAATATAGAAAACTCACATGTAAGGAATATGTTTACTCTAAAATCACTTGTTCATTTTTCAAGTCTTATGTAGTCTTCTCAATATATTAATTTTATAACAGTCTCATTCTATGACTTAAAACTTAGCAGTTGCTCGCATATAAACTATTGGAATCCATATTGAAGACTTTGTCTATTTTATGGTCTATTGAGTAAAACTAGGTGGTGATTCACAAACAATAAAAATTGTTTCTTCAGGACGAGAGGTCTGATACTGAATTTGTCCAAATCAGCTCATCTTATTTATGCTTGTCGCGGATAATCAACCGATAATAATAACCCAGTTTTCCATGATTCCATAAAGTATTGTATAAGTTCAAAATGGTATCATTATAACTTATTTTGACTTTTAATAATAGTAATTAACTATATATTTATTATACATATCATTGGAAATTAGAATTTTATATACCAATATCAATAATAAAACAGAGTAAAACTGGAAATCCGTTCACACACTTTGCCTTTGTTGTTCGGATTATCTGAACAGTTCTTGCATGATTCATGATACCAGAAAAGAATAATTGATGGGCAGGATTCCAACAGAATTCGCACATTATTTTCCAGACAGTTTCAATGTTTTTTAGGAATAAAAAAAGGCAACGAAGTTCGAACAGACAAAATCGAAACGGTAAATTCCGTCTGTCTGTTTGTTTATACAGCGTCTTGTATCATGGCCCATCCAAATAATCAAACAACTAATAAACGATGCTCTCTGATGCATTTGTTTGCGTTTTGGGCGTCAATGCACCGGCGACCTTGTCAGACTATGTTATTCGATGGGACTGGCAATTTAGCCATACAGATTAGTTTATTAAATGAGAAAATATTGCTTAATGTAAATACTACTGGTTTGGTTCATTTTACATCTGGGCTGCAGATAGAGAAGATATTAAAATAATTAAGTAAATTTCATAGTAAATTATTATTAATTTTCTTGTTTGTAATAGAAGGAAATTGTGTTTCTGGTTTCTATTTGTTCTCTTACGAAAAATATTTATAGTAATAGCTTTATTTTTATTCTTTTGTTATTTTTATTTATTATTATAGCTATGTAGCCACCTTAAACTTCAAGGTGTGTAATATTTAGCCTCAGGGATTATTATTACCCTGTTAGATTATATCTTTAACTAACTTTATATTTTTTCTATTTGCTTGTTTTTTTTAGTTCTCTTATAATTAAGTAAAAAATGTGCATGTAATGTAAAAATATATCAAATATTTCGATTATATAACTCATAATTGAATAACACTACTAATAGGGTGAATATATTTTCTGAAGGGGGAGCTGTCAAATCTATATGATACGTCTACACAAAGAAGCCAGGTAGTTCTAATATTATACCGAGATATGTCTTATATTATTTTCTTTGAAAAGAAACTACTATTATTACCGTCTAAAGATCAACATAATTTTACCATTTCTTATACCTATATTTTTCATTATTATAGTTTATATTGTTATGGTAGCTATGTGTTATAATAGATCATCTTTCGTATTTCTAATTTTTTAAACTAATTATCTGCCTTTTATTGTTATTAATTTGCAAATCTACATTTGATGTTTTATAATGTGTTCACCCAATGTATTAAAGAAACTAAATAAATAGTAATTTCTGTTTATGGAGTTTGTGGACCAAGCCAAATACAACTCGTCAAAGCTGCTTTGTATTCATTGGTCTTCGACTCGATATTACCAAGACGTCACATTAAATTAGTTGTAATTATTTAAATATGGTTATATATATATATATATATATATATATATATATATATATATATATATATATAAGGATAGTAACACCAGAACTAATGACCATAATTTAAAATCATACAAAGCAAATTATCTTGTAAATTTAGTGGTCTGCAATAACCTGAAACTTACAATGTTTAAGTAAATGAAGGATGTATGTAAATCAAAAATACTTGTAGAATAACATTATAATTACTTCTGTATAAATAGTAATTATCCATAATAATAAATCGAAATTTAACTTTGATATTGCGATTAAAGCGAACGTAATCTTTTTTCAGAACATCTATAATAACATTCGACAAGCATCCACTGATCATTTACGGCATTTGCTAGAATGGGCCAAGTTACTGCCCCACTTTACTGCACTAAACCTGCAGGATCAAATAATGCTCTTAAAGCACAGTTGGAATGAATTACACATAATCGCATTAGCACATCGTTCATTAAACGCAGAAAACTGCATCGTCTTGGCAACTGGAATAACTATTGACAAGTAAGTCACTTATAATCTAATGACAATATTATTAGTAATACTTATAATCTCTTGCAGAACAACGTCACCCAATATCGGCATAGAAAATATCTATGAGTGGATACAGGATTTTATAGGCAAATTTCGAGAAATTAGAGTCGATAAAACGGAGTTGGCTTGCCTTCGCGCAGTTATCCTGCTCAATCCAGGTATATCATAATTTATGAAACTATCCAGTGATCAGTGATATTGTGATCAATAATTTGTGCCATTTTAGAATTACGTGGCCTAGTTTGTAAAGAGGACGTCAACATTCTTCGCGAAAAGGTGTATGAAGTAATGGAGGAATATGTACGAAACACATACCCATCTGAAACAGGACGATTCGCCAAACTTTTGCTGCGGTTGCCAGTGCTGCGTTCCATTGGGCTTAAATGTCAGAATTATTTATTTATATATGGGTATGTATCAATTAATAGACAGAACTGGTTTCATAAAACAGTTGAAATATAACTTGAACTCTAAATGTATTAAATAAAATTACGTTATATTGTTGTTTTTGGTGCTTTTTCTTATAAGAATTAATACAATTATGTAAAGTAAGATATACTACTTAAGTTTTAAAGCCATACAAAGCCGCCAATGAAAGCCAAATGTATATTACTTAAAGCTTCTACTTTGTGTTGAACATGGGATTAGTTAGATGTCTTTTATCAGTTTTTAAACTGAATGAAACCACAAGTAGAACAAGTAGAGAATCTAGAAAATGAATATGCAATGTAACAATATTTGGAAACTTCAAAATCTCTGAAGACTCATTTGAAGACACTTTGTGCTTCCATATGATTTGACCAAACAACACATCTTGTCATTAATAATAGATGGAACCTTGGGTCTAACCGACATGGGAATTAAAAACTATCAGAAAAATAAGAGAAAACAAATGAATAATATTTTTAATGGTATTTTTTGCCATTTTTTAAAATAAATTAATAATTACTTTTAAACCCCAATATAAAAATTTTATTATCATGTTTCATCAATTATTGCTTAATATACCGATCAAAAGAATAATAAGATTGTGATGTTATGAATTCTCTCCGCGGAATCAAACTGCCAACAGGAATATTATCAGTGAATATTGTCATATGTCCGTTGCGTGCAACTATTCGCTTCAAAAAGTCGTAATAACAGTTCAGTACATTGATTATGGTCTACTTTTTTAGCAGAAATGCAACACACATTCCTCAACTATCTTATTGGCGTGATTAATAACTAACTTCAGGTTATTTCCTGAATTCTAAAAACCACTTCGTCTGTGTCGGTTGACTGAAATTAAAACCAAATAACAGAACTTTAAAAGCTATCCCAGGTATTGAATTCAACAATTGTTTCGAATACTAAAGGAAAACGTCTACATACATTCATTTTTTTCGAGGGGGATTAAACGGAAATGAATAATCCGTTTCCGTTTTATTCCAAGTCTTATTATTTTTTGATCGGGGTAATGCGTATAGAGTTTCATCAATATTTTTGCAATCATATATTACCAAATATATATTTTTATTTTTAGATTAAATAATGAGGTAACATTAGACTCATTCCTAGCTGAAATGCTTGATCGGGCCAGAAACTCTTAAACAACAAATCATCAATTAATTAGGATTAGCTGTCTACAAAAATGTTTCTATTTCACCACAGTTATGAAAGGACACAGTGATAGGAATATGATCAGCCTTATGTTTAGTAATTTAAATATTTCTTTTAGAAAGAGATTTTGGAGGGAAAGAGATAGAATATATATTTAATAGATGTAATTAACTAATATAAAAAGTTTTGACTCAAAATCAATTATGTATTAATATTATATATATATATATTGAAAAAATGTTCAGGGGAGTTTTAAGGAATTTGATAGTGCTTGTAAAAATTGTAATATACCTATTTATACTAAGTTTTACTATATATTTTAATTGATGAGATAATGTGTTATATTGTTAGGATGATTAATCTTTCCCTCAACTACAAATCTGTGATTTATATTAATGAAGTTTTAAAACCCTTTTTAACAAGGTATTATTAGTTATATATATAGAGGAAACAAACCTCTGTCCATGTTGAGTGAATTAAACAAAAGACAAATTAGTATTATATTTGCTTTAGTTATTTGAATCAATTTACAAGCAACAAAATAGATCAAATTAAACAATCTGCTTAAATTGATTTGGAAATTAAGAATAATCATGTTAATTACAATTCTAGAGATCTAAACTAATCATGCACATATTAACACACTAAGTATTTGTCTTTTGATAATAACAATACAATTTTCATCCATTTTCTTGCATTGAATGTAGTTAGTACCATTCTATTTAAGTCTAAAAAAATGCAACTATTTATTATTCTGCCTTAATTTGAGATAGATTGTTTTAACAATTTTATCTTGGTGTGTAAGGTACAGAAAATGGAGAAGCTGATATGTTAAATGAATGAAAATCTTGTTAATAGTCGTTGGTTGTGTTTGATGAGATGGTGTTTAATCAAAAATAAATAAAAATGTTCTATTCTATTGACTTCAAACTATTACATAACTATAAATATATTTATTCTAATTTATAATGGGTTATGTTGAAACTGTAATTGAGAAAAATCCACGATTTCTAAACAAATTTCTTATTATATTAGATTTTAGATTCGAACCATTAAATGAAATTTAGATGTTATACTATTGATGAATTTAATTTTAATATTAACTTAAATATTATTTTTTGTGTAGTTTATAAATTTAAATTTTATTATTATTATGTAAAAATATATTTTTAATAAATTCTATTTTAATATGTCCGTGTTTTATTTGTTGTTATTTTTATATTCTAATTTTGGGAGTAATCAGCTCAAAGACCATCGTAGAAGATATCAAATCTTACCTAGCTTATATATTTGTTCCCTATTGGATTTTTCCCTTGTCATGAACTTTCACATTTTAAAATATTATGAAACAAAATATATCCATATCCTAATGGGAATCAAACTCGTGACTTTGGCGGCGGTAGAAAGATTGTCCCGTGCAACCACTGCATCTACCAAGCCGTCTTTTATTTAATTACTGTATCTGAATTTTTGTACATTCTATTGTTCACGTACATTTGTACTACGAATTATTTTTTGTATGCATTTTTTCCAGTGAAAGCAGTGGGGATCATAGAACGCTATTCAGTTCAGTAATAAATATAAACATGTTTCAATGAAATCAACTTTTAAATGCGATATTACTTTTGCAGTAAAAAGATAATATTCTACATATAATAATAGACCAATAATTAATAAATAACAAAGTAAAATATAACAACTGAAAGTTTATATTTAAGTTTTTAAAGTATTTAAACGGCTAATTTTTAATTTACTTTTTCATTATATATGAATATAATATTGTATACTATGATCAATGACTAGTGAGTCATCATAACTTTCAAAATGCCTTGGTTAAACAAGGTTTCATTCAAAAACACTAATGAAATTTAATTTAATTACTAATTCAAAATGCATTATTACCGAAGAAAATAATAGTTACAGCCTGTATTATAGATGCACATTTCAAAAATTTAGGTCATCCATAATCAGATAAAAACATGACATTTATGTGCAATGACTATTCATAGTAGAATTATTATACATGTTTAAATTATTTACCAATGAAATATATTTAATCTAAAGCACATCGATATGTAACAAACTGATTGATGTTTCAAATCAAAATATCCATTAACTAAAGGGGTATTTTTAGTAATACTTATACATAAATAAAATCATACATATAAAAATTATTTTGTAATATTTTAATTTCTTTTCTTATAGCTTCTAGATAATATTCTCTCTCCACTCCATATAAATTAGTTATTGTTGTATTCCGACATGTAATAGTATAAGTGTAATCCTGCATAATATTTGTTAAATGAGTATTCAGTGAGTAAATTGAATTACATCATATTATGAAGTTTAAACTGATAAATATACCTACAATATGTTAATCGCAGTTTGGAGATATGGATAGCCACTCAATATTGCCTACTCATGTTCGGAGACACTTTTCGTCAATCGTTCGTATAGTCCACATGTGGCCAAGATAAAGCCCTTCAAATTTTAAAATACTACGAAATACTCATGTATGAAATGTATGAACGTTATTTTTTTTTCTAGAATAACGATTGCGTCTATTCAATTTTATTTTATTAAAACCAATTTGCATTATTGCTAGGATTGCTATGGATTTCGACTGTAAAGATGAAAGTAAAAAAGTCGACGAACAAGGTAAGTTTAAATATTGAATATAAATTGTAAGAATATCAAAAGAGTATCTTTTAGTGCCGAAATTTGGATATCGCTATATTCAGGCGACAATATTCTTTTTCTATTTATTGGTGATATGTCTTACGCGAAATTCGCTTTCCATAGCCGTGGTAGCAATGACAGAGAGAAGTTCAAAGAACCCAAACATACCTGTGAGTATATGTTCAATAAAAAATTCACATTCTATTTACTTGCACTCAATGTTTGTTGTAGATTTATGATTGGAAAGATATTGATATCATATTATCTTCGTTTTATTGGACATATGTTCTTCTTCAACTATTTTCTGGTTATGTCTTCAGATTATTTGGATTTAAAAGAGTTTTACTGATTACTATGATAATCAATTGTTTTGCTTTTGCTCTTATTCCCATCTGTGCAGCACACTTTGGTTCAATAGGCGTGGTATGTTTTCGGTAAGAGTTATAAATATTTCTTGGAAAATACCCATAACTATAGAAAAATATGCTAGATTTACTTAAAACTTGTCTGACAATTTTGTAAATGTTATTTAACGTCATGATATGTCCAGTGTGTGGTACAGTGGTTGATGTAGTGAAACAGAATGCATTTTATAATGAAACACAGTCATGACCAATATGGATGAATACTTTTTAGTGGTGTTATGAATATAACAGCCTGTATTCAATTTAACAAAATTTCTCAACCAAAAATCACAATTTTTGCGAAATTGCACTCGTTGTTTGTAAAAGTTTTTTCTTCTACTATTTTTACACGAACTCGTACAGTCAATTATCACCTAACTGAAACACATAATACATTAGCTATGTCTCCTTACAAAGCCAAACAAAAAAATGTTTTATATCGGCAAAGCACACTAACTAATTATCCCCTCAGCAAAATAATTATATAGCAGTGATAAATCTTGGATGGAAACAATTTTATAAATCTAGATAAGTGTTATTCATTAAACTTAAATGGGTTGGGGTGGGAGTTCATAATAACCACCTTACTATTGCACGGATATAAGTTAAAATTTTTAAAAAAAGTTACCATAATAAATATGTAACATTTTTGTCAGCAGTCTTATAATATGTCAGTGTCTTATAATAAAAAGATTTAATATTAAAAACTTTTTAGGATGATTCAAGGACTGACACAAGGTTTTAGTTATCCTGCTTGTTATACTATTTTAGGTACGTGGGTTCCAGTTAAGGAAAGATCAAAACTGGCCTTTTTAATATTTTCTGGTAAATATACTTCTTAACGTCTAGTAAGGCAGCAATAAACCCATAACATTTAAGGAGCACGTTTTGGAGTAATATTAGCAATGGTTATAACAGGCTACCTATCATCTAGTTGGCTGGGTTGGCCTTCAGTTTTTTATAGTTTCAGCGTTTTGGGTATTGCGTGGTGCATTGTTTGGCACTTTTTCGGTTTCGAATCTCCAGCAAAACATCCTCGGATAAGTATCATTGAGAAAAATCACATTCAACACTCTTTAGATAACAAAGACAATTCTAAGGTAAGTACTATGATTACCATTCAATTTATTATCTTAACAATCTCAGTTAATACTTAATTTATTTGTCGGGAGTGATATAATGCTGAGATCAAAAAATAATAAGACTTTCGGAATAAATCACAACCAGGTTATTTATTTTTTCAAAATAATTTTATCCCTTTCAAAGTAATCTTTCTTGGGTATAATACGTTTATTCCAAGGATTTTTATAACGTTCTGAATAGTTGATGTATTGTATAGTTGAGCTATTGATGACATTCTCGTAAACATTAAAAACTAAATGAAAAATTATTACAAACGTAAAATCTTGTATCACCGCCATGTGAGAAAGAAGGTGTGTCATCATGATGAAAATATCAACAGTTATCAACACCGATATTTCCGACCTCTTGAGGTGAAGAGCTTACGCAAACGATGTTCTAGTATGCGGTGTAAAAACAAGTTATGAAAGATTCACAAAAAATGACGCAACTAATATTAAATCGTGTTATGATTTCCTTCGAGTAATCAGTATGTGTCATTTCGCAAATAAAAACACCGTGAAAAAAACGCTATGGTAGACAAGTTGGCCAGACTCTGAGTTGGATACGCTACTGAGCCAAAATTCATACCAAACTCAAAAGAAGTTCGGCAAAACTTTGGGAGTGACTCAACAAACATGTGTTTTCACATAAAAACTACTAGTATTTCAAAGGCAGATGGCGTTTTTGCATCGAATCATCATAGGAGATGAAAATTGAATCCACTATATTGTCTACATCAGTGGGAAATAATACCAACAATAATTGGTACGACCATTCAGGATGAGATACATTCAATAAAACACGCATCTTTATTTCTTTCAGCACGACATTACTTGATTATATGTGTTGTAGGTACTTCAACGGTTCAATCACCACATTTACTAAATCAAAAATTGAGTATCTTCAATAGACGATGATTTTTCCTATTCAAAATTCGTATGCTGTTTGGTCAACACTTTGAATAAAATTCATGGTACCGTTTCTCTATATAAAGTTTCAGTGAGAACTTATTTCTACATTCGGCAAAACTAATTAATAATACTACAATTTTGACATCTTACTATATTTTGATCACAAACAAGAAATTAATGCTGCTCCTCAAAAATTTTAGAAATCAAAAAGTATTCCTATTAAAGCCATGATGAGTTCAGTACCTGTTTGGGCACTTATAATAGGAAATATGGGAAATGCTTGGGCTACTAGTATCATCGATTTAGATATACCTATGTATTTGAGTAAAGCTCTAGGCCTAGATATTAATATGGTAAGTGTATATTGTAACGTAAAATAATGTATAAGAGCTTTCAATTACTTTAGAATACTTTCTCGCTGTTTTTTTTTGCGGGATGTTGAATGAAATGTTGAATATAGGTAGAAATACGGAGGATATTTTCACGAGTTTTGCAACATGTAGTGTATTATTATTATGTTTTTACCGCGATGATAGATCATGTTTGCCTCTTTAAAGAATGACTATTTAACAATGAGGTTGAGTAGTTGAGTCTTTAGTAGTATTAGTGCTTTCAAAGTAAAAGTGGTAATAGTGTTACAGAGCATGTTGCAGGGATATAATAACTGAACTATTATGGCTGCTTTAGACAATTTAGATTTGGTCTAACTTTTGCGTCAACAGTACACACGAATTCATACCTCGGTTATTCCCAAAAAAAAACAAAATAATCTCCATCTGACTACAAGCCCATCAGCCTTCTCAATGCCTTTCTCTTACAAAGGAAAACAAAGTGATTTCTGATGCACAATTCAGCTTTCGCGCTCACATTCATCCGTTCATCAGGCTTCCCATCTGGCCGCACACATCCATCACGATCTTGACCAACTTAAAAACCTTGGAGCAGTCCACCTGGACCTAACCAAAGCTTTTGACAAGGTCTGGCACGACGGTTTGATTACAAAATACGTATGCGCTTTCATCAAGTCCTATCTCTCGAACAGATCTTTCCAGGTCAAGATCAGGAAAACTCTTTCCAGTCGAAGATCAAACGACGCTGGCGTACCTCAAAAATTGTCACTGGCCCCGGCTATTTAACTTTTTATTTCAGATCCGAACTCGAGGATGCCATTCAAGGACGTTTACATAAGCAGCTCGATCATGCGGTTAAGTGGTTCAAATTCTGTAGCTTGCAAATCAACCCCCTGAAAACCCACGCCATAAATTTCTATAAGAAGCGTTACGCACTGTGCATCTCGCAACTTAAGATCGACACCGCAACAATTCCATTTCTGGATGACGTCACGTACCTAGGCCTTCACTTCGACTGACGGTTCGGTTGGTATTCCCAAATCCACAAAGCAATCCAGAAAGGTTCGGGGATAGCAAAACTGCGATCTTCTCTGAACTGCCCTTCTAGCAGACTTCCCATATCCATGAAATGCTTGTTTTACAAGATGTTAATTCGGTCCATTCTCCTCTATGGATCTAATGTCTACTTCAAATTTGTTACACCCAACCAGGTGAAACGGCTTCAAGTTTTACAAAATAAGCTCCTCAGGGGAATCTTAAACGCTCCATGGTTTGTCAGAAATAATCAAATTTATAGAAAAACTGACACTCCAGAAATCAATCACTTCATATCTCAATCCTTCCACAAACAACAAGTCAGCTCAAGTTCTTCTAAAAACGCGCTTGTTCGCGAGTTGGCCCACATACTGGAAGCTTAGCGCCGCGTCACCGCTAATCTCCTCTTTTTCCAGACTGCAACGACCTCATCCGTCACAAACAATAGTTAGTCAATTCAATAGTTGGCGAATCAATAGTTAGTCTCTTTTTTTGCCGGGTCCTCGTACCCAATAACGGCTGCCCGTTTAGTGGGGTCAACTGTGAGGCGGTTTCGATTTAGTGTATTAGTAAGTCCAGAGGCACACAGGGCAAGTCTCCGCGATCGGGTGTAGGTCATGCCTGGTTTTAGGCCAGATCAAAAAGAAAACATTAACACATTTAGACTAATTTGTTAACCAGGTTGTGAGAAGGTTCACGTGACTGAAATTGTTATGCATAAATCAATAGTTGTAATTTTTTGAGCGCACCAAGGATCATTGAAAAATATCTACAATTAAGCAACCAATAGATGGTGCGAGGGCGATTGTTCTTCTTCTAATGTAGCTTAACTACAGCTAGCAGATCTAAACAAATGCACAGTTGAAACTTCTCAACTTCCAATTTATAATGGTTTAAACTGAAACGTTAACTTCCTCATTTTTCATTTCAAAAATTCATCATTTCTAATGATCTGATTTATGATGCTTATAAATTACTACCTGTAATTGTTTTCTTCAATCAATGAGCTAATTCATTCAAATAACATTTTTTATTTAGCATTATTGAGTTATTCAGTGTTCACATTCATTACTTTTGTTTTTGAACAAATTTGCTACCCAATGAAAAACTTTCAGAAACTTATGTTGAAGCTGCTCAGTCATGTGGTAATGGTAGTGGCAGTTTTTATGTCGATGGCAAAGTACGGCCTCAAGGGCCAAAAAAGTTTAATTGTGAAACAAAAACAATGAATTCCAAGGCTTACTGGGCCAAAACTCAGCTCAAACTCCCAAAGAATTTTTAAACAGCTTAGCAGTTGATGATTCAACTGTTTACAGACGTTTAGATGTCATAGGAAAGAGCAAAAAATAGGGAAAATGGCTACCATAGAAATTACCTGAAAATATCATTTTGAATCGTTTCCCCATCGCGGTTTAATAGCTTGACAGGCAAAAAAGAAGAGTTTTCTATAGCGTATTGTGACTAGCGATGCAAAGTGAATCTACTACAACAAAGGCAGGTGCAAGAGGCTAGGGGTTAGTTAGGGAGAAACATCCTCATCAACACCGAAACAAAATATTCATGATGATCAATCAACAAGGTATATTGTATTACGAGCCGCAAAAACTAAATGAAACTGTTAATGTCAGCAGATATCTAACGACGTCACTGCAAGTAACGTCATCCTCTTGTTAGACAGGGCTGAAATGTTCCGAGTCTAACACATAGATGGCGCTGGTTTTATTGCATTCACCGCTTTTTCATAAGTTTATGAGTTCTTGTACTAAGAGTGACAGTACTTTTGTTATTTTCAAACGATTGATCAAAAACAATTTCGTGTTTTAATTTTACACTGTTTCTTGATGGGAAAAATATCGTTCAAGCGAAGCAATGGCTTGAAAAGTGTTATAAGGATCCGCTCCAACAGAAAAAATAAAACGGTGGTTTGTTGAGTTCAAAGGTGTTATGGAGACACCGATGATGCAGAACGTAATGAACGTCCGAATGAGGTGGTAACACCAGAAAACATTTTTTTTAAATCCACAAAATCGTACTGAATAATCGAAAAGTGAAGTTGCTGAGTTAACTAAAATCATAAAAATATCAAAAGAACGTGTTAGTTTTATATTGCATGAGAATTTCAGTATGAGAAAGCTCTGTTCAAAGTGAGTGCCGCGTTAGCTCACTGTTGACCAAAAACAAGAATGTGTTAATGATTCTGAGCAGTGATTAGTCATGTTTAAACGTAACAAACCAGAATTTTTGAGTCGACATAGTTTCATCCATTATGACCCATGGATCCATCACTTTACTCCGGAATCAAAACGATCGTCATTTGAGTAGACAGAAACTGGTGACATGTCTATTTTGAGGCAAAAGATAAATCGTTCTACAAAAGTGGCAATGAACCGTTAAAGCGGCGCTGGAATGATTGTGTGGATCGTGGTGTAGATTACGTATTATATGATATGATCACCACTTGCTAAGATCGATGCAGCATGCCTTGGCTAGCACGCGGTTTCGAAATGCTGAAGATGTACGAAAATGGATCGATGATTGGATGGCTGCTAAACTAATATAAAAATAAAATAGTTTACACTTATTGGAAATGTTAGAATTTTCCACTAACTGTAAACAAAAACAGCGAGAAGCTATTCATTCTAATATAAAAAGTACCGTAATATTTTATTCTAATTAAATTATTTTTAAAGAATGGCTTAGTGTCGTCAACACCACAATTTACTCAGCTGATAATACAAACTGTTTCGGCGCCTCTGTGCGACTACATCATTCACAAAGAGTTCGTGTCATTGATGAATTGTAGAAGATTTTTCCATTTTCTTGGTATAACAAAAATTCCTTTCTTAGAGTTATATTATTATTAAATAAAATTTTGTTATAGCATCGATCATACCCTCCATATTATTAGTTTGGCTAGCATATATGTCGAAAGACCAAATCACACTCGCTATAGTATTGCTTAATTTAATATCAGGTTTGAATGGATTGTTCTTGTATAGCGGTTATATTAATCACGTCGATTTAACGCCAAATCACGCTGGGGCATTATTGGGAATCGAAAATTCTTTCTCCATGGGTATCGCAACGACGGGACCATTATTCGTACCATATATCGTTACTGATTTAGTAAGTCCATCATATTTTTCAAACCGTCAAATTTAATAAAATAATTCTCCATTTTAGAGCGATATATTTTTATGGCGTCATATATTCATTATAATGGCAATTGTGATAACAACAACATCCTCGGTATTTATGATTTTTGGATCAGCCAAGGTACAGTGGTGGAATAGTACCAAAGACAAAAGTAGCGAACCCCTAACCAAAATAAAACACAATGATGGCTGATTTAATTTATTCGATTCATAGAATATGTTAATGTATAATATTCTAATAAAGATACGAATAATATTGTAGATTATTGTTGTTTTAAGTACTAATTAAATATTAATTATATATTTAAGAGGTCCATCGATATTATTATCAGATAAAATATTTAGAGATTGAAATAAATTGAAGAAATTTTTTTTGATATGTCAAAAATGACTTGTCCACTAATGTAGTAAGTTGTTTTTAAATTGATTTTATTTATTGTATCTGCACTGATGGATATTAAAACGAGTAACGAATCAAAAGTTGCCGAACTAAACAAAAGACAAGGTAAACTGATTTTTAAAACGCTATTTTTATTCTGGCTGAAATTATAAACCGGTTATTATTATTTAGAATTATTTGATGATTGTATTAATGCATACATTATTGTACATTTTCTAAAAATAATAAAACTGGATCAACTATATTACTTCGATTGTTATTTTAATTTATTCTAAATATTTTTAAACAGAAAAATAAAATTGTTCTCTTACCTGACTTTGTCGTCAATGGGATAGCGATTTAGTCCTTAGTTTTGATAAGTTGATATTGTTGATACAATCGAGTACGAGTACGAGTACTTTTAAACTATGTCCAGATAATATGTTACGTCCGTTATTAGTTTAAATGCCATTATTTCTTGTTTTATCAACTTTTCATTTTATAGTTTCATGATGAAGCTAATAAGCTCGAGAGATATCTGAAAAAAGAGATGACTAGAATTTCGAAGGGACATCAAATTAAATTATAGAGTACTGCACAGTTGGTATTGTAATTCCGTAAGAGATTATTCAGTTAATGATTGGGATTGTTTATAAATTGATCCGAAATTTAATAATCCATAGATATCTACGTTCGAAGAACTAGCAAATGCAACAAAATGCAAGTCCTGAGGTTCTTTTTCGGGGATTGTTCGAATTTCCAGTGTGCAAATTACGAGTTAGACTCGGGATTGTGGTAGACACCTCAAAAGATGGGCCAAGGACAATTTATATATTAATTTCTGGACAAGATACCTTGGGAAAGGTATTCTTAACCTTTATTATAGTAGCAGTTCCTTTTTTGCACTTTTTGGTATTTGCATTTGTGAACTGAGAAATGTGCTACTAGTTTCTTCAACATCTTACAATAGAACACATTTTACCTTAGTCGGTCGAGGCATTAGATGGGCGAGACTGTATAGGAACACAAGAATTTTGATTGACACTGGTATTTTACTTGATATGAACTTTTGGAACAAAATATAGCTTTTGAAGATAATGGGTTTGAAGTGCATGGAGAACAGCAAAAATGGAAGGAGGAACTAGAAGTATGTTATAATAGGATATAACAGCAGGCGGTTAACCGAAATATAAGTGGTTTTAGATTGGTGGTAAAAAATGATAAAAAAAATCGGGAAAAACATTCGGAAAAAATATTGTTGAGAGAAAACATTGGCTCTGTGAGAGTTATGACCCTGTGTGAATTAAAAATTTGAATACAAAAAATATACCGAAAGCTGAAATTCCGCAGTTGTTCCTGAAAACAAATTGCCAAGTCCACAAAATAATTTTGAAAAGTTAAAAACTATATAGCTATACAATATCTAACAGAGGATAGAGTACTTACAATTATATACTATTTTTTATCAAAGTCGTTTTATTCGCAGAAGGCCAAAAACAATAATGCATCGATATTTCAATGGACTGTTTGGAGTTTTTTACGCGATGTAAAAAGGATGTTATTTACATTGTTATGTGCCAATGAACTCCATTCATGAATACTATACAACTGAATCAAAAAGACCATCTTAAACGACAGTATGTTGATGAACTCAAAAATACTTTTTATGAATATATATTTGCTTTGGTATATATAATTTTGAGGAAGAGTTCTTAAGGAAGGTTTCTATGTAATCAGAGGAAGAGTACATAGAAAAGAAAGAGCTTAAATGGTGGCAACACTTACAGTGTATGAAACACGGAAAACAGGTAAACAGTAAAGCTGGGAAACTAGAATAGAAAGGAGAAAGACCATGGGGCAAATTAAGAAAATCTGTAATTAATATATTAGGAAGATACTGCAGAAAAGAGGAAAAACCCTGCCTTATAACATATCCTCATCATCAAGTGGTGCAAAAGGTGTATTATTAATTATATATATATATAATTTTCCATTTAGTTGATTATTTAGGACCTCTCCTTTATCTGCTCTAGACTGCTGACATTCCAACAACAAAAGAAACACTACTTGAAACCTTTGCTGACGACACAAATATTATGGCAAACGACATATCTCTGCCTAGGGCAGTAGAAAAAGTATAAGTGGCGGTCAACAAAATCTACAAATGGACGAAAGATTGGAAAATTCAACTTAATAGCTCCAAATCTGTCCACGTTAATTTTGCATTGCGGTGAAATAATACAAACTTAATTATATCACTCAATGGATGCCCAATTCCTCAAGCAGAATCAGCTAAATACCTCGACATTCATCTTGACGGTAGATTAAATTGGAAACATCATGTTAGACAAAAAGCAAAACACATTAGAACCAAAATAAAACAACTATACTGGTTAGTCTGAAGATACTTTCAACTTGATCTAAAATCAAAGAAGTTGATTCATAAGACAATTATAAATCCAATTTGGACATATGAGATGCAAATATGGGGTTGCACTAAAAATTCAAATCAACTAGTTATCCAATGCTGTCAAAACAAAGTTATGATTACCAATGCTTATCGCTACGTAACCAACAAAAAACTGCACGATGCTCTGGAAATCAAATGGATTTGCGAAGTATCCAAGATTGGAACACGAAAGACACGAAAGAAAATTACTAAATCATACTAACGTGGAAGCAATACAACTGCTGGACAGCGGACAGGATGTCAGGAGATTGAAACGAACCAAACCATACGAACTTAAATAAATTGTATACCTTTAGTGTTTTGCTATAAGTTATTATAATTTTATAATTGAAGAATACATATTGATGTATTTTCTCGCACTCGTCTAGCTTGTGAATTAATCCAAGTACAAATGAAATGTAGTAATAAATTAATTTAAAATTAAGATTACACCAAGCGTATCTAGTAATGTAGTTATAAAAAAATTTAGTTGATTATGATTCAAATTTACAGAGAAGAGAAACAGCCAATTACTAAAATATATTTTTAATATTCCAGTGCCAAAACTTGGTTTTCGACATGTCGAAGCGATACTATTCTTTTTCTTTTTGGTGGTTTCGATGCTGACCAGAAGTTCAATGTCGATAGCAGTTGTTGCAATGACCGACAGCAGTTCGACCAATCCGAAAATACCGGTGAGTGCGGTTTTCCTCGATCGATCGATCTGCGAAATCGATTTAGTTAAGTTAATTTATATTAATACGCCGATTAATGACCCTTTCCGCTTGTAGATCTATGATTGGAAGAACACCAATATCATTTTATCGTCGTTTTATTGGACTTATATCGTGTTGCAACTGTTTTCTGGATATATTTTCAAAAAATTTGGATTACGGCGGGTGTTGTTGGTATCAATGTTCATAAATAGTTCCGCATTTACTTTAGTACCATTATGCTCTTCTTTGTTTGGATCGAATGGAGTAATCGGTGTAAGGTAATATACGACAAATGATTATCTATAATTTTTGACTATGAGGAAATTCGGATATGTTTTAATAAAGTACTCACATGTAGCTTCATGCTTCATCAAGTGTAATAATCTTACAATTTCGACAACATGAAATATGAGAAAAAAAATATTTCTGCTTTTCCTAATATATCGTTTTAAAGTTGCATATCTCTAACCTATTTAATTAAGTTAAGTATGTATAACACTCTAGATATAAAGATAGCGTAAATTATTTAGTGAATAAAATATTATTGGGTTTTGAAAATTGAAACTCAAGGAGGTCATTATTGTCATGTTTTGCTCTTTTACTTCCGAAATAGGGAAATTAAGCGCAAAAAAATATGTGACGTTTTGATGATGAATTTAGTGGCCAATGTTAAATGAATGAGAACATTGGTTGTTAAGTGTCAATCGAAAAGCTACTGAATGGATTGAAAGAGTTTATGAAGTCTTGCTTCAAAGATGAAATAACTACATTATAACATATCTATAAGAATTTTTTAATCTTGAGAAAGTTTAGAAAAAAGTTAATTTGAAAGACTGCTTTGAAAAATATCCACCTTTTCTTTGTTAAATTAATATATTTCTCGAAAAATATTAACACATAAGATCAAATACTCTACCGGATGATAATTTGGAAATATATTCTAATTAATAACAGGTCAATTGAAAAGTCCCCGGCCTACCAGAGCAAAACACATTTTTTCGGCAAAATTAGTCTTTTTTATTCAAAATAATTCCCTCCAAGGGTGAGATACCGATTATAACAACCCTCCAACTTTTTGATACCATTTTGTAATACGATTTGTCCTTTGCTTCAAAATATGTCTCAGTTTCGGCGATCACCTCGACGAAAATGTCTTCCCAGCGAACATTCTTTTGATATCTGAGAACAGTCGCTGGGGGCCAGATCTGGAGGACACGGTAGATGAGGAAGCAATTCGAAGCCCAATTCATGGATTTTTGCCATCGTTTTCACTGACTTGTGACACGGTGCATTGTCTTGATGAAGCAGCACTTTCTTTTCCTGCAAATGCGGCCGTTTTCGACGATTTCGTCTTTCAAATGATCCAATAAGGCTATGTAATAGTCACTGTTGATGGTCCTTCCTTTCTCAAGGTAGTCAATGAAAATTATTCCAAGCGCATCCCAAAATACAGATGCGATAACCTTGCCGGCCGACTGTTGCGTTTTCCCACGCTTTGGAGCGGGTTCATCGTGTCCAGTTCACTTAGATCCAGACCGTCAATTGGACTTCGGAGTGAAATGATGGAACCATATTTCATCCATTGTAACATATCGACGCAAAAAGTCGTGTTTATTACGCTTCATCATCTTCAAACACTGCTCCGAATCATCAACTCGTTGTTGTTTTTAGTCAAAAGTGAGCTCGCGCGGCACCCACTTTGCACAGAGCTTTCTCACACCCCAATATTCGTTAATGAAATGATGTACGCATTCAGTTGATATCTTTAGAGTGTCCGCTATTTCATTCAGTTTCAATGTACGGTCATTCAAAATCATTTTGCGGATTTTTTAAATGTTTTCTTCGGTAACAACCACTTTTGAGCGTTCACCGTCTTCGGTGCTCATTCCACCACGTCTCAACTTAGCATACCAATCCTTGATGGTTGATTTTCCTGGGGCAGTGTCCAGACTGGAACTCGGTATCAAGCCAAATTTTTGCTTCAACTATATTTTTTCCCTTCAAAAAGCAATATTTTATCAACAAAAGTTGCTTCACCCAAAATGCTATAATTCACAAACTAATGATCCGACAGCTGTCAAATGTATACATGCATATTTTGAGGGTTAGGGCTAACTAAAAAACATATGGATTTAATTCTAGTAGCATCATATATGTGTCAGGCCGGGAACTTTTCAATTGACCTGTCAATATGAATGGTTTATTAGACATACACTAAAATGCAAAAACGAAATAAAATTACTATTAGCCCTGTATATTTTTAAAAAGATTAACAGGTAGATGAAAAATAGATAAGCTGCGCGAATATTGTTAAAAAAAAGATCATGGGCGAGACAAGGTGAACGATCACAATCGAATGCAATTCTTGAATTGGGGTCAAGTAAGGTGATGTTGGGTATCTCATGGGATTAGAACGGAATTAATTGGAATTGTCTTAATTGAAAAACTAATACAAGTGTTAAATCAAAGTTGGTGATTCCTATTTTGCAGTCAACAGAAAATTAAATAATTAGAAAAGTAAATAAATTCCAAAATTAACACTGTTAATTTTTATATAATATTTGAGGCATCAATAATGAGCATAAGGACCAGGAAGACTTCTCACTTGTTTTCAACAGCTAGTGTTGCCGATAATGAGTGTAGTTTACGATCTCATATTTGTTTATGAACATTTTTCTTATATGAACATGAAATAACAACATCTACTCAAAGTCCTAGAAGATTTAATTTTTTAAATGTAATTTTTTTAATTTCTTATTATTAGACTGGAGAAAAAGTAATTTCGGTTTTTTAATAATTCTTAAAATCGCATAGAAAATTCTAGATATAAAATCGCGTTGTTTTCTTACTCAGTAAAAATGATTGCGTTTTGAAAATGAACATCCTAAGTCATTGATGCCGAGAAGGCAAAGGTAACTGTTTGATGGCATTAGAAAGGAATCTTTCGTCATGAGCTGCGTGAACCTGGCTAAACAACTAATGCAATTAAAGCAGCACAAATAGCACACTATAATGCTAGACTATACCTATCTTTAGTAACTTGGTTTAGTAAACATTGGCAAAGAATTGGTGGGAAGTATTAGTTCTTCACTCACCTTATAGCCCGGACCGTGCCCCGTCTGACTACCATTTGTTCCAGTATCTGCAAGATTTTCTTAGCGGCGTAAAGCTAGGTTCAAAAGAGGTGAGTGAAAAATCACTTGCTTCAATGGTTTTGCCCAAGTTCTACAATGACGGGACTATGGTTTTACCAAAAAAATCAGCAAAAGGTCATCGATTAAAACTAGTAGTAATGTGTATGAATAAATCTATTATTTATTTTCAGAATGATACAGGGGCTATTCCAAGGCTGTACATTTCCAGCTTGTGATGCCGTAACTTACTATATTGCTTTACTCCGGTCAGAGCGTGTTGTTTCAGTTTTAAGAAACACTGCTATTCTACCGACCACAATATTCAAAGATATTTTTAAGTGGTAATGTTGGTGTCATATTGGCATTGTTGATCACTGCTACCGACTCATTGTCCTGCACGTGTTTAACGTTTTCTTCAAATTCGACATACTAACACTTTGGAAAATAAATATGAGAGTTTGGGTGCAAGGGGTTTAATGGGTACAGTCCATATAACCCAGTCAAATCGGTCAATTCGAAGTTTCAAGCAAAAAGCAAAAAAAAACACCCAAAGCTCCGGCAATCCAATCCAATTCCAATCGGCAGCTGTTTCTGAAAACAAATTGCAAGTCCAATGTATCGACATTAGAATGGACTATTTGGAGCATTTTTACGCGAAGTAAAAAGGATGTTATTTTCACTGCTATGTGCCAATGAAATCCATTAATGAGTACTATACAACTGAAACAAAAAGACCTTCTTGAACGGCAGTATGTTGATGAACTCAAAAACATGTTTTAATTATATATATTTACTTTGGTATATATAATTTTGAATCAGAGAAATGATCAAAAAAACCGAGATTACTTTTTCTTCAATCTATTATTTATTTTCAGAATGATACAAGGTCTATTTCAAGGCTTTACATTTCCAGCTTGTCATGCCGTACTTGGTTTATGGGCACCTATCAATGAAAGATCGCAACTTACTATATTGCTTTACTCCGGTAAGAGCGTGTTGTTTCAGTTTTAAGAAACACCGCTATTCTACCGATCACAATATTCAAAGATATTTTTAAATCACTAGGTGGTAATGTTGGTGTCATATTGGCATTATTGATCACCGGCTACCTAGCGGCAAGTTGGTACGGATGGCCCATTGTTTTTTACATATTTGGCGCTTGTGGTATTACTTGGTGTATCTTTTGGTTTATTCTCGGATATGACACACCCTCGGAACATCCATGGATTAGTGAAACCGAACGAATTTATATCGAGGAATCTTTAGAACAAACACAAAAAGTAGGTTCAGTATTGTTTATTATCCTACTTAATAACGTAAAGATTATGAAAAGTTCTTGCGATTTCATATATATATATATATATATATATATATATATATATATATATATATATATATAACATATCTAATTTATTTTGAAATTTTAGCTGCTGAATTTTCAGCAAATTAATTTTTTTATAAAAAACAAACCTGCAAATATTGTTTATTCTTCTGTAGTGAATTTATTGTAAATTATTGGTTGGGTTTATTGATAAAATGAAAATATATTAGAACTAAAACTATGAATAATTAGCTATTTAAACATCTCACATTATGCCAGAATGGTACCAACCTATGCGTACTGCTAACCGCTAGTTCCCGATGGGTGAATATGTGTCGTTGTGTCCATTCTGACCATTTTCATCTTGCGCAAACTTTCTCACACGACAATGCAGCCGCGAAAGTAACTTGCAAGCTTCGAGGCAATGCTGCATTGGAGGTAAATCTAGTGAATATGCCGGTAGAATTTTCCGGGAAAGCAATATGGTCCATCATTGTTATGAAACAATATGACCTGCCTCATTTCTTGTCCTATAAATTAAAAAAAGGGTTTGCTCACTCAACACATATGGCACCCATATTCATAGTTAGCAATTTTATAAGTGACGGCTGCAAGCTCTTGAGTTTGCATTGAATCTTCATCCGACAGAGCTTGACAAATCTACATCTTCAAAATTTCGTGTCTATTGTTCTAATAACCGTTCACTACGATCAATAATTACACGTTTCATAAGTCACCAAGAACCAAGAAGATTTAAAAAATAATTTTCGATATTAGTGTTATCAACAAGTTCAGTTTCATAATCACCGTAATCTCTACTGTTGAAATTCCTTTGAAGGATTTGAGTACTTTGAAAATCAGTACTGTTCCCTACTTATTTCAGTTTTTTTTTTGTTCAGAAAATTCATAAATAGACTATATTCGATACATTAATAAAAGTATTTCAGACATAAAATTCTCAAAAATATCTCAGCAATATTATTTTGAAATTCAGCAATACTTATTTTAAAAGATATTTAGTTAGACACATGAGAGGTTTACCTACAGTGAAAATATATATGATAATTTGATTACTTGTTAGAAACAAGCGACACTCTACAAGACAATGGACTGATAAGATTAATTGCTATAAGAAATTTTAAACTACTATAAGCAGAATTCTAAAGCCTATATAGTTCCACTGTTAAAATAATATGAAATATGTGCAAATTTACTACCAAAAAATCGCAATTTTTTTTGTCTAGTAATAGTAGATTGCATAAGCTAATACTAATATGTGTGTTGTTAGAATGACATAGATATACCATGGAAAGCCATTTTGACTTCATTTCCATTTTGGGTACTGATAACGTCAAATATGGGAAACGCCTGGGGTCTTAACATAATTACTCTGGACTTACCAACATACCTGAGTAAAGGTCTCGGTTTGAATATTAGCTCAGTGAGTAGTACCATAATAAACTCGATGAAACAATGTTTATATCTTATTTTTGCAGAATGGTTTGATATCAGCTTCACCGCAAATGGTTCAGCTAGTGCTAATAATAGTAGCGGCACCAATAGGTGATTATATCGTGAATAGAAAAATCGTTTCTTTAATGAATTGCCGAAGAATATTTCAATTTTGTGGTAAGAGATAATAAAATTGAGTGAATTACTTTATTTCAGGACATTCTTCATAATCAGCGGATTAAAAAAGATTAAGTATTGGACACTCTAATAAATAGCCGATTTTTCTCTATATGTAAAATACGGATTTTATATACACTTAACCACAAAATATTGTCAATCTTTAGCCCTTCATATTATTTTCAATGATGATCAATTTTTATTTGATATTTTCTTTGAAATTAAAACGTGCAAAAGTCCCGCTACCATTTTGATTGCCCGCCATCTTAGTTATGTAATGTTTAACTTAGTTTCGCTTTAACCATTATGTTAAGGCTGTCTGGTCTGGAATAATTGAAGATTTTTCATTTAAATTGATAATGAGCGATAAAGCCCATTTTCTTTTGTTGGTTTTGGGAAACACAGAATCCTCAATTAATTCATGAAACATAATTGTATCCACTAAAATCAACTGAATGGTGTGGTGTTCATATCGGAAACATCATTGGCCTCTATTTTTTTGAAAATGACCAAGGTGTTGCAGTTACTGTTACTGCTGGATGCTACCAAGACATGATTCGAAATTTATTTTCTGTCGAGAAGTTTCTGTCTGAAATGGAACAGCAAGGACTGGAGGACATGTACATCACGTTTTTAGCATGGCCAGCCAGATCTACGGATTTAACAGCAGACTTTTTCTTGTAGGGTTTTTTAAAATCAAAAATGTATATGAATAAGCCCCAAACGATTCAACATCTTAAAGACAATATTCGTCACGAAATTGAAAAATGCAGCCTCAGATGTTGCAGGATGTCATGAAAAATGCCTTAAAAAGAGCCGAAAGTTGCATAGTGAATCGCGGTCAGCATTTAGCCGATATAATTTAGCCCAAATAAACTTTTTATGAAAACCAAACTTACTTTTCTTTTCTTTGAGCAGTTATATGCAATCAAAATGGTAGCGGTAGTGGGAGGGGAATGAATTTTTGTTTTTCTAAAAAATTGACGAGCTGATGCTAGTTCATTTTTCAAAATTTTCGGAGATATGCTTATTCTGTTTTATTTGAGCTATCAAACCTAAACGAATAAGCCTATACTTTATTGTTTATAAAACGATATGAATTAATTCTAACATCTAATACACCTTTCCAATTTCTAAAAACACCGAATTTGATCCAATTGTAGCTTTTTCTAATTGTTTTAAAAAGCAAAAACAAACGGATATTTATTAAACTATCTATTAACTATTACTTAATCCTTTATTATAAGTAAATTTTATAAGTCATCGTTATTATGAATTTATTTATTATTTTGAGATTTCTACGGAAAATGATGTCTATTTTATGTTATTTTTAGAATTATCTTATTTTATATTTAATTTCAGCGACAATACTACCATCTCTGGCTTTAATTTGGTTGGCTTTCGTTTCAAAAACCCAAATCGCTCTAGCTGTTTTTCTCTTGAATATCATCATGGGTCTGAGCGGTTTGCTGATGCACGGTTCTTATATAAATCACATAGATTTGTCTCCGACATACGGCGGATTATTGCTGGGTGTTGAAAACGCATTCTCTGAAGTATTAGCAATCACAGGTCCTATTTTTGTACAATGGTTCTTGACTGATATGGTAAGTTTCATAAAAATTAATGTCCTATTATTGGATTGGCAATATAATAATTTTGTTTGTCTACAAACTGTGTTTAGAATGTTTTCAATGTCTGTTAATGTTATGATTTTTCTTTTGGACTTTCCGTGACAAGCAACTTTAAATCAGTAATGGTATAAATGATACTGTTAATCCAATGATATTCTAATATAAATAAAGATTTAATGTAAATACTTAACTATTGATTCCCGGAATTCACTGGCTAGAGCTAGCAGGCGTTTCTCAATAGTTACAGATTGCAACTTCAGGTTGAGAGCTCTGATACTGAATATCTTTTAATGCCTTAGCTGGATAATCAATTGACAAGAATCCTGCTGGTCCGTTGAATAATTAAAAATCGGCAGGATGGTATGCTACGTAGGGTTGTCCTTATAATCTTTGCATTTGCTGAGATTATTTTGTTTTTGTCAAAATAACCTTGTGGTGTGACTTAAACGTCAACTTTATTAAACTGATTGGTGGGCCACAACAAGTATTCATACATTGTTCAGCCAAGACCGACTGTACTGTATGTCCATATCTTATACACCGTAGATGTTCCTTTATCCGGCACCTATCACCCTCCCAATTTCTCATATGTACATTTTCCCACACTCACAGGATACCTGTCACATTTAAACATCCTCTTTTAGCATTAGGGTTGCACATGTTCCTATATGGTTTGAATACAATTTTAATGCAATTCTCAGCCTATTGTTTCTCAAAGAAGAATCTCCTCTCTGCTAGAAAAATTTGTTGGGTTTTATTTGAGTACATATTCCGCTGAAAGACTCTAAGTCGCAGTTTGTGGTAGACTTGTTATATAATCTATGAGGGGATGACTCAAGACAGTTAAGGCAAAGTTGTATCATTTCCATACAACGTACTATTCAGGATATGTAAGTGTTTGGGAGCTAAGATTTTTAACAGTGCAAGTTGACGATTTCAGAAAATTTAGTTTATAGATCCTCAGAAAAAAATTCCGTCAGTTAGATTATTCTCCAGAGTATTTTACATATTCGATCTTAGTGAGTCCGCAAACATAAGAAACGGAAATTCTTTTTCAGATTAATTTAAACACTTGCCATAACCTTTTAGCACTCCGTGACATAATACCTCTAGCTTGAAGAAAATTACCAAAGAATTGTTCATAGTCGTAATACGATCTGGGCTTCTTTCACTTCCAACAAAATTCTCTGTCATTATCAATTGTACCTCCTCCCCCGCTAGTTTGCCTTTGGTAGCTTTCTGAACTTTTTCTACTTACTTTCTAATTTCATTTCAATAGTCTACAGTTACTTTCTACGTATGCTAATTTCTATATTTTTATATAGAAGCTGTATTGATGTTGAGCCTAGAAATTTAAGTTGAATTTATATCTCAATTCTGCTCTAATTTTAATTTAGCTTCTAATGTGAAACAATGTCTATAGAAAAACTAATTTTAATAAGTGGACTATGAAATCTTAAGTGATTAAGTTAAGTTCTATTAATTGTATTGAATAAAATATTGAACAATATATAATATATTAATTCTATTCTATAACACTAAAAATAAATTAAATAATAAATTCGTCTATAGTTTAACTTTATAATGTTTGTAGTATGTTGTATATGACGCATGATATGGTGTTGTCGACCAACAACATTTCTTGTATATTGCGTGAATCCGTTTTTAGTAATAAATATTAAAAAGTACATGCGAAACAAAGTGAAATACTTGAATAAAATAAAATGAAATTAACACAAATTGTGTAATATGGCTAATTAGAAGCAGAAGCAGAGCGCAGAAAATTGTCTAAATCTAGTTTTTAAAGTGAAAAAATTAGGAGGATTACCCGCTAAAACCGCTCGAACAGCTAGTGGCCAAGGACACTATGATATCGCTGCAACTTGAAATATTATCGTGAGAACGTTTTGGTAGACTTGGTTGATGACATAGTTTATCATGGCACTAATCATGACATTAATTACGAAAAGATAGAATAATAAAATAATCTTAATTAAGTAAAGTTCTATGGATTATTAGTCACATCAACCTCTTGGATTTTTTAGTGAATGGACCTACAGTTATGACTGACACGTCAGCTTCGAACCATGGTCCTCGGCATTAACCCTACCGACTGGCGAGTGACCAATTTTAGAAATCATCCCAGGAGATATCCAGTCTTACCCAGCCTGGTTAAACACAAACATAAATTTATGACCATGCCCCAGCAGGATTCGAACCCGCGACTATCGCAACAGTAGGTGGACCACCCTGTTGCCTTTACCACTGAACCACCAACCCGGCTAATCTTAATTAAGGGAAACTGAGTTTCTAAAAAGCAATACACAAAGAGAAAAAACATGGCAAAAATATATAAATCATTTTTATACTTGTTCTAATACCAATTATAATGTTGTACTAATTCCGAACAGACTTCATTGAACGCTCTTTGGAGTAGAAAACAAATCTGTAGTTTCCCTAGACGACCACAAGCTTTACAAATGTATGTACTAACATCTTATATCACCAACATGCTCTTCAGAATTAAGCAAAAAATATTCAATATTAAAAGAAATATCAGCAAGAATGCCTCAGGACATCGACTAACTATTATCTACTGTATGCTAGTAATGTATCTAAATAAGAAGGAATCATAATAATAACCACGTTTGTAGATGTGAATAATCTTCAAGCAGTTTCAAGCGATAACATGAGATGAAATCCTACCAATTTTACCACCAAAAAATCAATATATCTGCCAAGTCAAGTGAAAGTCTAATTCAAACGAAATTGATGAATGTTTAAAGTAAATTAAATGAGGTGAAATTTAAATATTGATAAATATATTGATATCTTGGAAAAATATATATAATACATTGAATTATAGAAATACGAAAATACAATGAATTTCTAACACCCAGTTGCTAAGCAATCACCGATTGATGACACGGTGGATTGTTTTAAAGGTGGCCTCGAACTTATTGAACTATATGTTACACAATAAAATCATAATCTATAATCAAGTTGAGAGACCAGCTACAGAATCAATCAATCTTGAGAAATACGAGACCAGCTACACTTTCATGGAAATACAAAGAGTCAATGTACACAATATATCAATGATTAGTTACAAGGAACTATTTTAAGATTGTCAGATACAAATTAACGATTGATACAGGAAACCAGTTTTAATCATCATCGCCACTCATTCATAGCTGGCGCTCAGGGAGAGTGTCTATACGTACCAATAAGCTGCTGTTAGTGACACTTCGAACATTTCAACTAAATCCTACCACAGTTGGTGATCAACCGCATCTGTTCTGATCTTGATCCATGTCTTTTTCGGGGCTGTTCCATGCCTGTGAGGAATTCACCTTTTATTTGAAAGAGGTTCAAACCATTTCAATGCGCATTGATGGTCGCACAACAAATTACTTCATTTCGAATATAATATCGGGGAGAAACATGCAGATTTTGCTTTGCATTTATGACCCCAAGTTTATACATGTCTGTGACTAACAGTATCCAAGTTTCGCAGACATACGAGGTGTACTGGAAAGTCATTACTGTGTTTTTTTCTTTTGGAAAAAAAATTTTCAAGAAAATGGAAAAAAATAATATTTAAAGTATTAGCTATTTGATTATATATATCTTAACCATTTTTCAGGCAATTTATGGATACCATCCCAAAAAAAACTTTTTTTTGAGCAAAACCATTCATCGAGCCATTTTCTAACTTTTTGGAAACTGGCAAAGTGCTGCTATGCAAGCGTGTTTCCCATTGATGAGAAAAGTTTTATAGTCGGACGAAGTAAGGTTTGGAGAGTACGGCGGGTGCCATAATATAACCCATCCAAGTGCCTTCAACGCTTCCTTGACCGGTGTTGCTTTAGGAGACGGCGCGTTATTAAGCTGGATATCAATGCATGGATCAAATTGATCATTTGTTGTCGATCACTATTAACAGTTTCACCAGGTTTCAACAGTTCGTAATACACCACGAGAGTCTTGCGACAAAAACTCTTTGGCCTTGGAGTCGATCGGACGGCTTTGCTAGGTGATAACCATGATTTTTTGCCATTTATTGCCATTTTGCCATTGATCTGCCAGTTATTCAAATGATGTGACACTCACCTTCTATCTTTTGGATTTTCCCCATTGCTTGTAACCGGTGCTAATCGTTTCTCCAGGGTCGAAACTTAACATTTTCGAAGAGATATACATCTATGACGGTATTACTTTCGCAAAATATGTATAGCTTTGAAGCTTGATATCAGTAAAACAAAATGATATATGACGTTCAATTCAATAACATGCTTGTTTTTAAAAACTTTTCGACTAATTGCATCCACTACTATGTTGAAAAGCAGTGGTGTCATCAAAGTCGAGACCGCGTCGAGAAGTTTAATAGGGTACCACCTCGAGGAGCATGCACCTAATAGGGGCATACCTCGATAGTTTCTATATTGTTTACTATGGCCTCTTTTCAGTATAGAAACAATTATCGCTTTCTGACACGCTAATGGTACACTTTCCGATAGCCAAATTTGTGTAAGCAACACCTGAAGACAAGGCCTTGATAATTTTTTTCATGATTTGGTTAACTCCAGTGACCTTATCACACTCTAGTGATTTTACTATCGTTCGCCATTCGTGCAATTTTAATTCAATTAATTTCAACATGGTTTTTATTTAATTCTTAAAACTTACTTATTCAAAGTTATTTTTGCACATACGTCATCAAGATGTTTAATGTATTGGCTGTCGCAATTTGTAAATTTGTTTCAGAATCAGACAATACTTTCCTTCTCAATTTATTGTAGTTAAAAAGAGACACATTGCTGTCTGATTAGTTCCAACACATAAACGAATGAACCTATCAAAATCGTTCGGTTGTCAGACGTATGCAAAATTCTTGAAAGCAATAGTGATAAGAATGTATAACTCTAACCTATAAATTATTGTAGCTATATAATTAAGTGTAGTTTTTAGATGTATTATAATGTTAAATTAAATTATATTTGATAGCATTTTTGTTCAATTATTCTATTTAGATTAGAATTTTGTTGTAAATCAAAGTCCAACTGAACTAAAACTCAGAGTTGATACGGCAACATCGCTACGTTTTGACGTCACAAATTTAGATGACGTATGTACAAAATAACTTTGAATAGACTATAGGCCACCAATTTCTATAGGGTTGTTTCTTTATTTTCATAAGCCCACGCTCTACTGATAATTTTATTTTAAGCGCTCAATTGATAATACGGATAATACAGGAACAGCTCAAACGCCCAATTTAAATTTTAAGAAAAACTATCTTTTCCGTTAATCCAAACTTGATTTTTGGTGTCAAGCTGGCCTGCGTTATTTTGTACATTTTACAAAAGCAACTTTGACGCGTTTATGCGCGCATATACTGCTATAATCGCTACAGATTGAACATTAAAATAATAAGTTTTAAAGCGTCTAAATTAATCTCGGTATCATTTTATACCATCTCTGCAACACAATCAATTCAGCAGAGTTTCTATTAAAAATAGTTTTAGAATAGAGAATAAAATGAAATTATCTTCTTGCCAATCCAATATTAAAATGTTGTTTTAAGTGAACATTGTGAAGTCTCAAGGTTATACCAAAATTATTATCATAAAAGACGTAAGCCTTACATCAGCAATACATTTTAACATTTTTTTTTTCGTTCAATCTTTAGAAAATTGAATATTTACGAAAAAATGTTTGTTATTAAATGATTCCTTAATTATTATTATTTTTTACGTGCAGATATTTTTCTTTTGCAGACTAATATTATATTATGGCGTTATATCTTTTTGATAATATCGCTCGTTATAATGGCATCATCTTTGGTATTCATGATTTTTGGTTCAGCTGAAGTACAGCCCTGGAATTCAGCCGGAAAAAATCGAAAAAAACAAATAATCTTATAATAAAATAAATGATTGGACAAGTATAATTCCGAATTTTAATAAACCCACTTTAACTGTTATCTCTGTTAACAATGTAATATCATTATTATTACAAATTGCGAGATATTACGTTATCTGTAATCATTATAGTATCAGCTGACTACATATTCATTAATAATCGACGTATGCATGTATGGTTGCCGAAATGTACTTTATGTTTTTTAAATTTAGATGTGAAAATTCATAACATTTTCAATTCTCTTTTATTCATTTTATTTACGTATATAAATATATATTCTTATAAACGGATAAACGTACAACTAATACAACAGTATATTAATTTTCTAATTGAACTCGTAAGTATTAATTACAATCTGACCTTCGTCATTCAATGTGACTTTCCAGTATCGATAAAAACCACTCACAGAGGAATAAATTACTTAATCTCACGTACGAATATTTAGTTTTTAGTTATCTCTCTTAAGGAGTAGAGCGTTACTTGTTTTTTTTTCATCTAACCTCAAAAGGTGATCAACAGGTTGCGATGTCGTGTGTATTACCAAGCAAGTAAGATTTATTTATATCTTATTTATGTCTATTTAATTTTGTTGTATATTTTAAATACCCGTGAATTAATTTGCTTTGCTGTCACATAAACACCCTTTGAACCTTTACCGTCTTTAAAATGAATTAAATAACTATTCACAATGTACACAATGAAATCTACCAGTTTTTTTTAATATAATTTTTATGTGGTAATTCTTGTAATATTGAAAAGAAAAATTAAACTCTTGACCTTGTTAAACTGGGGCAATTTTAATGGTTTATAGTTAGAGGTCATTTTTTTGCACAGTATCACTCTCTAATACAATGCACCGACAAAAGTTCGGCGGATGCAGTGACTCAAAACAATTACAGCAGAGCTACTAGTTAAACACATACATTCTCATTCATTATGTCCTTCATCAAAAAAATTATTTATTCTTGTTGTAGGAAAGGAGACATTGGTCTCATTGGTTTGGCCGTTATGGGTCAAAACCTTATTTTGAATATGGCAGACCATGGTTTTACTGTGGTGGCCTTTAATAGAACTGTTGAGAAAGTACATAGCTTTTTAGCAAATGAAGCCAAAGGTAAAAGTGTTATTGGAGCCGAATCGATAGCAGACTTGGCAGCAAAATTAAAGAAACCTAGAAGAGTAATTTTATTAGTAAAAGCTGGTTCTGCTGTTGACAGTTTTATTGATCAACTATTACCCCATTTGGAAGAGGTAAACTAGTCTCTATTTAGTCATGATTTTCAGATTTTAAAAATATCTTATAACTTAACAGGGTGATATTATAATTGATGGTGGAAATTCTGAATACCAAGATTCTGAAAGAAGGTGCAAGACATTACAAGAAAAGGGTATTAGATTTGTAGGTTCTGGTGTATCTGGTATGCATTTTACACGAAGCAATGAAATGCATTTTATCAATTATTTGTAATATTTAAGGTGGTGAAGAAGGTGCAAGATATGGACCTAGCTTGATGCCTGGTGGAAATAAAGAAGCTTGGCCCTATATAAAAGACATTTTTCAAGGAATTTCTGCCAAAGCAGATGGTCAACCTTGCTGTGAATGGGTTGGAAATGATGGAGCTGGACATTTTGTTAAAATGGTAACCATATCCTGATAGAATTAAATATAATTTCAAAAACATTATGTTTTCTAGGTACATAATGGAATTGAATATGGTGACATGCAGCTTATTGGTGAAATATACCATCTTATGCTTGCTTTGGGAATTTCACAAGATGAAATGGCGGAAACATTTGAAGAATGGAATAAAGGAGAACTTGATAGTTTCCTTATAGAAATTACAAAGGATATATTAAGATATAAAGATAGTGATGGTATGTTGATATCTAACTTATCTATAATTAAACTATTTCTATCATTTGATGTAAACACTTACATAAATTAAATACCAAATTAAATATATTTCTATTGTTTAGTAGAAAAATACTTTTACCTAGACTGCTATTTAAAATTTTCATTTCAGGTCAGTATTTACTTCCAAAAATTCGGGACACTGCTGGGCAAAAGGGTACTGGAAAATGGACTGCTATTTCAGCTTTAAATTATGGCGTCCCAGTTACTTTAATCGGTGAAGCAGTATTTAGTCGGTGTTTATCTGCCCTTAAGGTAAACAAATTATGAAATATTAGTAATATGTATATTAATTCTAACAATCATTTTAGAATGAAAGAGAGAAAGCTAGCAGTGTTTTACCAGCTCCAAACAAGTCATTTAATGGTGATAAAAAACAATTTCTAGAAGATTTAAGGCAAGCTCTCTATGCTAGTAAAATTGTATCATATGCTCAAGGTAAGTTTTTCTTTTTTATTTATGTATTGGTTTAATACAGAATAGTAAACATATTACACTCAATATTTTCATTTAAACACAAATTATTTTTGATGGATGACAAATTAATTTTGGAATAATTCAATTTTTATTTAAATATTAATACATATTATTAAAGAATATTGTTTATATATAGATTATATACAGATTATTAAATAAGTTACCCAATATCATTTAAATATTTTACTATAGTTTCTCTCTAGTTTTATTGTATAAGTATAGGAATGACTTCTCTGTGAGTTTTAATGATTTTGCTTAAATTTGAATTTCAATTTGAAAATATTAAGCAGTTTATCGCTTAACTTTAGTAATTCTTTACAAACTACTGTGGCCAAAAATTGTAAGGTTTTAACGTTAGATGTTTTTTCAGTAAATGCATTTTATCAACTTAAAAGTACCACATTTGCGTCCAGTCTTCCAATTGGAGTTAAATTCGATTTATTTAATTACCTTCAAATCCTTTTTATGATCCAATTGTATGTGTGTTCATCAAACAAATCATATCTATGAAACATCTTATTGTTATTAAATACTAACATTTACATTAGGTTTCATGTTATTACGCGAGGCAGCACAGGTCCATAATTGGGATTTAGACTATGGTTCAATTGCTTTAATGTGGCGTGGCGGTTGCATCATACGTTCAGTTTTCCTTGGTCAAATCAAGAAGGCTTTTGATTCTGACAAAAATCTGCGATCGTTGCTGCTGGCACCATTCTTTTTGGAAGCCATTAAGAACGCTCAAGCGGGATGGAGAAACGTCGTATCCACAGCCGTTACTCTAGGTAAATTTAATTTATTTTCAATGTCCAAACGATATTTTACTTTATTTTATTTTAAGGCATTCCAACACCCGCGTTGTCTACTGCACTAGCCTTTTATGATGGGTATAGATCTGAGCGCTTACCGGCTAATTTACTGCAAGCCCAAAGAGATTATTTTGGTGCTCACACTTATGAACTCTTGGGACAAGAAGGCAAATTTGTCCATACGAATTGGACGGGCCACGGGGGAAATGTATCGGCATCAACGTACGATGCATAAACGTCATTTTTCCAGTTATCTTTTTATTTATACTATTTTTATTAAGGTTGTTGTCGATATATAAAATATATCTATTTTTGAGGAAAAATTGTTTTTATTCAAAAAATATACAGATTATGACATTGTTTTGTTGCTTTTTACTGCATTAGAGTAAAATGAAAGTAATATCGTCTTAATTTGAACTCGCGACTATCTCACCAATAGAAGAGGGATAGGAAACAAAAATGAAGAATTATGAATTTGTATCTAATGTGTAACAGATCATTCTGTATTTCTTTAAGATTCCTTTACATATTGAAGATTTTTTAGGCGCTCACTTAGAGTTGCATCTAATTTAGATGAAAATTTTCTATGGCATATTTTTAGGTTCTCAGATGTAATGCATTTTTCATAATCATGTTTCCTAAAAGCCAATTAAAAGGCTTCATAAAATTTGTTACTTATTTGATAAAATATATGTACTCTTTGACAAATTTTCATTATGTATTATATTTTTGTGAAATTGGGGCGTGTTTTCGAGTCTTTATCTTCAAACTCAATTATTCTAGATGCATCTGAGATTTATCACCACCAAAAAAGCACTGTTACATCCACAAATCCATTATTTTTTAAAAATAAATGTCTATTAAATTACGTGTGTAACATTTCTCTTTATTCATATGAGATATTTTGACGATAATATCTGATAAAGACCTACCTTCTGCTTTTAATTCTATTTTTTCCTCACGTGAATATCACAGTAATTAAATTACCATTTCCACTGTACACTACAGTATAGTTATCGCAATAAATGATTTCACTAACGTTACAGCTTTGTTTTAGACTATTTTTTCCCACCAAAAGAAAACCACGCGGGTTTTCGAAATAGCTGAAAGAGCACCATTATATGGTGAGATAATAACTTGGCAATAATGTGACTAGGTAGGTTGTTCCACTGGTCGAATTTACTGGTTTGTTTGCACTCCCTGTGTTGTGTCGATTTGTTTGCACATATCTGGATATCCTACGAATGTTTACAGAAAATAGAAGAACGAAAAACATAAAAAAGGAATACCGCAAATTAAATCAAGATATAAGATTTAAAACGTGAAAAATAAAGTTAGCAGTAGTTAGTAGTAGTTATTAAAGTATAAGACTGCTGGAGTTGAACCAGATAAATGATCAAGGCCGGTGGAGAAACATCATTTCAACGGCACAACGTTCTCTTAATGCAAATTTGGCGACTGGTGATGGTACCGTCAGCATAAAAAAATGAAATTAATTAATTGGAAGAATATTTATGAAAATTGTGTAAATGGAAGGTTTTTGGTATTCCACCAGTTCTTGAAAGCGTGTGATTGTCGTATTTAATAACTTTCGTTTTCGAAGGTAAAAATCGCCGCTTATTTTGGGAATCAGATGTCACCAAAAAAATTATTTACACATGCAATAACGCACGATTGACTCAAAGCACTCCTTCTCACTCTTCACATTGACTCAAAGCTATAAGGCTACAAAAGGTCGATTTCAGTAGTTTAGTTGCTCAACTAGAATATTTGGTAGAATTGGAATCAGCAAAACTTGGGAAACCATTTCATATGGGGTATATCATGGAAATTTGGGCCAAAACAGTGCCATTCAGCAGATCATCAAAGGCAAAGTGATGAATGAATTAAGTTTTAAGCAGTGAAGGAACATATTCAGGGACGCAGATTACAATAGTTTGTATATATTTGTCGAACGAATACCTCACATGCTTCTGTTGGAAGACAGCGAGAAGCTTAAAAAAAGACGTGATTTAAGCTAATAGAGAGCAATTTGAAAAATACTGTACGAGACCAGAACGGTTGCGGCTGGTCATCAACAGTGTCAAGATTATGTAAAGCATATTCGAAGTCCTGCCTCACTAACTGATGATGATTTTGAGACTTCTCTTGTAATTTTTTTATGATTATTACAATTCCAACCGCGAATGCTAAGTAATATATCACTATTTGTTAAAAAAATTATTTTAATTACATTGCATCATTATTTTTCTATAACTCACATTTTTGTGACTCTTTACGTCTTGCTATTTGGCGTTTCCCTTGAACTTAAATTTAACAAGTGATCGTTATCTTTTGTGAAACGCGTATCTAAAGTTATATATATAATTATTTTAGTGTCTTCTGACAACTTTCGGTTCCATGTACCGGTTTAACCCACTACGTTAGATCTTACTGATGTAAAGAATACAAGACAGGCATCATATAAAACATTTTACAGGTTTAGTTACACAAATTATATTAATGCCATAGCAAAATTGAAAATACTTCAATTAAAAAATATGGGATATTCTTATCCAAAATTTTTGCCAGTTTAAAGCACAATTTAATTTTTGATAACAAAGATGTACCATTGTAGACAAAACCTTCAAAATTAATTTTGCTATTACAGATGTGTGGTGTTATAATTTATTTTCAGCGAATAAATGGAAAATTAAGGAAAGGGTATTCAGGTCTTAAAAAAAACACAAATATATCTGAGCTTACACCGTTTGTATAAAGAATAAAATTCAGGTCTTTAATAAGCATTGACTAACAATTTAATATAAACGTTTGATCAAATATAACATGATAAATTCATATTTCCAATCTCAATGAAATATGGCGCCTTCCATAGTAAATCAGGGTTTTTAAATTCTTTAAAATGAAGATATTGGGACTTAAGTACTGAATATGTTTAGATTATTTTACACGGTTGACTAGATTTTACTCTTTGTAATAACATGTTATTTTAATTCTATGACTATATAACGAGAAGGCACCATATCTGACACCTTTAGAACCTATTCAATAACCCCAGATATTCCTAAACCAGTTGTTAAATGATATATATAGACTTTGTGAAGTTATGTTATTAGAAAAGAATCTGTCATATAATCAAAATATATATCTATAAATCTTAAAAAGGAAAACTTTTTTATACATCCGATTTTAAAGTGTGAATATCTCACTGTAATAAAAGTGAACATCTGTATGTTAATTTAGAAGTTTACGCACCATGTAATTTAATATGCCACCATTTCTGTAGAATAATAAATCGACTTCAGTATCAAATCTAAGAATGACATCGAATGTTTTTCCCGAATCTGTTGATACCTAAAAGGTTTAAAAAATTGATATAGATATTTATAGGATTCCAAAAATGTATGTTTACCTGAATATTTTGGCCTGGTTTCATATTTTCAGGCAGGTGTATAGTGTAAGTTTCTTTTCCTGTTAATCCTAATGATTCAGCATTCTGTCCTGGAAGGAACTGCAGTGGAACAAGTCCCATTCCAACCAAGTTTGATCTGTGTATCCTTTCAAATGATTCCGCAATTACTGCTCTTATTCCCTGAAAAATTACTATTTTTAGTATCCTTCGTGAGTTTTAATGAAAAAAACTTACAAGAAGGAATGGTCCTTTTGCAGCCCAATCTCTGCTGGATCCAGAACCATAATCTTTACCAGCCAACACTATTAGAGGTGTATTATGGGAGGCATATCTCTGGGCACAATCAAAAACGTCCATCTGAATAATAAATGAAAGCATTAAAAATTACAATTTTGCTATATGTATATATTTTAATTTACTTCTTCATTTGTTGGTATATACACTGTTTTTGGACCAGCTTTGCTCATAAATTTGTTAACAAGACGTATATTTGCAAAAGTACCTCTTGCCATGATGGCATCATTGCCTCTTCTTGACCCATATGAGTTAAATTCTCTTGGTGTTAGACCCTTTGCGGCCAAAAACCTAAATAACATCAAAATATTACTAGTGATGACTGTAAATTTTATGATGGTTACCTTGCAGCAGGACTAGTTCTACCAATTGAACCAGCGGGACTGATATGATCCGTAGTAACAGAATCGCCCAAATTTAATAATACCTTGGCACCAGTTATAGGTTTTGCTGAAGGCAAGTCACGTGTCATTCCGTCAAAGAATGGTGGTTTTTTAATATATGTCGATTCAGTTGACCATGGATAAAGCTTTCCTATGATATGTAGATTTTTAATAAAGAAAACATTTACTTAACAATAATGCCAAACCTGCTGGAGCATTTAAACTCTGCCAGTTGTTGGAACCGTTTTCAATTTTAGCATAAACTTCTTTAAACATAGCTGGGATAACATGTTTTTTCTCTACCTCCTGAATATCTGCTCTTGTAGGCCAAATTTCTTTTAAAAATACATCAGAGCCATCCGGTCTTTTACCTATAAATTCGTTTAATGAAGTTAACACATTCATTACAGAATGGTAATTGACAATTTTCTTAAATTACTTAGATTTTTATATTAGATATATTGTTTGCCTAAATGTTCAATTCATTATTAATCTGACTGACTTGCTATTATTTATTATTACTGAATATATTATATTAGTATTAAATCACATAATATAACCTAGCGCTTACCTATTGGTTCAGTTTCAAAGTCTATATCAACTCGTCCAGCAATAGCATAGGCAATAACCAACAATGGACTAGCTAGATAATTAGCTCTGGTGTTTGGATGAATACGGCCTTCAAAGTTTCTATTTCCAGATAGAACACCACAACATACAAGATCATTTTGTTCAATTGCACTGGCAATGTTTTCATCGATACCTTCAACATTTTATGATATACACATCAAAATTAATGAATATTAAAAAAAAATACCTCCGCTGTTTCCAATACAAGTCATACAACCATATCCAACAATGTTAAAACCAAGCTGTTCTAATGCAGGAATGACTCCAGATTCCTCTAGATAATATGTTACCACGCCAGAACCAGGAGACAAACTTGTTTTAATGTAAGGTTGAACCTTGTTTAATAAAAATTGGATCAATTACTCTATAAATATTTTTGAGACGAATTTTGCAAATATAAAAGGAAAATAAAAGATATTTCCCGAAATTAAAATAAAAATAAATGTAAACATAATGATAAACTGAAAAAAGTATAATATCTATATATATATAAAAGAATCATTTCTTGTAACATGAATTCTGCTATTTATAATAATGTTCCTTTTTCCCAATAACATTATGTATTTATAATAGAGAATAGTTTAGCAATTACCGATAATTAAGAATTATAGTTTAAAGTTCATAGTAAATGTCTCTATAAACAGCATAAATATACTGAACTCGTAAATAGCTTAATATTGAATTAACTAATCATAATTTCAATGAGTAATATTTGTAAAAATTAAGAAAACATATTTGAACATTGATTTTTACCGATAACCCAGCTTCCACAGCTTTTTTCGCTAGTAATCCTGCACCAAGCATAACACTCGGATTGCTGGTGTTAGTACAAGATGTAATAGCTGCAATAATAACACTGCCATGTCCGATGCTATATTGTTTTCCATCATATAAGAATTTGCCTCTTGTGTTCAGTTTTTCTTCAGGAAGTCCAAAACCTTTGAAACCGATCTGCAATAACCACGTTTAAATCATTTACTTTATGGTAAGGTAAATAAAAATATTCATGTATAGCGCCATTTCTGTATTTAACTTCATATCAGAGTAAAAACCTTGATACTAAATATTTATCATAAAAAACACATTTTTCAAATTAAACATCGTCTACAGAACAAGTGTTTTGCCAGTAAAACAAATGAAACGTGTCTTGATAAAAATATAATAGGGCATTAGGAAGGTATGTTAGGATGAATCGATTTAATAATGAAACAATGGTTGGCTACTATCATTTAAATCTCACAATATGTGATTAATTCATTGAATAAGAATTGAAATTATGTGCCAATTAATGCTATAAAACTTATGTTATCACTGGTTGCCATTGTCTTTGATAATGAGTATTTAGAAGTTTTGAACATGGTTTATTTTTTTGATACATGTTCTCTGAACTATTTTTCATTTTCCAAGGACCTCTATAAGATATACAGTAACTAAACTATATAAATTTATTTTCTCAATTCAAACTATTTACATCTATATAAATATAAAAGTTAAAAAGGTTGGTTAACTATAAAAGTAAATAAAAATTATTTACATTTCCAGTATTAATATTGCACCAATAACAAACACTTGTTTGTGACAAAGTTGATTTCTTTTAAAGACTCGGTACTACTACCTGACTATAATACTTATTCTGTTTGGGACTATAATAAGCAATAAACTCCAGGCGGATATTAGATAAGAAAATTTGCAATTTAGGCACCTTTTTATATGAGACTATAGGTAATTGGTTTTTAATGTCCATGTTGTTAATAGAATCTAATAAATATTAAATAAAGACAACTTTCTAGAATATACATTGATAAACATGGCTACTTTAAAATTAACAAAAGTTATAAGATTTAAGAAGAATTGACATACAATTGTTTTGCACATCTTAGCATACATTATTTTATAATGCTACTTTTACAATTCTGAATAATATATTTTTTTCAATATATACATTTCAATACAACTGAACATTCTATATAATAAATAATTAATTAATACTTATACCCATATAGTTTAAAATACATTAATTATTTTATTGAAATTTAATGGACATATTGGGCAAATATGAAAAATATTTTAATTATATTTACTTATCTGGCCCTTTCTGCTAATTGATTCTTGTCAACCCCCTCTACTTTAGGTGAGGTATTTGCTATATAACTAGATATTTGCGTTCATTCGTTGTTAGTTCACTCTCCCACCTTAGTGAAGTGAGTACAAGTGCTATTAGGCGGTATGTACAATTTGAAATTTTGTTTCCGTTTCCGATAGTAATTTCTCTTTAAGGCTATTACTTGCAGCTTTATGTTGAATTTAATTCATAAAGCTTAGGTAATGGCTTTTAAGCGAAATGTACAAAACTACGAGCTATTTTCGAAACTTTCAAATGTTTTAGTTCTTTTTTGGTCTATGAGATGGGCGTTGAACTCCGGTTGGCATTTGATTCTGAATTGTCACCGGGGTTTAACCCCAACTTCATTTCCAAAAGATGCATTAAAAAGAACAAGATAAGAGATTCGACCTTTAACAATTTAAGGAACCAATATCTGGTGATAGTTAAAATATATATATCACAGATTATGGTGCCTTTTAATTGTTTCTGGTATCTACCTCAATTAACGTAAAAGCCAAAAAGCCTAATGACTCATTGGTCAGCCAATGAAGGGACTCGAGGTCTGATACGAATTTTTAACTGTATCACAGCTCCAGTTGCCTTTACTGTCTGTTCAATTTTCAATGTAATGAGTTCTATGTCACTGTTACTTTTCTTTGGTGATCTGGCTTATGATTGTTTTGATATCTCATAAAGCTAGATTAATCTAAAGAATAGTGATAGTGACTTCTGCAGCAAAATTAATGGTACGAATGATTTAATACATTTCCTAATGAGCCATAAGAAGTCTAGATGATGGTATATTTGTCTCATCACTGGGCATCTTAAGGCCCTTTAAGTAATGAATAAATTCACTCATATATTGTAGTAATTCCACATATAATTTATTTATTTTTAATATAAATTCTCACTTTTGTAGTGGGGGATGGCACTGAGAATAACATATTTCGAGAGGTTATAAAACGTTTAGTTGATGGTATTTTTGAGTTCACCACTGGGCGTTTTTATGACCCTTTGAATAGTGTTCCTGCGACAATTTCTAATTTTTTAAAGGCATTTGCGGTTTTGGAGATGTATTCAGTTATTTATTGTATATTTATTATATGTGAGCACTTATTTTTTATGCTTGTATTATTTCTTATTTTATTCATTATTAATTTTAACAGGTTATATCAAACGCTCTCTAAGTAGCTGTAAAATGCGTAGTTGGTGGTGCCTCTAAACTCATCACTGGGCATTTTATGGCCCTTTAGGCAGCGTTGCATTGGTTATTTCAATATTTATATTAATTACCTTGTTGGTAAGACAGTTGATGAAATCTGATTTCATTTCCGAGACGGATACTCTATCATTTGGTCTTTTTGGTCCACTTACAGACGATACCACTGTGGACAGATCCAAACTCACGGTCTGACTGAAAATAGGGTCTTCATTTTCGTTGGCATAATTACGTAACTGTTTTGTAGCGCGTAGGTATGTTTCAATCAGTTGTACTTGTTCTTCTGATCGATCTAAAATATACATAATTTTCTTACAACTATTCCTAAGTAAACAAGGTTTCTTGTTCTATAATTTATACTTACTAGTTTGTCTCAAATAAGCTAACGAGTTGACGTCTACTGGGAAAAATCCGACAGTTGCGCCGTATTCAGGGCACATATTAGAAATAGTTGCTCGATCAGCAATAGATAAAGCTGCAACTCCTGGTCCATAAAACTCCACAAATTTTCCCACCACGCCTAATTGTCTAAGATGCTAAAACGTTTATAATATAAAACCCATATAATATTAATATGATTATTGGTAATTATCCTATAACTTACTTTTGTGATGGTCAATACCAAGTCTGTTGATGTAACATATTGTCCTAATGTACCATGTAATCTGTAACCTACCACTTGTGGTAATAACATAGTTATAGACTGGCCTAGCATAACAGCTTCAGCTTCGATGCCTCCTACACCCCAGCCCAATACACCTAAACCATTAATCATTGTAGTGTGGGAATCCGTGCCGACCTATAAATAAAATATATAAATACATTCTTCATAGCGAAACTGGTCATTTTATACTGTTTCATCAAATCATCATGCAAATATTATCACATTATATCTCAATATCGAAAGTTCTGTTTCAATATATGCATATATGTCCACGATATATTAGTAAAAGAATTGTGTTTCAAAATGTAATTAGTTTAGCTGAAATGTAATTGTTAACGATTATGATTAGTAATGAATATAAATAATTGTTGAATTAAATTTTAATATTCATTGGTGCCATCACGGAAAATTATATGATCATGAAGAATATCTTGGAATGTTTGATTTAAATTATTTAATTTTCGTATGTTTTGTCAGCTTGCACAACAGTCATGTTCAGATGAAGAGGTGAAGTGTATCAAATGAGAATTCCTGTGAAAAGAGATGAAGAAATTTCTGAATTTTTCAATTTTATACATTTCTTTAATATTATGACAATTATAGGATGATTATGAAAATTAAAACTTGGTTCCCAACATATTCGACAGCATTAGAACTTAATAATAATCTGAGTGGATAATTTTATTATGGTATCCCCGAATAAATAATAAAAATATTAGAGTACTTATAATAATGCTAATATGTAATAATAATGCTAATAAATACATAATAATGCTAATATGTAATAATAATGCTAATAAATACTATAATTAATGGTTCTTAGAAATGATTAATATTGAGATGGACTCTTGAAACATGACAAACTGATAGGAATGGTCTGAGCTCATGTTTATATAATATTAAGCAATATATATACTTTGAAGTTTAATCCATTATATAATGCATACGTCGCGAAAACAGCGAAAGCTGTCCAGATAAAAACGCACATAAGAAAATATCATCAGATTTTTGTTTACACTATACCCAGATAAAATTGGATGAAAAAATAGTTATTATCCGATAATAGTTGCTATTTCCTAATTTGCTAAAGATAATGCTTTTTAATTAACAATTGTCAGTTGTAATCTCGTTGTAATAATCGATTTATTGAAGAACATGTTTAAATTCCTTGATTTTTTCTAGTACGAAACTTAATTAACTTTAAGTTTACCTACCACAGTGTCTGGATATAAAACTGGTTTATCTTTGCCGGTAAAAACAACTCTTGCTAGGTACTCTAAGTTAACCTGATGTACTATACCACTTCCAGGGGGCACGATCAACATATTGTCAAAGGCTTTGGCTCCCCACTAGAAAACAGAAAAACACTTATTCCAAATAAGTTAAATTGTTATTCTAACCTTCAAAAACATAAATCTTTCTTTATTTCGTTCGAATTCTAAATCCTGATTCTTTTCCAAGGCGTCAGCACTGTAAATTAAATAAACTGTAAAAGCTTCATCAAAATTATGGTAATTCATTACGTACGATCTAGCGAAGTCAACTTGAACTGAATGATCAATAACGAGATCAGCGGGGCAGATTGGATTGATTTTTTCTGGGTTACCACCCAAATCTTTTACAGCGTCCCTCATGGCGGCAAAATCAACAACAGCTGGAACCCCAGTGAAATCCTGAAGCAAAATTTCAGATTTAGTAATGTAAAGAAACATCTGTTCAAGATGTTACCTGTAATATAACTCTTGCTGGTTTGAATGGTACCTCGATACCATCTTTGTTATTTTGGTTTGTTTCCCAATTGAGTATATTCTGAACATCTTGCTCGTTCACGGAGAAGTTATCGCAGTTTCTTAAAGCAGATTCCAAAAGGATACGTATAGAATATGGCAAGCGATCTAAAATAACATGTTATTAAACAAATTATATTTCATTATATAAAGTAAAAATCTCCGAGAGAAATCTCTCACGAAATTCTGATTTTACCAGAAAAGTAAAAAGTCTTTGATCAATACAGCATATATCTCATTAATTATTCGAAATATATATAATTAAATTCATTTAAAAAACGCAATTATTTTTTTCCATTTATATTTGTATTAATGATTTATTAACTTATATTCAGATTAAGATTATTCAATAAATATTCGAAATGAATGAACTTGTGAATGAACCAATGCAGCATCTTTACAAATATATAAGCAATTGTGAAATACAAAGATGTCAGAATAAAATCTAAATGTAAGTAATTCTTTAAGTATAAAATATTTTATAAATAAAATATATCATAATGAAAATTTAGCAGCACTTATAGAAAAAATATATTGTGTATATATAACTAGCATTATGTAATTAAAATATAATTATTAATTAACATTTTTTTATTGGCATTCATCTGACTATAATTAAAAACAAATTAAAATTATTTATTATAATGGCAAAAGATTATTGTTAGAATAAATTATCTAATGTTGCTCTGTAATACTGTGTTATGGAAGATTTTCACAATTGTTTATAAGGTATGAAATAACATAATAAAGATTTGTAATATTAAGGTGCTCTGTATAAGAAGTTCTTAAGTACTTTTTTATCTACTAAATATTTTAGTGGATCATTTTAACATACTTTTAATGCTTATAAAATCTTTAAAATATTAATATGACCTTGAAAATTTCTCAATTTTTCCAAAGAATGAAATTAAGGACAATCAAGCTATATAAATATTGTTCTATTAACTCAATTAAAAAATGTATATTATACCGTATTGTTCTCCTAAAGCAGATACATCATAGTAGTTGTATTCCTTGCCTTCCACACTCACAGACTTCAAGTATTTATTAAATGGATTGTTACCTACAACAGTTTGATATCAAAGGTTAATTAATCAGAAATATACATATTGGACGTTTAAAATAGATGTCAACTAGTTAAACGAAATGAAATAACCACTATATTCATTTGGAAAACATCATTCTTAAAATATATTTCAACAAGAAATATATTTAAATTATATAGTAATATTATAAGCAATAGTGTAAAATAATTGATAATTTTGAATTTAAATAAAACCTAAAAATGAATAACGTCTGAAATACATAATGGTCACTAAAAAGATCTTACCAGCCATTATTTAATATATTTTAAGACACGTTGAATCGCTAGATTTGAACACCAGAACGCCGTACGCACACACTCGAGGTGACAAACGGTCGGTGAACGAATGAGCTTGTAATGTTATCAATAAGACTAATTTAAAAATAAAATTAGTTAATAAACTCAAAAAAACAATCAACAACCTTTCACTTAAGTTTATCTCTGTCACGTACGATTTGTTGTTTTTAAAAATACAATAACCTTGAAATGTCATCAATATAGGCAACCAATATTACAATTTGGCAAAAATCTTGATATGTAAAGGGTTCTATATTACATTATTATACTAATTTTTAAAATATTGGTAGATATATTAACAAATGTAATTTAAATACCCTTACATTATTGGTTTTAAGTAGCGTTGGAAGCTATCGACTGAAAACTACTATCGATTGGAAACGACTATCGACTACTTAATAATTAAATACTATCGACTGATTTATTCGGCTATTTTTAATTGAATAACATAGAAAAAATTAACTTATATGTATATATATATACAAGTCGTCCTATATTTTAGTCCTAACTAGTTAAGTTACTACTCATAGAATAACAAGTAATTTTATATTTATGATTTTATGACTTATTATTATTTGTTATTTATGGCTTAAAACCAAAAAACCTGCTGTGTGTTCAATATCTTGAGGGTTGCATAAAATAATGAAATAATTAATAAATACTTCATTTGTTCATTTAATTGATTATAAAATTTCTTAGTATGCAGTGAGTTTAATCTGTCTTTAGTACATTTATTACTGTATTATATATTTTAGAAATAAAATTAGAAACGACTTAGTAAAGCTATAAATATGATATGAAAAAAGACAAGTACAAGCAAAATATATTACTCTTTTCAAACTTTACTTGTAAAAATAAGATGCTAAAAAATCAAAATACTTTAAGGTGCCCTATAAAATAGGAACAGTTATTACTTACAGCCATTTTTAAAGATTTATAAATCCGTTTATATACAGGCCCTGATAATGAGCTCAAAAATTGATGGAAAATTAATAGAATAAGCAAAACTTTTTATAATATTCATTCTTATATTTATTGCAAAACTTATATATATAAAAATAATGAAATTAAATGTTCGTCATGTTGACAAGTTATGTCATATAGCTGATTTAAATCATGAAATTAAGAATTAATAAAATGATTTGTTTTTAATAATCTGTTTTCTTTAACTTTATGTATATCCATAAATTATTGTTTTAAATATTAAATGACCTTCTTAACCTTGCTGATATTAATATTGGCAAATAAAGTTATTTACACGCACCTGAATAAAAATTCAAAGTTCAAAATATTCTAGTTTCTTAAAACAGCACTAAAAAAAGCGTATTTGCTGCTTGTAAGAAAAACCAGTATGCCATGAATTTTTTCAACCCTCTCATTTGCGCACTATGTTGCCGTTATGAATTTTATATTTGTCATTATATATAATGAATTTATTTTAAATAAATTAAATTTATATTTATATTAAACAAAATTAAATATGTTTCACCGCCAGTAATTTATTTAATATTGATGCGATTTGAAATTGGATCTGAAATGTTAACCCAAAATGTATTTCACTATATTGAATTTAATGACGAATTATCTTTCCGGTATTGTTGACAACGGCGCACTTCGATGTTGAATTAGGATCGTACTTCATCTCCGTTCCTGCATAGTTCTACGAGCGGTGCCCTTCGTCCGTCGGTGCCGTCGCTCCATGCATCTATTTTAACTCTTATTTCTTTCTTAAAAATACCGTAATTTTAACCGAATTCGTTGTTTTTTGTTATATAGTGACTTGCTGTGCTCCTCAACGGGTAAGTTGATATTATTTCATGTTTATTAATATAATTGCTCTTAAAGTATATCTGTAACTGAGTTACTGCGAAATTGACACGCATCGGAGTAATTTTCCTGATTTTGTATGTATTTACCATTTTTACGTTTTTTTTCCTATTTTCAGGGACGGGAAAACCATAGCAAGTTCGTGTTCTACGCGCGTGATGTCCTGGGTGCGTTAATGTAGCTGACGAGCCTGGATCGTCCTAGTCTTGGTGCACATTATTATTCCCTTGGTAGCAGGCCATTGCAGACTTTGACACGTTGTATGATATTGCCCGTTGCTTCGGCAACTTCTAGTTGATCGCCTTGCGGGTCTCCTACAGCTGGGGACCCGTGAGTTCGACCGATAGATGATGAGTGGGCTAGTATGGGTTGTCATTGGTGGTGGTTCGATAGATCTTCGTTCTTCCTTTTCCGGTGATAATGTGGGACTCGGCGGTCATCAGGTCTAGTCACGCGAACAATTCGTTGAAGATTTTTGCCCAGGATGTCGGGAGGCCCGTGGTGACCATCCGGATTGTGCATTAACATGCCCAGCGTCACGACCCTCGGCGCGGTAAAATCCATTATTTTTGTTCTCCTTTTGAGCGATCACGTTTTTTAAAATATTAAATGACATTAAAAACAGTTTTAGCGCCGGTTCAGTCTGGACAATTAGCGTTATGTGGCTAGTTTTTCGGTGGAAATAAGTTTCCATCGTCAAATTGGCTTCAGACAGTTCGTTGTTTTGGTCTGGACTAGCGTTGAAGCTTCTTAATCGGAGCCAGCATATCCCAGTATCTTCTTCAGAAAAGTGAGGTAAGTTTTTCTCTCAGTTTATTTATAATACATCAATTTTTAATTCTTTATTTTTGTTCTAGGACATTTCGCGTGCGCAGCGTGAGTGTTTACAGTGACCGTGAATTGTGGTCCAACCCTCGAGAGAATAAGAGTCCCGTCGAGCCCGATATCGTGTCATTAATTATTTTTGTAGACAGCGTCCGAATGTCCAAAAAAATATCAAGCACTCGAAGTGTACGTTAACTTTATATTGGGGTAGGACTGAAGCAAATAAAGCGAAAGGATATGGGAGATCAGGTAGTTTTATTCGTTTTTCATATCGTTTTGGTCATTCTTTCGTGTTATTCATTCGTTTTTTGTATATTTTTCTATAGAATTTTAATATATAACTTTGATTTCTTACAGATGGAGGTAGAGATAAAGTCGCGTCGCGGTTCCAGGCCGGTACTATAACAATTTTCGATGAATAAACAGCGATGATCATCATCTGCTAACTGTCCAGCGTAAATTGTCTCATTGCTGACATTTTCAGATGCCTTCCATGAGATATTTGTTTCTTGGAATGGTGTTCAAGGAAGTCTGCAAATGGTACTGGTTTGGAACGAATTTGTTGGGGACCACAGCTGGATTACAGCTAACTTCCAGATGTCTCAAGGTACTTGTCTCGTTTTTTACGTTATAAGCAAAATAGTTATTTATCAGATTGAATGGATAGGATTTTTGTATTTTACCTCTTTAATTTAAATTTCTTCGAATGTGTTGGATAGTATTAATTTTATGATCTTAATTTATATCACAGTAATTTCCAGTATTTTAATTATATCTTATATGATTTTTCTTGTTTTAGGTAAGTGAGCGGTATATTAATTGAAATTGAACGCGATTCGAACGTATAATTTAGTAATTAATGTGACTAAATGTGAATGAAGTGAGTGACTATAGAAGAATAAAAACACAGGTAAGATAAATACAAATATTTCATTTATGATATATTATGCAAAAATTCAGTAAAATGTATTAAATTTAAACATGTTTTAGGCTTGTTGCTCAAGATTGTGTATACTTTTGAGTCTTACGTTTAAATTGATTTGTTCCTGTATTATTAGTGTAAACTAGTCCCAGTTTTTAACATTTTTTATTAGGATTAGGCTTTTTTGTTTTTTTTTTCGGGAGTGATCAACAAGATCTCGGTATCTACTCGATTTTATGGGATGCCTTTGTTTGATAGGTCTGGCACTTTATTACTGTCGGTGGGCTGGTAAGTGAGTTCACCCTGAATTTTTTTATTATTATTTAATTAATACATTGTTACTAGTCATTTCCATCTAACCTACAATTTGTCTTTATGATAACTTAATCTAGGTATATAACTAGGAGGATCCATCGGTCCTATCTCAGTCTCTCGTGAAATAATGTTTATACACGTCACTGCTGAATTTTTTAATATATGCACCTCACTACACAACACTACACAAGGTCATATGGTTTCATTCTTTTGAGTCTGTGCCCTGGTGGTATCCAAAAGTTGTAATATTTCAATATTCGTATGAGAATGGAGTCTTTCCTCATGCCCCCTTATTGATTGTGGGTATCTGAAGGTCTCGATGCAGGTAATCAGTCCTACAGTATTTGGGTGCACCCACAATACCTCTCAGGACTTTGTTCTGAAAAATTTGTATTGTATTTATGTTACTCTTTGCAGAACATCCCCATAATTGAACTCCGTATGCCCATATAGTTTTCAGTATTTGCTTACATAATAGCAATTTATTATGTACTGATAATTGTGATTTTCTTTCAGTTAGCCAGCACATTTTCCTATATTTCAATTCCAGTTCTTTTCTTTTCTTCTTTATATGTTATTTCCAGCGGAGTTTTGCATCGACATTCATTCCGAGATATTTAACGTTGTTGCTATATGGAATGATAGTATTACTTAATGTTATTGGTGCTTATACGGTCTGTTTATAGGTGAACTGCACATGTACAGATTTACTTTCATTAATTCTTATTTTCCAAGCTTGTGTCCAATTATTTATATTGTCACTTGCCTGTTGTAATTTTCGTGAGGCTTCTTCATTATTGTCTCCGACAGCTATAATCGCAGTATCATCAGCAAATGTAGCCATCATAATATTTTCCATTTGTGGTATATCACAAGTGTAGAGTAGATAAAGCATTGGTCCCAGTACCCTTCCTTGGGGTACACCTGCTTTAGCTTCTTTTATTGTAGAGTAAGTCTCTTCTTGTTTGACTCTAAACATTCTGGTTGTAATGTATGATTTTAATAGTTCGGTGTGTTGTTTTGGTATCATTTTCCGTAGTTTATGCACAAGGCCTTCATGCCAAACCTTATAGAAGGCTTGTGCTACATCTAAGAATATAGCTGAGCATACATTTTTACCTTTGTAGGGTTTTTCAATAACATCTGTTATTCTGTGGACCTGGTGATTTGGTGAGTGCTTGTTAATAAACCCAAACTGGTGTGTTGTTATTAGATTTTTTCTCTGTATGATCGGTTTTGTTCTTTTCAACAGGAGTTTTTCAAAACCTTGGACTGTGTAGACATGAGCGATTTAGATATTTTGTGGCTCTCCAGAGTGAGTAATCAGTTTCTTTATCATCTGTTAAATTTCTCAGATAGTTATTTATGGTTTTGTTTTTTATTTCCAATATTTCTCTTTTCAGTCTTTGGGTTATATTGTTTAAACTATTTTTATTTTCAGGTGTTCTGTTTTGTTGCCATTTTTTTCGTAATTTACGTTTTTCAGCTACCATTTCCTTCACTTCTTTTGGATAATTAATTCCTTTAGTTGTACTCTTAATTTCTGGAGTATTATTCCAAGCAGCTTGTTGAATATCTACTACGAATTTTTCTGCTTCAAGATTTAATTGTTCATTTGTCTTGAAGAGTACATTTAGTTGAATTCGTTTGTTCAATTCTTCAGCAAATCCTTCCCAGTCTGTTCTCTTGTTTGTTAACGTTGGGTTTCTTTCTTTCCTTATTATATTTTCGCTCAACGTCAGAATCACTGGCGTATGATCTGAACTTAGCTCAAAATTTTCTTCGACTTTTATATAGTTGGATGTTATGTTTCTTACTATGAAAAAATCTAACATATCTGGGGTTTTCTCTTGATCAGTCGGCCAATAAGTTGGTTTTCCAGTTGACATGTAACTACATCTTAGTTCAGCTTGTGCAGTTCATTGCCTTTAGTTGTTATCATTCTGGATCCCCATCTTGTATTTTTTGCATTGAAATCACCTCCAATTATAAATTTTTCTCCCAGGTTGCTTAGGACATTCAAATAATTTTCCTTTTTTTGATTGTATCTTGGAGTCTATTGTAACCTTGTATCTGCTTGATTTAATTGTTACTACTGTTACCTGATTTTCTGCTATACTGAGCCCGGGTTCTTGATGGTGGAAAATGTTCTTTTTTATTATGTCTGCACTTCCTCCTCTTGCTGTGTTAGCTGGATGTATGGTATGATAAAATGTATATCCTCTAAATTTTCTAAAGGATTCTTTTGTTAAATGGGTTTCTGATATTAGGCAAATATCTATTTTTTGCATATCTAGGAATACTTGTAGGGTAGCATGTTGCTGGATTCCATTAGCATTCCAAATTGCTATTCGGATATCTTTATTTGCCATTTCGGGTTTTTGGGGCCACAGGCCTAATGTTTTTCATTTCTAGTTTTTCAGTCCTTTCGGAAAAAGATTCGATAATTTTTTCTTGTTTGTCCAGCTTTCCTATTAGTTTAAGTAGCAATTCGTTGGTGGTTGCTTCATCTTCCGTGGTGTCTCTTTGGTTATTTTCATTGATACTTTGGGTATTACATACTACAAGTCATTTCACCATTAACGTTGTTATATTTTTTCGTTTGTTTCTTTTCACTCATTGTTTCTTGAGGTTTAACTTGAGCTACTCAATTTCTCCTCTCTTGTAGTGCTTTAGCAACTACACATCCTCTATAACTTGCCGGATGCGCTTCATTGCAGTTTGCACATTTCACCTTAGCTTCTTTGGGTTTTCTATACTCTGTGGTGATATGTTTACCTGAACATTTTACACATATAGGTTCTCTTCTGCAGAATTTCGGTGTGTGTCCATGCAATTGGCATCTTTTGCATTGCGGTATTAAGTTCGATTTTTTTAGAGGTTCGATTTTTATTTCGACCCCTAAAATTATTTTAATGCCAAAAATGTTTTTTGTGTCCTTATCATGTTCAAAGGCTAACATAAATAGAGGTAATGGCTTCTTTTGGACCAAAAATTTCTCCAGTTATTTTTGATATTTTCTTTTTTTTAAGTATTTGTCGCATTTAAGCATTTAAGCCCGTTTTGGTTTAGCCCTGCGATAATTTTTTCACTTTTAGCTGTTGATGGAAACTTTTATGTCTCTGGTTTGTTTGTCTTCATAAGAGTACCATTGCAGTTTCAGCAATTCTAAACAATCTATTATTTTTGTGAATGTTGTACGACATTCGGCGTTCAGTTTTATTTGTCCATTGTGTAGTACCGTGGCTTTGAATACTATATAGTTGGACCTCAGTTTTTCGTAAAGCAAGCCAAAGTCGGTAACATTACTTACGATAATTGGGGGTGGCCTGGGCATTCTAAATTCTTTATTTTGTTCATTATTTTGTTTTATTTTTATTTGCTGTGGTGAAGATCCTGGGGAATTATTTGCTTTTCTTTTTTTATTTTTAACCGTTATCCAGCCTACTTCTTTCTGCAATTCTTCTTCATTTGTTTCATATGTAACAATTGGACTGCTTTTGTTGGCTTGGTGGTTTATCGTTGTTTAGTCCTTGCCCTCAGAGCTTTGTTTATTTAGTTGTAGCTGGAGGGCATTTATTTGTTTTTGCATATTGGTTCTGGGATCTAGTTGTGTTCTCTAGATTCAAAACTTCAATAAATAATACGCATAATGTCGATATTTCTATTTTTTTCTGTTTTTTGCAGTGTTCTTCTCCATATTTTTATACGTATTGTTGAAATAATACTGTTATTTTTATGTTTCAAATTATCCTACGCTGCATTTGTGGTCCAAATGTTGAGTTTTCGACCCTTAACGTTTTATGGCATTTTGCATTTATTTTCTACTCTACTGACCTTTTTTCCGATCGCACTTTCCCTTTTTCACCAGTCTTTAAAATGTTATTGTTAGACTTTTTTTTAACACCGCATTTGTGACACAGATGTTGCACTTTTATTTTGTTTCACTGGCCGTCTCTCCGAACACGTCTTCACTCTGTGAAAGTCAGACGTTGACTTCGCCCTGAATGATTACAATTAATAATATTAATTGTGTAATTTATTTCCTTTTCCATGCGTCATTAATGCGATGTTTAATGCGATCCCCAAGCGGTGTTTTTAACATTAATCCCTCTTTTTCGGTAACAAATCTTGGGCCTAATTTTTTTAAATTAGTTTCTGAATTGTGTCATTTTGTGTCTTGATGAACAGTATATAGCGTCAATGTTTACTTCAGCGCGCTTCTTTTCAATTGTAACTATCGTAGGTTGTATTTCTTCTTCTTTAATGTTGTCTTGTAGGAAAAGTTTTATATTTTGTTTTATAATTAAAGCTGCTTAGCCTCAAGAACGTTCGCTGGGTTCGTAGTAAGTATCATAACACCGCATTCTTTTTTTTTAATTGATTGTTCAATATGAGAGAAGATCTATGTGATTTGTCGTCAGAAATAGTTTTAGTTCCCGGATCAGTTGATTTAGCCCATTTGCGTTACACCTTATAATTTTTAACAACGAATTACTAATTTTTTTGAATTTCCTGAGTATTTGTTCTGATTTTTGTATGGCCATTTTTTTAGTATCTTTTATATTTGCAATATTTGTAATATTTTATATTACGCCTTACATGTTTTTAAGATTGGAGCATTGCTAACCGCAAGTTTCTACCAGTAAACGGTCATTTTCAGCAGATTCTTTCTTTGGATTAAATAAGAAATGTCCCGAATACATGTCTTCAGGCACGAAATTTGATATTTTCAAAGACTTATAATTTTATGACGGTTTTACTTTCGTAAAATATAACATAGTGTATAGCTTTGAAACTTGATATTAGTGGAATAAAATGCCATATATTCAATCAATATGACATATAGCTAAATCATAACATTGCGTACTTAAGCGACGATGTTTTTTCAATAATATTGAGAACTGATATATTTTCTAAATAGCAATGAAATTGAATGATATATTATTCTAAAATATTCCCATTTAAAATTTAAATTATCTATATATTAGATCTACAATCGTTATAAAATCCATTTTATTTATAGTAATATCAATAATGTATTAATACATTTAATAAGTTTCATTGTAATATTTGTTTTTGTGTTTATAATTGCATTTTTATTAATAATGTTTTCTATCAGAGGCTATCAAAGACCCGAAAATATCTCGGAGGTATAATAAATAAAATGCAGTTGTGTTTTTTGTGCAGAATGTGTTAATTGCGGTATTTTTTTAATTATTTCATAAAATCATAATGAAATAATTCTTTTAATATAATTAGCTATTTGTTGATACATATTTCTGTCATAGTTCCGTATAGGTTTCTACAAAACACCTTTGTATATTTCAAATTCCTGTAATACTTGCAGACAATATTCATAGAGAAAACTATATTTTAATAAGTTTCTAAACTTTTCCGAAGAGGGCGCAATCTAGAATTTAGATAAATAAGTATTGTAATACAGATTTCTGTAATGTTGGTATGATATTACAATCAATTGATATTGATTGATTAGCCTGTTAGTAAAGGATTTTTGACACAGATGGCAACCCACAGAAATAAAATTGATTTAAATAAATAATATAAATTGTTTGAAATAAATCAGTATTTTTGGTTTATTGGTATGAATGATTGTCTATATATTGAAATTTATTTTAAGTTGTTTATTTGGCAATTATATTTATAACACGTTAGACATAAGTGATAGATGTGTGTGACACTTGACTTAGTTTTTCTAGAATATCTGACATATCGATTAAAGATCAAAACAAAATTTTTGGTAAGTCAGAATTAGAAGGAAATTGTCAGTTTTTCCAGAACTATTGAAAAGATTAAAGGTCTACTATTAGTAAGTTATAATATATAACAAATATTTAGACTATCAGAAATATTTCGCAATATATTCTAAATGTTGTTTCTATTGTAGAGTATTTAAAAACGTTATATTTACGATGGCTTTAATGCTAACTAGTAGACTGTGCCGGTCTCCTGTATTGAACAGCAATTTTTTGAAACAATTACCGTCCCGTTCTTTGATCAAAAATTATACAAATGAAGGCAAAGATGCTATGGCTAGAGCTGCAAGAAGGAGGGCTACCTTGAAAGAACAGGCAATGGCTCCAGCAGGGGCGACTGGTACTGTTTTAATACCTGGGTATATTTCTTGTTAATTTGTTATATTTTCAGCATTTAATATTGGAAGGGGTGCTGTTGCTGGTGGTTCCATTTTAGGCATTGGTGCACTTTGTTATTATGGAATTGCTTCTAGTCATGGTACAAGTGCTTTAGACCAAGCTCAGTATGTTAGAATGTGTTGAAAATTAAGTGAACTATAATGTTAATTTATTATTTTAGTATGTGGCCACAATATGTCAAAGATCGTATTAAGTCAACCTATTTTTATTTCGGTAGCTCTATTGCAGTTACTGCTGCTAGTGCAGCAGCTGCTTTTAGATCTCCAGTTATTATGAACTTAGTAACTAGGAATGGATTTGTGGTAAGTAAATCTTCAACATAGTTAATTCTTTAACTAGATGTATATGTTTATATATCAGGGAATTGCAGTAAGTTTAGCGGCTATCATTGGAACTGGAATGTTAGCTCAAGGAATTGAATATAAAGAAGGTGAAACAAGTGAAAAACTAGTTACTATATATGTAACTATATGATTTATAAATTTAGGTTTTGGTCCTAAACAAATGGCATGGTTACTTCATGCTGGTGTTATGGGAGCTATGATTGCACCATTATGTGTATTAGGTGGGCCCATATTAACACGAGCAGCTTGGTATACTGCTGGTGTTGTAGGAGGTTTAAGCACAATAGCAGTAAGTGGACCGTGTAGATTTTATTTAATTAAATCAATTGTGTTGAAAATTAAAACTTTTTTAAATTTGTATGTTGAATTTATTTGTAGGTCTGTGCACCAAGTGATAAATTTTTGTATATGGGAGGTCCATTAGCTATGGGTTTGGGAGTTGTGTTTTGTAGCTCCTTAGGCTCCATGTTTTTACCACCAACTAGTGTATTAGGTATGATTTAAATTTGTTAATACCTGTATATATTGAAACTACATAATTGACTTTAAATTTAAGGAGCTGGTTTGTACTCAATTTCACTATATGGAGGATTGTTGCTTTTTTCTGCCTTCCTGCTATATGATACTCAAAGAATTGTTGCACAAGCAGAGAGGTATCCTTTAAACCCAGAATTTCAAGGTGTTAGACCGTATGACCCAATTAACAGGTACTAATTTTTTTTCCTAGTTTCTACTTGTACATTTTAAGAGCTTTGTAATATTAAAAAATGTGTGTGTGTCTTGCAGTGTTTTTAATAATAATTAAACATTCCATGAGACAATGTCATCACCAATAATTGATTGCAAATTGCCTGTATTCCTATATTTTAGAAGCATTTTTTACTTATTGGAATTCATATAGAATTGAATAAGTTTATCAAATGACTTCCTTCAATTGCGATTCTGAGAGCCACAAAATATAGCAAAAATATATTTTTTTCAAACTAACAGAAAAAATGTGTGAAAGTCGTCATATGTCAGTTCAACTTGTTTTGTTCTTTTTGGTTCATTCAACTTTTTATTAATTTCAATTGTTTCCTAGTGTACATATTTCAACTGGTAGTTGTGCACAGCATGGTGTATCATTCTTATTAAGATAATCATATTTAAACGTTTCTTGTCACGAAAAAGAGCTAATTTTTAATCAACACAAATTCATTCTTCCACTATTTTGAAAATATCAAAAGTGGCACCCCTATATATAGTCCAACATTTATATTTTCTTCACTAATTGGTATTTATTTTAATCTTACATTTTTTAACTGGTATTTTAGCGCAATTCATATTTATATGGATGTTTTAAATATCTTTATCAGAATTGCGATGATGTTAAGTATGGGCGGACAATCAAAAGGTTGATGAAACTTAAAAAACAGGAAATTTTTACTAAGGTTTACTAAGTGTTATTTCATTTGCGTTTATTTAGTGTTTTAACATTCCTATTTATTGCAGCGCTATTTCCATATATTTGGACACCCTTAACATATTTATAAGAATCGCCACCATGTTGGCTATGGGCCAAAATAGAAGAAAATAAATCTAGAATAACCCATTATAGATTGTTCAGTTGGATATGCTACGTATGTTTTTATTTGTAACAATTAAAATTAACGAGAAAGTGTAATTAAAATCTCAATAGAAATATATTTTTATTTATGTATAAGTTAGTCTATTTTTGTATTCATAAGTGATGTGATACTAATTATTCGGACTGAGTACGAGAATAAATTTTATTGTATATGTTTATGAATGGATATATTTAGGATAAACGAGGCTAAATAAATGTATACAGTTGCTTTTGAAAGAGTTTATTTAAGCCTTATTCACGATGATCGGGCCTTAAAATTAGAGTACATATGTCACAAAAAAAGCAATAAAAAAATAACAATTTATATCTAAAATTTTGTTTCCTTAAATAAACTAAACGTAACATTACAAAACGGTACAATCTTTGGACAGAGTGCAGTCTTCAGTATAACATCTGTTAGGAAGTTAGTATAAGAATAAATATACATTTTGGGTTTGGATGTGCTTGTTTCAAACAATTTTTTTAAATCTTGTTCAGTTTGGAGATAATAAAATGTAAGTTTCAACATAACAACAACAAACATAAAATAGTTATACAAAATTATAATGGTAAAAATCTAATAAAGCAATATGGCACTAAAACTGAAGACCCTAACCCAAAACTGTGACGAGGATTCTTAACATCTTTTTTATTAAACATCTGAAGTTGTATATATATATTTATATGTTTGGGTATTTATGTTTGTAAATGTTTATATACAGATAAAGCATCAGTCAAATATGTTTTTTAAGTTGCACATATATATGTTAACAATATTCTGAATTAAAATTAACATTTGTGATCATTTCTGTAAAACATTGATTATCTTTTTAAAAGTGACAAGGCAATGGATATACAACATGGAGTAAAGTGAACTGACCGAGAATGATTCTGATGTAAATAGGCCAATTTTGAAAATATTGTATACCATTGCTAACTCTTAGCTGTAATGTAATATCTAAATTTGTCTACTGTCCTCTAGTATATACAAATGATTAATATTATCTACTATTAGTTTTTTCCTTTCTAAAGTATATAGGTCTTGAAACATATAAAAATAAATTAATATCACTACTGAACTAACTACAAACAGCTAATGTGAACTAAAAACTTACAAAATTCCTTCTTTATAATAATAAGTACACATTATTAGGTGATTATGATTAGAAAAACATTTATTTTTTGTAATGGGTATATGTTTCAAATCTGAGTTTAGAATTTTCTTTAGGTAATTTTAAGAGATACATAACAAATTATGTAAGTTTTCAGTGTTTCAATATACATAGAGTTTTCCTATGGCCTAAGGCAAGTGAATTAACAAGATCTAAACACTACTAGATATAAAAAACCCGACTTTACCAAACATTGCCATTATATCAAATAACCGACTGATAAAATCACAATTAAATTTTCCAATGGTACCGTGATAATTTATTATTATATTCGATAGAGATACATATATATCACCGCAAGGTCAAGAATAATCGTTCTGGAATAATTTGGAAATAGAAAATTCTGACTCTGGCAATCAATCAGTTTGTTATGGCAATAAAAATCGTCCTACATTATTCAAGAAACAACTAAATAAGAAAGTCAAAAAAACCCACACAGATCATACAATGTACACCCAACATTATTTACATTTCACACTAGGACGGGGTGCCATATAAACAGTGACATCCATTGGAGATGAATCTGACATGATTATCTTGCTTAAATTATGGCTACATGGGTTTATTATATTAACCAATGGAACACACTGAAAGGAAAAGTAGTACTTGACACTGCAATATATACTGTGATGTTATTGGATAGTTTATACTTTTTTATTTCTTGTAATTAGTTAATATTATCGCGAACGCTATTATTTTAATACAATATCGTTAATGCTTTTGTGAACGATTTTTTTTATATATTTTTATGACAACTTTAGAACAAGTGGACTTACAAGACCAAAATATATACTGAGTGTTTCAATTAAACCAAGATGTACCAATTTGTTAATCCTCAAAAAATTTCTTACTAAACTAATCAGATCATTCAAAAACCACAAATATTACGTGTGATGACTTAAAAATCTTTCCTTAACGAGATGGCTTTACTCACTACATAACTACTTTTTCACAAGACTAGCTATCCTGTTGAGGTGAGGTCGTACAGTGCTGTTCAATGTTGATAATGGCGAGGAGGGTGCTGGTGATGGTGGCGGCAATAAATTATTGTTTTGGGGTGTAGACGATTGTTGTTCCTTAAATACTTGCTCTTTTGCTCCTCTAAAAAATAGATATTAATATTAGGTTATTTATAGAGTATTTCAATTATTGATATCAAATTATCTCGCAATTTACAAAAAGTTGCATGATTGAACAGCCGATTGGGAGCCTAATTTTAGTTGAAAATATGTACGATTTGGTTTTTCTTGTGAGGTTATCTGAAATAGTAAGGCGATGCCAGTACTTGCTTTTTTCTTTAAAGATTGATAAAGAAAAACTTTCAAACAAAACAAATTTAATACAAGTGACACAAACTGTGTCCCTTGTATAACGATTGTTCATAAGAATAGATAGACGAACATATAACTATATACGTGGATTAAACTAATACAAGCGATACTATTTTGTAATCCCTTGTAATCAATTGTTGACGAGAATTTTGTTTGAATCAGGCTAGATTACGAGTTTTAGTTACTTCGTCTTCTCGAAAATTCCGTGGGCGATTAGACAGATCATCGCATTTTATCTTTGATTTATTTTATCCCTTTACAGTTCCTAGTAGTGGTTGAGGAGGTAGTTATTTCTGCAACCTGATTTACTGATATTTCTAAGGGTGGAAAGATATATCCAAAAAGTTGTAAATTCTCAGAGATTCGGTGGTTTTGAGATCAGCGTAGTTTTTACTCTCTGGTTATTGTCACAACTGATATCCCTATTTATTGGTGTCTATACTAATCTTTGGTGACATACTATCTATACTTTATCTTGAGTACCTGCTTGATAAGAAGGAAAATATTTTGTTTCAAGCAACATTCTAAAATTCTTCACACACATAACAGTTTTCTCAAAGAGCCGCTGCTATTGCGACGAATACGTCAATGATGTTTTAGTTCACTGAAAACCTCTATATATACTTATCATACACAGTAAAAGAAATCATATTAGTAAGCAGTATTTATACTTACAAATATCTAGTTAAGTCTTCAATATCTACTAGCATGGAATCTTGTTCCATATGTAAATCATCTCTATCCATTAAAAATTTAACCAATTGTTCATTTAAACTTTCTATTTGGGTGTGTAAATCATTAACGATAACTTGTAGCTGTGCAACGTTCATTTCGGTAAGTATTTGCCGAGAAAGTCGGCGTTTTTCTTCCGGGAAAGGTATTCCTACCTTTTCCAAACTATGGCGTACCATTTCAGTTATTGGCGATTTCTTTTGTTTTTGACGTTCAATCTAAAAGCGTTATTAAATTAATAAAAAAAAATCAGATGCTTGTTTTATAAAACTGGGTACCTCCATTTGCATCCGAGCCATTTCTTTAGCTTGTGCCAGTGCCATTCTTGCCTCGGTTTGCAATCTGGCTTGTTTTGTGAAAAAATCAGTTTCAGCAGTAGCTGCACCTTAAAATTAAACTGCATAAAGCTATGTTGTATAAAGTCGCAGTAGCTTACTTAATTGTGGTGGAGGGGTGGGATGTAAAGATAATGTGGCAGGTCTCTGGACCGGTGGAGCTGTATTTCCCGTGGATTGATTAGTATTGGAGGCTGGTTTTGTTTTCTGCTGTTTAGGATTGGTTAATGGGCATTCATTATCTGATGTTGGACTTTCAGTATCAGAAACTGTTTCATTCATAAAGCATATTTGAAGATTCATTCCTATAAACAATTAAATATTATATTGAAACCAGAATAGTAATAACATTTGCATTTCTGTTTGGAATAATTCCAATTATTAATATATTTAATCTGATGAGTTTAAATACATAATAAATGAATGTGATAGTTTATAAAAGTAGTATAAAACAATAAATATAGTTTAAATAAATATTTATTGATAAACAATGATGCAAATTTGGTAAAAGTAAGATGTCTGTAAAGTAAATTATAGGAATGGAAAGACCCAAAAAATTTACCACTTTGCAAGCGTGCTTGTAAACTTGGTTTTCTCCCTGGTCTATCTGTGTAATAGTCATCTTCAGATCCCATTGCTAATCTTCTTCGTATCTCCTCTCGATCAGTTCTTCTCTGTGAACCAACAAAATATTTATCAATAAAACTATATATATTTTCCATTAACAAATTAAAAAATATTCTTACATCAAAACTAGTGTCATCATTTATAGTAATAACTCTAATAAAACGGTCTATAACATTGTGTTCATCATAAGAAGGTGGCACATAAGGAAACCATTCCATATTTTCATTCACTGAATTGTAATCCATGCTAAATGTTGTCATAGAGTAAGCTCTAGGGCTCAAATAGTCATTTTCATAACAATCTACATCATCTTTTTGAGTAATTGTATAATAAGTTGTCTTTGTTTTATGAGAAAAGCTATTTTTTATTGTATTAAAATTACTCGATATTCTGCGGGTTGTTAATTTAACAGTATCAGATAAATTATTTGTTTTGTTTTTAATGGCAGTTAAAAAGTTATCAAACATTTTAAATCGTAGGGCTACACTTAACCGCACTTTCTTGTAAACTATTTAATACGGTTGGATTCACAGCCTTCTGCGACGGATAATTATTCTCGAGAACTCGCGTAAACTAAGGCAGGAAATTAAGTCGCATTAAATTTTCACTGCTAGGAGCCGATATCGTCAGGTGTTCTTTTGTTTTGGCACATGTCTCACGTTTGTTTTGCTTTATTTTAAATTTTTTTGTTTGAGGGAGACAGCGTCGCCAAGAAAAGGGACGAAATAGAACTTCACGCGAATAAGAGCGAGAGAGAAAGTGTTAAGTGCACCTGGATGGTCCAGCTTATCACCTGCTTATTCTTTGAAAATTTCTGTGTAAAATTTTAGATGGCGCAAAGGGTGATTTATTTTGCTACACATTTTTATTAAAAAATAAATATAATAGTACTTACATTTTCGTCTAAGCTTTCCAAAGTTTCATTTTCATCAAATGTCAGGGTGTATAAGTCGTTAACATATAAGGAGTCTTTTTTATATTCTCTCTTTCTTTTTAATGAAGAAGTCATATCCGCTATTTGTTGGTTTACTGATAAGAATTTCACTTGTTTCAAGATAGTAGTTGTCTGCTTTGTAAATAATGTGATTATAACATTAATGGTTACGCTCAAGATATCTTAATAACTAGCACTGCGGGGTATTGCACGAACGTTATAATTTTATTTAATTTAACTGGTATTGTAATTTCGTGTAAATGTTAAGGCTTAATTAATGTAAATTATAAAATTTTATGACATAAACAATATATATATATATATATATATATATATATATATATATATATATATATATATATATATATATAATAACGATAAGATAGTATTATAATATTTTATTGTCATCTGTTAATCGAAATAGTAGAATAGCGATTTTAAAGAGAAGCATAATAGCAAATATTGATATCCTAGGAATTGTAATTTAAATTAGTGCCAGTACCTCTACTGTTCTAGTACTAAAAATAATATCGTATAATACATTGCAACTGCATGCTGTAAGATTGAATTCAACGATTTTGTGTAAGTTTACGTTTCAAAATTAACAACGTTGGTGTTGAAAATATTCCGATAATGTAGCTGTGGAACTAATATAACAACAATTCAATGTAACTATTATGAATTATGATGCATCAAAATAGTCTGATCATTTTATTCAAGGCTGTTTCCGCATTATTGATATGAACAAATTTACTAACTTGGAAGGAATATATTAAAGTATCATAATTATCATATTTTAGAACGATGTATAACATGCAATCTCTGGTTAACTAATTCTGCTCTTTTAATTATAGACTTAAATTAAAAATCTATAGTTTTATGCTAATAGAAAGTTAATTTGAAAGCTTGACATTTCACGTTTAGTCAACCACAAAAGAAAAGTTTAGGAAGAAGGTTTATAATAATATTGAAATATTCATGGCGTATTAACTTTACATTAGAATTATTTTTAATGTGGAAATAAATGTTATACATTCTCTGTATTTTAACAAAATTTACATATTATTATTAGTTCGGTTATAAATCAAATAAACTGAGTCATAAAATCAGTTTACATTTGGTTATATCATTAGATATAATATATTTAGATGCATCTTTTATTTATTATTATTCGGAGATATTTTTTGGTTGGTTGGGTACATTTTAACTTTGTAATTTTAAGTATATCATAATTGTATACGTCATCTTTTAATATTATGTTCTAATTAATGCCCTAACTCTTGCAGCCATTAAAAAATAACCTTATTGACAGACGTCATCTATCGTATATTAATTTTTAATTCATTCTTACAGTATGCGCGCTACGGTGTTCGATAATATTTTTGTGCAAATAATTTGAAAAGTGTACATTTTTTTAAATTGGGTCAATTGTTACGATACACACGCGGACACAAAACGCACACGAGTTCGTAACTAGTTTGCCGCAAAACGATCCACTACCGAAAAACAAAAACCTATCGACAACCAGGAAAATTGTTACTAGATTTTCACAAAATTTAGGTACACGTTGTTTTTTAATTTAGCAGCGTTAGCTGAGCTGGCGCACTTTTTCAAAACTGCCGAACCCGTTTTAGACTGAATGATATTACGAAAACAATTGGAGAGTTTCTGCAGGTGAACGTAACTAGATACAACAATTAATATTATACATTAAATTGGCGTAAGAGTTACTTTTTTGGTGGGAGTAGAAGTAGGATGTATAGATGTGCTAGTTGGTTGGTACTTCTTTTGCAATCATTTGATTTGCTTAAATGCTATTCATTATTAATATATTAACAGTTATAATGCAAATATATGTAAATTACTTTATTCAAATAGATCAAAGTAACATATATACTTTTTACATATTACATTGGACATTTCTATAAGAATATTCATGTCAAAGCATTGTAATGAAGCTGTGTGTCATTTTCATGTCTAATTTAAAGAAAAATGTCACTGAAAGCCCTCGATGGCTTTTAGGAACTCGTAGTGACTCCATTAATAAAATTGTATAACTATTGATTTTGGTCTTCAATTCGAACTATATTGCAAAGCTTTGAATATTAGGAATTGGAAACTTAGATTTAACGAAATCATTATCGATGACGGCCGTTGATTATATTTACGCGTTTTGAAAATTAGACGAAAAACAAACATGATTAAAATATTTAAAAACACTTGGACACTTTTAATACACTATAATATACACTATAATTTCCATTTTCATTCTTGGATAGTCTCAAAAAGCATGCAACCCAATGAGGAATATTTCATTATTATAAGATGATATTTGTATCAATATAAATCATCATCATCATCTTCACTAGATAGCCGTCGTTTGGAGTGAGTGCCTACTGTTCCAAAATTGATCTTCCATTTTCAGATCTCTCGCTATAATTTTAATCAATGTTTTCATGGGGCTGCTCGCTCTTCCGCTCAAGAAGCCATAGCCATTCACCATAGAAGCCTGTGAAGAACTCGTCCATCTTTCATTCGACAGACATATCCAAACTGTTCTCAAAATTTCCTCAACTGTGTAATGATTGTCGCATTCTATTCGAATAGTTAGTCGGATTTCAGATTGTGACAGTCTCCAAGTCTTGAAGCCATGTAAAAGCATCGGTAAAATAAGTTTTTGATAGAGCGGAAGTTTAGTATTGACTGGAACATTTCCTCTTTTCTATACATTGTATTTTAGAGAAGTGAAATTTTCTGCAGCTTGGTACATCTCCTGCATTACTGATCTTAAGTACCCGAATGTATGTACTTGCTCTAACTGGATACCGTTGAGGTTTATAGTAGTAAAAGATCAGTAGTCATCAGTTGGCAGTGCTTTGGTATTTTCTTTATCAATTCCCAAACTATATGATTCTGTAATGTGAATCATATTTAGACTTTTGGTTTTGGTTTAACATATCGATTTAATTTGAGGTATAAGTCGGAACCAAATATACACAAATCAGAGCAATATATTATATATATGTTTTTTTCACATGTTGATTTATTGACATATTGAATTTATCAAAAATTATCGCTCAATATGAATTTACGGTTCATATAAATTATAGCAAAAAGGTAATTAGTTGTAGAAATCATATATAATTAATATTAATAAAAAACACATTTCCGACTAGGTAGTATACAAATGTCTTTTGTGTTCTAGCTAATGCTTTCTGATATAATGGTCAGCATATTTGTTCATAGGCTAAATATAATTATCCTTGTCATGTCAGTACTCAGGCTTGATAAGATTAGATGTTTTCTGATGTTGGCGATTTTGGCGTTGGAATCATTAAAATAGGAAGTGCTATTCCATCCGCCGTATTCTCCAGACCTTGCTCCTTCTGATTAATATCTGTTCCGTCATGAGTTGTGATCTGCCTGAGCAGCGCTTCACTTCTTATGAAGATATCAAAAAATTGGTTAATCCGTGGAAGTCTTTAAAGCTACTTCATAGTCCTAATAACAAGGGTGTGATTTAAAGCTTTTCTATTTCAAACCGAAATTTCTTGGCGTTTCAGAGATGGCGATTTTGATGTAAAAGACGGATAATGTTCTGTCCGGTTACGGCAATTTGAGGATGAGGAATTGGAGGTGTTGCCGCGTGAATATTCACAACTAACTAAAGAAGATTTTGCAAAATCATTAAATTTTAATCTATAAAACATTTCCAGTTGTTTAAAAGTCGCCGGAATTTTGAAACACAAATATCCTTACCAGAATACGTTCTAATTCATTTAAATGTATTAAAAATGAACTTGACATGTTTCTATATTTGAACAAATATGTTTTTGGGATGGCATTTACAATCTGAAATCCGAAATATGGGTCATAGCTTCTGAGGGATTTTAAATAATATATCCATCTGTGTTGGTATATATATGACCATCTCAGAAGATACTTAGCCTGGGTACTGGTGTGACTTTGATCCTTTCTGTCAGATTCTATGCTCTTGTTTGTGGACACTCATAATTAAAAACAGTCTCAAACATAAATTTACAACCATGTTCCGCCGGCCCGTTGCCTTGACCACTTGACCAATAAAATCACATTTTCAAGAAAAAAAGCTGAAAAGTGCAGTGAAAACTTTGTACGTCTCTATCAAAAAAGATTATAAACATAACATATATTGTCCGTCACATGAAACGATATATTTATCGACAATTAATTACTTAATTATCAACTAAAATAACATATTTGAGTTTACAATTATTACCAATATTTTGTTACTTACTTAATACACCAGATATGAAATATGTTGATTTATATGAGATAATACGGTTAAGCCGTAAATAAGTTTATATTTCATTTGTTATCATATCGCAGCTCATTATATGTAATTATTTCGAATTATGTACATGTAATTGTTGACCCTGATTAAAATAAACACAAATAAATTGAACGCCTTTCCGATACATTGTTTACCTCATATACTCTTCGAATCATTTTTGAAATTAGACTAGACATTAAGCTGTTTTGGTTTCGCTTATATGAAAACCACTGAGAGAATATGATTGACATCCCTGAAATATATCAAAAGTACATGTCTTTGAACGTTACTTATAGTCTATATGAAATTTGACTCCAACGATTAGTTACATTTATTGTATATTATAACTGCCTAGTAATTAAAAGTATGTCAGATATATAAACTCGGCGTATTCATATTGCAAAATATCGCAAACAACCATTTGCCATACATCCTTTCTCTCAAATGATAAATTAAGAACAAAATTGAATAATCGAGAACATTATATAATTACTGTCTTATATAGAAACATTTTAATCATAAGAGAAATTGAATTATTGTATTGGTCAAACCGTTTTATACGTTAAACCATCTGGGGAAAGTATAACGCTATAGTATTATGGTACTTAATTATAAATGATTTCAAATAGAGTTCATAAGCATAAGTTATTTGTTTTAGTGAATATATTTAATGAGACTAGTAATTTAAGATAAATGGAAAATAAATCGAGAAATTTCAGTATACAAAACGGGCAATTGGATTTTATATAAAAATATTTTTATTGATTAATGGTATATATATATATATATATATATATATATATATATATATATATATATATATATATATATACATATATATATATATATATATATATATATATATACTATCAAGGGCAATGGCAAGCATGAAGGAAGACTACTCTACAAAGTATGGATACTTTTAAATAAGTACTTAACATATTGACGCATTCTATACCAAACCTTCCTGTCATCTTTGACCTTTTCCTTTATTTTATCCTGACTTCTTGTCTTCTCTATTATCCATTTTGCTATTCTTTTTTTTATTTCATTTTCTTTCCTTTAGCCTTGGCCTTTTCTTCCCACTTCTTAAAATGTTTTCTACCCGCTTTATTGTTGGATTATTTTTCTTGGTATATCTATTTCTATCTTTTTACTATCTATCTTCTGGAAAATCAACCATCAAGGATTGGTATGCTAAGTTTACAGGTCGTTAAATGAGCACCGAAGACGGTGAACGCAGTGGACGCTCAGAAGAGGTTGTTACCAACGATAACATTAAAAAAATCCACAAAATGATTTTGAATGACTGTAAATTTAAACTGAATGAAATAGCAGGCACTAAAGATGTAATAATAATCGATATATAATAACGATATAGATTTTGAATGACTGTAAATTTAAACTGAATGAAATAGCAGACACTAAAGATATCAACTGAACGTGTATATCATATCATTCATGAATATTGGGTATGAGAAAGCTCTGTGCAAACTGGGTGCCGCACGAGCTCACTTTTGACCAAGAACAACGACGAGTTGATGATTCGGAGCAGTGTTTGAAGATGATCAAGCGTAATAAACCTGAGTTTTTGCGTCGATATGTGATAATGGATGAAACATGGCTCCATCATTTCATTCCGAAGTCCAATCGACAGTCATCCAAGTGGACTGCACACGATGAACCCGCTCCAAAGAGGGGAAAAACGCAAGTTGGCTGGCAAAAAGAAGGACCATCAACACCGACTATTACATAGCATTATTGGACCGTTTGAAGGACGAAATCGAAGAAAAACGGCCTCATTTGAAGAAAAAGAAAGTGCTGCTTCACCAAGACAATGCAGCGACTCAAAAATCCATGAATTGGGCCTCGAATTGCTTCCTCAGCCACCGTATTCTTCAGATCTGGCTCCCAGCGATTATTTAATATAGTTAGAGGGTCGCTATAATCAGTGTATCACCCTTGAAGGGAATTATGTTGTATAAAAATCTAATTTTGCCGGGGCCTTTTCAATTGACCTGTTATGTTGTCAACGTATAAGTTTTTTCAATTCACTGTTCTCGCATGTGGTCATGTAACAATTGGATTTTTCTTTATCTTATAAAAGCTTTTTTGTTACAAATTTATCAAAAATGTTATATATATATATATATATATATATATATATATATATATATATATATATATATATATATATATATATATATATATATATATATATATATATATAGAATCAAATAAAAATCTATACGTTATGTTCTTGTTTTTAAAAATTGTTGCTGCAGAAACTCCCTTTTACCATCACCATTGCCATGGTACAAGATAACATAGCACTGGAGCGTAAAAATCTAGTTTTTATCGTTTCAGCAGAATGAATCAACGCTCGAAATTTCCTTTCTGTTGGTCTGCCGCCTTGTCATTTTTTTTTCTTATTCGACTCGTTCATGAGACGGTTGTTGGAAAATAACAGAAGAATGGATTGCGTTTTTTTGACGTTCTCTATTAATTGGTTTTCGTAAGATCATTTCAATGTCGGATTAGTGCAAGAAAATTTCTAATACAGGCTCCAATTTAAATCGCTTTAAATCTTTTAAAATTTTAAGTAATTTTGATATTTTTTCACGGCGTATTTGCGGTTAGTTACTTAATCATAAGTTGGTCAACGTTGGCGTGGTTTTTCTCTTGTTTTAGCAATTACGGAGACGGTGATTCATAAGATGCGTGATTGTTTAGTGTTAGTTTATTTATAAAGTTGCTAAAAATAATATATAATTTTTTTTTCGGCATTCCGTTCCAAAGAAAGAAAACTGATACGCTAAAATTTTAATCACTTCAATTAGCATAAAGCATAAACAGTGAGTTGGTGAAAAATTAATTTCGTTTTTTTTACGAATGTGCCGTTTCCATCAATGACCTTCTGGCAATTTTCTGGTAAAATCATAATGGTATCACCGTGGAATTTATTTTTCTTCAAGTGATTTTCACAAGTCTTTCAAGCTTTTAAAGGCAGCTTTACATAATTAAGAGTATTTTGCAGAGTCAGGAACAAGTGGTAGGACGGAGCAAGCTCCGAACTATGTGGAGGATGCATCAAAACTTCTCAGCCAATTTTATGTGTGGTCTAGCGTTGTCGTGATGAAATCAACGTCTTTCCAATTGACCAATTCTAGTCTTTTTTTAAGCAACTGCCTCAATAAAGTTGAATTAATGGTTTGGTTCAAGTAGCTCATGATGAATAATTAGTTTCCATTCCCATTAAACAGTTAGAAATATCAGCCTTAACGTCAATGGGAACCTTGTAATCTTTGGGCTTTTACGCACGTCAATGCCTCTTTCTTTTCTTTTTAGCAACGATTCACAATTGGAATCTCGGTCCATTTAATTGTTCACTTTTAAATTTATAGAACTTTTTTAAAAATTATATAGAACTCAATTATTGAGTTTTTCTTGTTATTTAGTCATGTATATGTAAATAGTTTTAAACAGTATTATAATAGGTTTAACTTAGTCCATGTGAGTCTTAAATTTACATATGTGATGAGACGATGGTATAACTGAAATAAGAACTGCATCGATTCTGTAATTAAGTGATAGTGTTTATATTATTCTTTATTGGAATTGGCCTCTACGATTGTACACGCAGTAGATATTTCTCCGGCTAAATGGGATTATTAGCGATCTTCTTGGAATAGTTGTTCAGAGGGCCTGAATTTGTAGGCTAACCATTGTTGAATTAATAAATGGGGGTGTTGGAAAACTTGCTTCCTTCTTGGAAAAATAACAATGGAAGTTTACTAACAATTTGACAGGCTGTCAAGGATGATGCTGTGGTTTATACATAGGTTTTGGAAGATTGGAACGTTGTTAGACGGATCCTGAAGGCTATGTTAATTTTGGACAAAACAAAGAAAAACCATTATTACTATTATTATTATTTGGTATTATTTAGCCCTTCAGGGATATTAGTTGTTACTCAATCTGTATTTTCAACAGACGATTTTGATGACGTGGAGATGGTAAAAACAGCTTCGTAAAGGGTAATGCATTATATCAAAGGAGTTGATTTAAAGGGATGATTCAAATCCAGGGGAAAAAACTCGAATTGAAATTTGACATGAAAAAAAAATCGAGAAGGAATGTAAAAGAGAAAATTGAATAACGTTTAATGGGTAGTAGTTTCAAGGTTACTGAAATTTCTTTGTAAAAAACAATTATCATCGGTATTGGACATTAATTATTTCTATTGTGTTTATGACGATACGCAACATGGTTTAATCATTTGTTTCAGAAGCTTGGTGTGGCCAAGGACTGGATGCTGTTTAAGGTAATCAGTGTGATGGTTTATTTATTTTTGATTGGCCATAGTCAATTGTTGAACAACTGGGCAAATTTATTCATTGGTAAATTTGTTGTTAAATTAAGGTAGACCAACATATTTCAACTCGTGATATCGTTATGGAATTACTCATCGGTCAGAAAGTAGTTTTGAACTATTTACATAGTACTGGATACTACTAAATGTAATGGACCACTAAATTAATTTCTATTCATAAATCGAAACGAAATTTTGAGACGAATGTTTACTGGCAATGATAAGTGAACAACGTACAATGATAATGTGCGACAAAGATCGTGGCTGAAGTCCAAAGAAGCACAAATGGTCGCAAATTTTGCATTGACTCAAGGAATGTGAGGTGGCGAAATGTTTGATGGGATTAGAAAATAATTGTTCATCATGAATTTGAATCTGCTTGATTTGGCTAAATCAGTAATTTGGTATTATACTTTCAACAAATAATACAAGTGATGTTGTTTAAAAAACGGCTAGAATTCCATTCCAGCAATGGGAAGCCTTGGAGTGTCCACTATATAACCTGGACGTTGCCCAGTCCAACTACCAGTTGCTTTAGTATCTGTCAACCTCTCTAATAATGTCAAGCTTGTGATAATAATTTGGTTTTATCAAAAATGTACCAAAAGGCCGTCGATTCAAACGGCAGGTATACCAGTATTTATCGTATATTTTATTTTAAATCTGTATGATATATAAATTGGCTTTAAAAACATGAATTTTTTTTACCGAGACCATCAATTATATGAAGAAAACTAATACCAAGATAAGATTAGATAACCACTGCATTAAAAAAATATCAGATTAATAAGACAGTAATATGTTTTTTGATAATCCAGTTTTATAAACTTGTTTCGAATTGAGTTACAATTTTCTTGTAAACTCAACGATGATTAATTTTGACGTATTTGAGTTTGTATATTAGAAGTCGACTCTTGATGATTCTATTTGTATAACAGATTTTTACGTTCTCTATCCGTTTATGAGCATAAACTGCAAACATATCGAAAGCTGAATTGTAAGAAAAAATGTTTTGCTGCTATAAACTGGAAGAGAGGTCAATATTTGCATAACTCTTTCTATGTGCAGACACAACTTGGAATTGGCATCAATTTGTAGCGTTTTACCAAAGATGACGTAGGTATAGCATCATTCTACTTCTCTTTTCGACAATCTATGCATTGCAAAGCAGATGTTAATCGAGTTTATTTGTAACTTAAAGAATAAACAGCCAATTAATTTCAGGAAGCAATAAGTGTTGGATGAACTGTTTGATATGTCCAACCAATGATAACCTTGAAACCTATGAAACCTGATAATCTATCAAAAAAAAAACGGGCCGAACAATTTGTTACCAGTGTACGTAGTAGTATAATTTTTTTAAAATTTTCATACGATTAGGAATATTTTTGGGTCAAATTTGCCGCCCTAGGCTCTACTCATCGGGCTGGTAAATCCGCCATTGCATTATCTTCTATTACTAAAGGAACTTTCTACAGTCGAAGCTACGCAAATGTCTGGTCGGATAATCCTTTTGAAGATATGAAAAATTAGGTCGGTTCTTGAATCGCCTCCAAGGAAGATGACATTTATTGATGCGGAATCCACAGGTCATTCATGAGATGGGCCAAGATTGTGAATAGCAGTCGATAATATTTTCCCGAATAAATATGTAATAAAATCTTAAAAGTTAAAAAATAACGGCGATTTTCAATTTGAGCTCCTGAATAGAGTTTTTACTAAAATGAAATAACGCTATGGATTACTTCGAATACTTAACACTACTTATTGGATACTATTTGTATAATGATAAAAGTTCATTAATTATGAAAAAAATAGAAATTATCGCGATGGTTACATTTGCTGATGATACTGCGATTTTTGCTGTCGGAGACAATAGCGAAGAAGCCACACGAAAATTACAACAGACAAGTGACAATATAAATAATTGGACCCAAATCTGAAAAATAAAATTAACGAAAGTAAATCTGTGCATCTGGACCTCACAAGCACCAATGAGCACGCATGAGCAATAATAACAATAATACTCTTATTCCATATAACAATGCGAAGTATTTCGGAATGAATTTTGATGTAAAACTTCGCTTGAAGGAAGATGTAAAAAAGAAAAGGAAAGAGCTGGAGTTAAAATACAGGAAAATGTATTGATTAATTAGAAGAAAATCATAATTGCCAGTACACAATAAATTACTATTACACAAGAAATTATTGAAAGCTATATGTACAAAGGGAACTCAATTATTGGAATGTTCCATAAAAAGTAACATAAAGACAATACAAGTCCTCCAGAACAAAGTTCTGAGATTGTACTGTATTGTAAATGCACCCACATACTACAAGACTAATTACTACACCGAGACTTTCAGATATTGTCACTCAGAAAATTAGGAGAGATGCAAGGAAACATGAGGACATACTCCAACTCTTGGGTAACACCTGAACAGGACATTCAAAATAATCAAACCATTCCATTTTGTGTAGTGTAGAATAGTGAGATGCATTTCATATAAAAACAGCAGTGTTAATACATAAATATTATTACTCCAGAGACTAAGATAGAGGGCCGATGGCTCCTCTTAGATCTAAGTTACTGTAAAGACAAATTGTAGGTTAATCGACAATAACTGATAACAATCTAATAAATAAAAATAAAACAAATTATGAAAAAATGCAATTTTTTTTCAATAAAATTTTTGATTAATTTAATTTAGTTAATTGTTAATTATAATTGTACTATAAATTTGAGTGATTAGTAAATACTATTTTACCTGACGGAACATTTCCTCAAACTGCAATTTGTTAATCAATATTTTGCAGTCGTAGTCGTCTTCGTCGGGTGTGCATTCTTTCAGCATGCTTTTCGCGATTTTTCTTTTACGAACGCGATAATGTGGCCGCGACCGGACTAGAAACACTTTCAGCGGTGCCTTACACCGAAACTTTACGATTCTATTAGCATTGAAAGCGTAACTTTATCGTCATATAGGTTAATTTTTATTTAATCAGCTCGGGAATTGATAAGGCTCCATGAAAGGCGTTGCAACCTACGGAGGTTAATCGCAATAAATTACTTTAATATTTTATAATGTAGAATATTGATTGTTTATAGTGTAGTATTATGGTGCGATCCTCGTAGACGATTATATGACTTTTTTAGATGTTCGAAAAATCTAGATATTATATACTTGTGTATATTTTGTTCGGTCATATATATTGATGAGAATGTGTGTGTTTGTGAGAATCAAGGTGTTTACATTGACTGTTGAACAACCTAACCTAATTGTTAAATTTGATTATTTTGACAAATATCTGTATAAAACTTTTACATTTAGTATTATTGAGTTATTTCGACATTCATTACTTTTCTTGCTTCATTTGGATAACTCTGCTTCCAAAAGCTATCAAGCACTTTCAAGGAATTTATAGTGATACTGTTCTGTCACATCCCAGTTGTCGGTTTTAGTTTCAACGATTTAAAAGTGGCAGTTTTGATGCCAATTAACGGTGTAGAGTGCCAAAAAATGTCGAAAATGATGAGTTGCTAGGAAATTTTGGATATTTGGAGAAGGGAAAATTTTTACAACGCGAATTGATTGAAAATATCATTTAGATCTGTTTGAACATTGTAACTCTTTCATTGCTTGACAGGCACAAAGAAAAGTTTTTGGGCATATTGCGACTGTCGATGAAACGCGTAAATGCTACTATCTCGAGTGGAAAGAACTACGGTTAATTTAGGACAGTCATCCACATCGAAGCAGAATCTTTATGACCATAGTGTCTTGCTGTGCTTATGGTGGGATCAAAAAACGTGTAGTGTATTACGATTTGTAATACGATTTGTACTAATGAAACTGTTACTGCAGACCGAGGTGAATTCAACAAAGTTATTTATATATTGGTGCTAAAAAGACTAGCAATAGCGAGTAACAGGCACAAAAGTAAACTTTTGCATGATAGCTCTCAGCCACATGTTGCAGAGTTCTGAAGGTCACACTATTACAGTTCATATGGGAAGTTTTGCCACACCCAGTATACTCATCATACATAGACTCTGATTACTACTTGTTCAGATCAATGCAGAATGGCTTAGCCTGCACACGATTTCGAAATGCTGAAGAAATGCGAAAATGGATCTATGTTTGGATCGCTGCTAAACCAACATCGTTTTTTCGACATGGTATTGTCATGTTGCCCGAAAGATGGGAGAAAGTACAGTACAAAAATTTATGAAAAATATTTTGATTAATATATATTTTACCAATTATTCTCAATAAACGCTTTTCTTAAAGTAAAAACATGGTCAGAGTATAAATAAGCACCTAATACATCATGTTAACTATTTTGATTAGAAATCTTCATTTATTATTTCTATTTATAGTTATTATTTCTATATATATTTATTATTGCTATATATATAGTTATAAAATTTCGAACTCTAAGACCTAATATGGTGCATATTTGTTTAAATTTTAAGTCTAACTTTGCTATCTACCTTTCAGTATAAAAAATACACCTTCGCCATTTCTTCCATAATTAATTTACTTGCAACCGTGTAATATAAATCTGATGTTATTTTTTTAACTCAATACACCAACTCTTTAGTATGTTATAGAGCGCGTCTGATATGGCTTTAGCAGTTTGAAAAAAATGGTGTATTTAGAGTGTCAGTCCTGGAGAGGAGAAGCGAAGTCTATAAAATTAAGGGTTTCATGTGCATTAAAATAACATAGGATCGGCAGTATCATCTGTATCATCAATTCAACACTATAGATGCCGAAAAAATATCCATATTTCTGGCCGATATTTTTCGCCCGATATATCAATAGTTTTGTTAGCCGATATTTTTCAATATTTTTTCTAAAATTGGTATTTCATTTTAAATGCTCAGTGCATTTTGGTATTTAATTTTAAGTGTTTGTTAAAAATAACACTGCTTTTTGAAAACGATATATCGATATATTTTAAAATATCGATAAATATCGATATTTTTCAAATATTTTAAAAAGTAGTGATTCTTGGTGACCGACAGCCCTTTCCGTAATAATATAAAAATATAATAAATAAGATAAAATTTCTTGGTTTAAATCCTGCAAGTTTCATAATGGTAGGATTTCAAGCAGATCATAAGATTGTTCTGTTCTGAATTTATTTATAATAATAAATAATAATAAATAATAATAAATAATAATAAAGAATATATATATATATATATATATATATATATATATATATATATGTATATTGAGCTATTATAATACGAAAATATCCGTGCTTGGAAAAAATATCCCTACTCTGTGGATTCTTGACATAAGTATTATAATTCAGGTGCAACCACCAAACGTGGATTGCAGTACCTAAGTTACTTGGCCATATATTATTGGAATCTGGTGAGATCAAATTGAAACCTCTTCATACATAAATTATTCCATGAACATTTGGGTAAATACAGTGCAACTCAGAAAATCATTATTTAATCTCATTTAAAGCAAATTGTACAAATCCTATTGCACTAAAACATCAAACCAACTAGTAATCCAACGTTGCCAAAACAAAGTTTTATGATTAATTACCAACGCTTTTTATTGATTACCGATGCGATGTAACCAACTGCTCATCATAACTTCCAAATGGATTTACGAAGTGATCTAAGATTTCGCCTTAAAACATCTAACAAGGTTTCCAAATCACTGCAACGTTGAAAGAAATACAGGTACTGGAAAATATGCAAGAAATCAGAAGATTGAAGTGAACCAAACCACACGAACTTGTATAGCGTATAAGTGTTATCCTTAACTTTAGCGTAAGTAGTATAATTTTATTTTACTTTGGGAAATACATACTGATATATTAATCCCCAACTCGCCTTTCCTGTGTGTTAATGTAAGTACAACAGCAATAATGCATTAATTTATAAATTAAGTTTGTATTAAGCATACCTAATGTAAAATGTAATTAATATAAAAACAAGCTAACAAATAACTACAGCTCTTGGCTGGGGGATAACGACCACGTATATTCCTTTGGTTATTTCTTCAGAAACGATGTATTATATAACGCGACAGATATAGCCCTGGCTGTTAGAAAAAAACGGTGTGTTTATTTTAACTATGAAATATGGTGAGTGAAGTGTTTAGAATTAAGAGTTTCGTTTGTATTAAAATAGTATTGTTTTCTGCACAGTAGCTCCAATAAGTCGCTACTTCTTTCCAATAACCTTAGAACTAAGATTTCAGACCCAAACTTTTGGAGCGGATTTTTCCTTCTCATTTCATCCTAGTTAAAAACAGACAGTCCAGATGCATCGGAGCATGTAACCGGATCAGTCAATAATATTCGATTTGTGTTGGTACTAGTCGACCCAGTTGTAAAATATCTACAAAATTCTTCAAGACATCAGTGATGATAATTAGAGATAAACATTAACCAAAATTGTAAGATAATGGTGTAATATGACGTGCTGACGTCATAAATTTTGATGACGTGCATTGGCTGTTTGTTGGATAGACTATACTTTTAAAAAGCGGCATAGTTTTGGCATATATTTACTTATATTAAATATATGTTTAATAGGGCTTTTGTTTCTGTTGTTGTCGAGTAGTTGTAGTTCTTCGATTGTTTTTATTCACACAATGTCGTTTGCTGTTTTTTCGCCACCGAAGTGTTAACAATACCACGAAGACCACCACCATTGTTTTCGTAAGTTTGGTCCATATTGATATTGGATTTCTTTGCGTAACTTCTTAGTTGCGTACTATAAGGCATGGACTGGTAATCGTTCCGAATAATTCATTTTATATAGTATAGTGGAGCTTAGGAAAAATAATCGGATGTCGCACTAATATTTCGGTATGTCAAAGAGATAAATTAGTAAAATTGTTAATTATGTTTATGAAATTCTAATATTTATTTCTCAAAATACCGTTTTTATAGTATCTGCATTTTTATAGCTTTATGACGGTATTTTGGGTCTCTCTGGTGAATCCTCGGTCAGTGTTTGATCACATTTTATTGCCGCTACCTGGCCTCTAGCTTATTTGGAATAGTGAAAACCCCTTATATTTGGCTATTGGTTAGAATGGCTCTCAGAATGGGTGTGACATACGCGCCACCTTAAATAGGGTGAACCAAGAGGTTTAATTTTATTTACGTATTAAGTTTAGTTTACCGTTCAGGTAATAAAATAAGTAAGATTCTAAGAAGAATTATGATATACCTAGCAAAGATATAATTTACTTTTATTTCGCGTAAAATAGTGAATACCTATTATATCTATTATATAGGAACTAATTTATATTAGTTTTGTGCATATCACTGATATTCTTCAGAACAACTTTTTTAATTAACCCTATTGGACCGCTATGTGATTGTTATTCTACGAATTACACAAAGTAATTCAACTTGGTCCTTCGAGCTGGATAGAATTGGCAGACAAAAGAGACATTCATGGTCCTTCAAACTGGATAAGCGGGTTATGTCTTATTTATAAACTCTATTGAACCAGCTTTCCGAATATTATTTTATTATATATGAATTACACCAAGTAATTAAACAGATGGATTGAAGCTGCTAGTCACAAAATATTAGAATTAGGAATCATCATACCCCTACTTCGTGGATTCCTGGTACAAGCATCACAGTTTAGGTTCAGTTCAGGGAGAAAGGCCACCAAAAGTAGACTGATGTTGCTATACCATGGGTTTTTGTCTAGATGGGGAAATGATCACGTATATCCTTTTGGTTTTTGTTTCAAGATAAAGGATGGATATAGCGCAACTGATATGGTTTTGATTGTTCTGTGTGTGTGTCGTCTAACTTTGAGGCGTGATGAGTGAAGTGTTTAGAAATAAAGGCTTCGTTAATAGCAAAATAATGTCGGTTCTTTCTTCTTTCGTATAAAGTAATATAGTTCTCAAGTTTTGTTATGTTTTAGACCCTACATGTTTCATAATTCGAATGCATTGAATTCGTACAATCACGTAGATCTCAATATTAAAAGATAGCCAAAAAAAAAAAATTAAATAAATACTAAAACTGTCTGTAATAATCTACAAGTTTAACAGACATTTGTACTTTATTCCCGATCACATCACGTACCACTAACGATTTAACGAATTAATTGAGCGTCATAAATTAAAGTTTACATTTTGTAAATTGTGTCGCTTGAGATATATAATGTCGTAATTTATGGAAGAGTATGGTTTTGCGAACCCGTTCCGTAATCAAACGCCATAGATAATATTTCGAATATAATGTCGGCTTAATTAAAGCGAATTATATATCGTGACGTAAGGTTTTACGCCTGGAATATTCATTACCGTTTTAGATTCCATCGTTGTCAACTCCGGAATAGTTTGGCTTAATCGACAAGTGGTTATAATTTTTTTATGGTGGATTTGTTTACATTTTCACTGCAAATTTAAAACTGTATTAATACAGTTTAATGTATAAATTATTATTATTTTAGTTTTCTACAATCTGCCTAATGGACAATAAGTATTTGATGGTATTTATGTTAAGTAATCGCCTGTACAAACTTATAAACTAGTATTAGACTTAATTTAATTAGTATTCTATATTATTCTAAAAACTATTCTATGTGACATCGCGAACATGTAATTGTTTGGCGAGTGCATTCGGGTGCACTGACACATTTTCAAAATACTTTACAGTGGCACTTTTGCGAGAGTTCTTGTAAGATTCTTACAATTATTAGATCGAACCCTAGATATTTTTTAGCATTAATTTCATTCATTATTATTCGTTTTACTTCATTAACAGTACATTTTCATATGGTGGATCCATTTGCAATGGAGTGTTAAATGAGCCAGTTAAATTGCGAATTAGAAGATTGGAAGAAGCGCTGGTAAGAAAGTATAATATTGTGATGCCAGATACTGCAGACCTTTAGAAGAATCGATACATTATCACTATAGAATTTCCTTCAAGGGTGATACACTGATTATAGCGACCCTCCAACTTTTCGATACCATAATAGGCCTCAGTTTCGGCGATCACCTCTTCATTCGACGAAAATTTCTTCTCAGCGAGCATTCTTTTGAGATCTGAGAACACGAAATTGTCGCTGGCGGCCAGATCTAGAGAATTCGGTGGGTGAGGAAGCAATTCGAAGCCCAATTAATGGATTTTTGACATGATACATTATCTTGGTGAAGCAGCACTTTTTCTTCAAAAGCGACCGTTTTTCGGCGATTTCGTCCTTCAAACGGTCCATTAACGCTATGTAATAGTCGCTGTTGATGGTCCTTGCTTTTTCAAAATAGTCAGTGAAAATTATTCCATACGCATCCCAAAATACAGACGTCATAACCTTGCCAGCTGACTGTTGCGTTTTCCGACGCTTTGGAGCGGGTTCATCGTGTACAGTCCACTCGGATAACTGTCGATTGGACTTCGGAGTGAAATGATGGAGCCATGTTTAATCCATTCTCACATATTGATGCAAAAACTCGGGTTTATTATACTTGGTCATCTTCAAACACTGCTCCAAATCATCAACTTGTCGTTGTTTTTGTTCAAAAGGAAGCTCGCGGCACCCACTTTGCACAGAGCTTTCTCCTACCTAAATATTCGTGAATGATATCATGTATACATTCAGTTAATATATTTAGAATATCTGCTATTCCATTCAGTTTCAATTCACAGTCATTCAAAATCATTTTGTGGATTTTTTAAATGTCTTCGTCGGTAACAACCTCTTTTGGGCGTCCTCTACGTTCACCATCGTCAGTGCTCATTTCTCCACGTCTAAACTTAGCATACCAATCCTTGGTGGTTGGTTTTCCTGGGGCAGTGTCCGGAAACTCGGCATCAAGCTAAGTTTTTGCTTCAACTGTATTTTTTCCCTTCAAAAAGCAATGTTTTATCAACACGCGAAATTCCTTTTTATCCATTTTTTTTCACAATAACGAACTTGCTTCATTCAAAATGCTATAATTCACAAACTAATGAGCCGACAGCTGTCAAATTTATACACATATCTTTTGAGGGTTAGGGCTAACTAAAAACCATATGGATTTAATTCTAGTAGCGCCACCTATGTGTCAGGCCGGGGACTTTTCAATTGAATTGTTAAATTTGAGAAATTTAAAAACTTCCTTGGTCTGGGCAATGATCGATGTCCCAGATGCTCTCTTTAATGTTCATTTACTTAACATTTACTTTAAATTATGGATTATATCTCATCATCCTAGTCTTTTTTCTTAAAGGTCTGTGAGATTTTGGAAGGGCTGTGTAGACGAATATTGTTTTCTATTAATAAAGCATTTTTGTAGGTGTAATAAGAGCTGTAACTCAAATGGAGTATATATCTGGCAGATTATCTAGACGTTGAAACGGTTGATTATAGATCTGTATGATTCAACAATAATATGAGTTTATTACTTTGCCAGTTTTTGGATTTTCTAGTCCAACAAAAAGTGATCTCGGTTGATTGTTGAAGGCGGAGAAACTTATTCATATCATTTCTTAGCTGACTTATTTTAATATGGGATCATGATGTAGGTCGGAGCTTCATTCATAAAGATGAATAATTTCGTTTGTGTTTTTATGAACGACGAAATATTAAGATGGCATCGAACTTTTAATAATATATTTGACGAATAAATGGTTCTTGAACTTATTCGATATTAGTAATTAGTCATATTTAACGTAATAACAACTTCAAAATAGAGTTATAAGATTAGTTTAACTTTTCATCTGCAAAATCACAATCATAAATAGAATATATAATTTCTCATGATCCAATTAACCCTAGATAGTAGAGATAAAGACGTATATTAAAATATATAAATGTGTTCTTAGAGATAAACTTAGAAAGGCTACTTAGAGTAAAAAGACTCCCAATATCCCTTCCAAATCCCATCATTGTTGAGTGCCGGACCTCTTCCATATACTTTTCCACAAGTATGTGAAATAAGGAAAATAATTACACAATTCCAAAATTTATACTAAACAGGTAGACAGATCCAAAGTAGTATGCAAATTTAACAGTTTATGTTTTGTTTATGTCTTTAAACATATTAGTGCTACTTTGTTTATGAATAAAACAGTGTTTTTTACAGCCAAAATTTGTTAACATATCTCAAATAATGTCATTGTCAACACAAAAATAAAACAAAAGATGATTTAATTATCCCTTTTTAGACCTTTAGATCTAGAACCCTAATTAGTTGTAGACAGTTAATAAATAAAATATACAAAACCATTTTTCGCGATTACCAAACTTTAGATATCATTATAGGTTACAGGCTAATACAATGATAAAATATACAAAAAATTAGAGCAATATATTTGATATCTTATGACGTGCTGCCTCTCTAAGAAATGTTTATTGATCCCAGTTGACCCCGACATTGGGAGGGAGGAATTGTATCCTATACAGTCCTTTCTATTTCCGTGCTGGAAGACCGCACGTTCTGAATTGGCTGGCACGTATCCTGATGGTATAAAGACGGAGCCGTTAGACTCATATGCTTATCGGTTTCTGCGAAGCTTTTCGTAACTGTTATAACTTCTCATGGTGCTAAATTGCTTAGCAAAACGTGAGCCTTCATTTATACGGAAAAGTCTTTTTTTGATCGACAAGCGTATATTTAATCGGATAATTCATTTTCCTTTTTCTTTATTCATTTTGTCAGTGGTATGATTAAATAATGTATTTAAAGTTTGTGGAATTACTTTTGTTGTGATTTTAAAACATTCAGTGTACAAATGTTTAACTCTCTAATTAAAAGTTTTTCCAAAATAAATTAATCATGATGGTGGATGGAATGATGAATAATATTTCTAAAGCTTGTATCTAACCATGTATATATTTTGATAAATTAAAGATTTAGTTATGAATATTTCATAGTCTAAACATTAGAGAAATGTAGTAATGTTCGTATTGCAGAATAATCATTTACTTTTATGAAAATAATAATGCCCAGCAGACAGAAAGACGCAGAAGAAAAGTTCAGGGAGACTTAGAGTAAACAGATTCAAGCAGGATTGGTAAATTAATTATCAATTTTGGCAATAAAAAGGATTTATGGAATGTCGGTCAGGGGTATTAATTAATGTCCTGACCGACAGATCCAGGCTGAGAGGAAAATTGACTGAAGAACCAAATGATTCTCACAAGTCTCTTTTACATCGTTATGAAAGTTCCGAGGCTGCAAAGATCCAAAGAGATAATAGACAGATGGGCCAATGTCCGGGCTATAGAGTTGGTGTATCATCAACTTCTCAGCTAATCTCTATTAATTTTTGCGTCATTAAAGATGTTTGTGCTTTAGCGTTTAACGTCGATGGAAGACAATGCTTTTCCTTTTAATCAATTCTGACCGTTTCTATTTTGTTAGTTTATTTTATATTCAGTTTCTAGTTTGGACTGGCAACTTACTTTTGTTCTATACTCCTTGGCGTCAATGAGAGTTTTGAATACCGTTTATAAGGCGTCTCCAGGCTTCCACTGTAGCCTTTTGTTACACATTATTGCCGTGCGTGGAACACTTTTCACCTTTCGTAAAAATTGATCGATCTTGTTTTATTTCAGTAGTAACTCACAAATGGAAATTCAGTACATTAAAATGTTTATTGTTAATTTTTATATGGAGTTTTGATATCCTGTCTTATTTAAATGCTTCAAGATTTTTCTATGGTCAAAGTTAAATTCTGTCAAAGTACAAGCTAGGCGAAGGCAAGTTCGAAGTCTAAGCTGGAGTGAGCAAATTAATTCTAACAAAGGCTTATCACCATAAGTCCGCGCTTCTGTCCTATCTCTTCGAATATGCTATAGTATGGCTTCATTGAATATGCTACTTTAAAGGCATCTATTACGAAATATATAAATTACATTTTCCGAAATCTTATATTTTATAAATATTTTTAAGTCTTACTGTATACTTATGTCTGTATGTCTGTATGTCTTACTTAATACATTATTTCTAATATTGCCCATTGCATATTTTTTGCAATAATAATTCTTTTCAATGTCAAAAATTATATGTTCTTTACTGTATAATCGAAGGTAATAATGTCTGGTAAAATGTTATAGAGGAATTCTTCTACTTTGAAATTAATTCTGATAAACTTACATCATAGACATACTGGTAATTTAACTTTTTAAGGCTAATGGTTTATTTAAATACCAATTAAATAGATATGACAAACAGGTGCATTTAGAGCATTAACGAGACTGAGCTGTTGTTGATAAACACGGATTTTTATAATATGGCGAATGCGCCGCGACTTTTTGTTAAAATTCGATGTTTTAATTAAGAATTATTCACTAATTAAAGGGAGATACTCATAATAAATGTATAGCATCGTACCTCTGGTAGTGCTAGTATAATAAAAATATATTTCCGATGTATCTATTTTAAATCAATTTTAAGTAATAAAAAGTAATAAGATTTAATGTATACGGTTTTCGAGCAACATTTTAAACAATGAATCAATCTACGAACTATGTTTCACTATAAGTTTAGTCACGTGGCTATCAGATGTTTCTGACATAAAATTATTGCATATTTAACTGTGATTAAATTGATAGCAAATGTCCTGAAGATAACAAAATTATATTCTTTTATAACAATTTGTTAGTTTAAAAATGAAAAATGAAAATGCTGTTAATTTTGTAAATAAAATTCGTGGTTTACTTTCACTAACGTTATTTTATTCTGTTATATGTTTAATTAAGATTAATTAGTATTTGTATTATGTGGTTAGTCCATTTTATGATAATGATAACTGATAAAATAATATAAAAATAGAAGTATAAACATTAATCATGTGTTCTGAGATCTGCATTCATTGAGAAAATTGGGAGAATATATGTCAATCTAGTTGTTTTGTATCATGTTCTGCAACTTTTCACTATCTTACCGGCAATAAGGCGTGTTGGTTGGGCAGTGTTTCAATTATCGATCCATTTTTGCCCTTCTTCGTCATTTTGAAACCGTGTGCTAACCAAGCTATGCTGCATCGATCTGATCACGTGGTATTCAGAGTATATTATGTCTGATGAGCATACTGGGTGTGGTAGAACCTCTTTCTTTGAGCTGCAATTAGTATACCCTTCACAACTCTTGCTTTGTGTAGTCGAGCATTGTCATTGAAGAAAATTGTTCTGCGTCTGTTACTCGCTATTTCTGGCTTTTCTTTGCAACAGTCCGTGGTGCAACAATTTGTTTAATTGGTGTTGGTAGACATCCACAACAACAGTTCCATTCAGTCTTAGTAGCTCGTTTTATCACCTTGTTGATCCTTGCTGATATTGTGGATGTTTCTCCTGGGCTAAGTAACAATATAGCATAGAAAACTCTTCTATTTTTCATGACAAACAATGAAACAATTATATAGGTCTCCATAATTTTGGGTCTTTTCCATCACAAAATAAACGTTTCGAAACAGTTGATTCATCCACTGCTGAGCTGTATGGAAACTTGTTTGAAAGTTTGAGCTCAGTTTTCCACCAATATATCTTATTGAAAATATAAACTTTGACAGCTATCGTTTATTTATATATAGAAGAAAATATATTTATAAATATCCATAACAAACATACTTATACAGTTCTAAAAGTAAATATTAAACATGAATTAGTGATGAGTATATGAATTATTTGAAACCATAATTGAACTGACAATGTAGAAGTTGAACATTGACAATTGAATTGTTTTAGAACACTAGTTTATTTCAGTTAAAAGGAAGTTCAAAGAAAACAAAAGTTTTAAAGAACTACGGCGAATGCTTTGTTGTAAGTAAGGATTGTCGCAATATTTATTTGTATACGAATAAAAGTAATTTGATTGAAAATATATTATTACACCTTTGATAAAGGAATTGATTAGTAAATTCAAGGTTAATATTTATGTCAAAAATAATAACAAAATTGGTTATTTACATAGCAAAAAAATATGCTGTTTCTTCTCTACATATAATTAACTTACGGTTCCAAGAATAACTCGCTCGAAATAATATCATTTTCTTCGGTTTTTCTTCGGGAAGCTACATCCTTGTAATAAAGACTTTGATTAACATATTTCGGGTATCTTTCTTCTTGCTCCACTATCCCTTAATTCACACCACTTCAACTCTTGGCAACAGTTTGTGGTTTAATTTGTTCAATTTGAATGGGCAGCCATCTACAGTAACAGTTTCATTCGGTTTTATCAAATGGTTTTGTCATTTTGCTGATCCTATCATATACGCAATAAAACTTTATAGCCATGAATATTTTCCCTTCGGTGTCTATATGGATTTTTCTTCTGGGTTAACCCATGGCGTTTTTCCAATAACAATACATAACAGGAAACTCCTGGCTCCCCTTTTTTTCTGACAAGCAATGAAACTACTATGTTGGCTTCTCTCCTTTTGTGTCTCCTCCATCACAAGTAAATATTTAGAAACAGTTGATTCATCCACTGCTGAGCTGAATGAAAGTTGTTTGAAAGTTTGAGATCGGGCTTTCACCAATAAGTCTTGCAATCCACTCACTGTGAATGCTTAGTTACGCCAGGACATTCTTTTTAAATTGTTGAAATCAAAACAGACAAATGGTATAACGAAATATCACCATACGTTCTTAAAAGCGTTTAATGAGCTTCGGCAGTAGATTTCAGTCAAGTCAAGCGAAGAAAAGAAACAAAAGTAATGAATGTCGAAAATGCAACTTTGAGCGTTCTACGATTATTGTCTGTATGTGGATGAAGGTTGAAATTTAAAACCACAACTTTGATAACTTTTGTCAAGTTGATTATTTATATATAGAATAAAGGATATTTATATAGATATATATCCACAACAAACAGTTATACTGTTCTAATAATAAAAAATTAAACAAGAATTAGTGATGTAGATTAGTGAAATGACAATATAGAAGTTGACAATTGACTTGTTTTGGAACTATATTTTATTAGAGTTAAAAGGCTCAAAAGAAAACAAAAGTTTTATACTAGAACGAATGCTGAAGGACTGTCACAATATTTATTTATATACAAATAAAAATAATTTGTCTGAAAATATATGACTATATCTCTGATAAAGGCATTGTTAAGAACAGTGGTTACCAAATGTTAATTCAAGGTTAATATTTATGTCAACAATAACAAAAGTGGTTATTTACATAGCAAAAAAATATGCTGTATCTTCTGTACATTTAATTAACTTACGAGTTCAAGAATAACTCGCTCGAAACAATATCATTTTACTGATTGAATTCCGCAATAATCTAATAAAAAAAGTTCTTCTTCGGGAAGCTACATTACCTTGTAATAAAGGCTTTGATTAAAACTTCTCGTGTATCTTTCTTTTTGCTCCATTATCCCTTAATTCGCACCACTTCAGCCCTGATACGCGTCGCGGAAAAACTATGATATCACTCTTAATAACATTCCGAACTCTCATACATCACCGGGGTGCCGCCCGCCTCGCAAAACTTTCGGGTTGCACAACGGACCGATTGAAACCGAGAGTCTGGATGAAAGGAACGACTAGAGGAGAGAGGAGAAAAAACGCGGGGCACGGCAGAAGTTTTTTTCGGAAAATTCGGAACCGTTTCACGGACGATCGGGTCCAGATTGGACGATCCTCTTTTTTCAATTGACGGAATTCCGAGCGAATCGCGAACGTCTAGTGACATCAGACCGCGAAATAAATTCGCGGCGGTGTAACTTCGACGGGTCGCGACTCTATTTGTTAGTGTCGTAAGGTTTGTTTTTCGTTGAGTCGTCCGGCTGCCATGTGCTTATCCAGTATAGCACGTAATAATGTATAGTACATAAGCAGATGTTATGTGGTATTGAAAACACGATACGATAACGATAATAAACAGATTATAGGCTAGATGTTCTTAATAATCCTTCTTTCCCTCCTACATACCAAGATCTACATATGTATTTAATATTAAATCAATTTTATTAAAAAGTCTGTCATTTATAAATAAAAATAATTTACTCTGTCTTAGACATTACTGGGACAATAATTTGAAGTCTTCCTGAAGTTTGTCCGAAGAATACCCTATTGGCTAAGTATGTTAATGTACAATAGGCTAGATGAATTATACGTATTTATTATTACGTAATTTATTCACAGTAATAAGATCATTCTAACGTCAGTATTTACTATTTTAAGTAACTTTAATTATGATTCAAGTGTAATTAACGTAATATCGAGGTAAATAAGTTTAGGCCTCATTTGGTTTTTCTTAAAATATTTTAAAGTCTCTTTTTTTTTATCAATACGGTCCAAGCTATAAAAAGATACCTTTCTTTAAAAAAAACCCAGTATTTTATTACGGTTATTTAATTGAGTGTTAAAAACGCATAACAGATGCGGCTATCCGTCTCTCAGTGGACCTAAAGTGTAGTGAATACGTGTTTACGTGACCAGACAAAAGGACTGCATCTCATTTTTATTAGTGTTATCATCAATTATTTCATCTTATTTTACAACAGTCCTTTTGAAATTCATTTATAGTATTTATTGTAAAAAACTAGTGCTAAAATAACGTAAGTGAAAAATGAAATGCGTGAAATAAACAATGTATTTATTTTATTTTTTTATCCTCTGGAAGTAAATTAAATAAAATATTAAAAATTAAAAAATGGCAAACCATAGCGATTCAACCAAATCACCTGCACACTTTGATATAAGATTAGAACAAACAGCAATAACGCAAACTCCACCATCAGAATGGACTACAGTCATTAACAAAAAACGATTGAGAAGTCCAGAAGAAGAAATCGCGAGGAAACAAACAAGAATCAGTGACTATTGGTTGCAGAAACCGATAGAGACAAAAAACAGTTTTAGCAACCTGTCTGAAGAAATTGAAGAGAACATACAACCAAGCCCTGAAAAAGTTGTTCCCAAACCACCACCAATAACAGTCTATAAGGTAGGAATAATAAAAAACATCCATGATTTATTGAAAACCATTACTACGAACTACACAATTAAAACAGTGAGCTATGAAACAATTAAAATCCAATTGTTCGAAGCGGATCACTTTAAAGTTCTTATAAAAGAATTAGATGAAAGAAACACCCAATACCATACATTCAGGCCAAAATCCGAGAGAACATTTAAATTCGTATTAAAAGGATTACATCACGGGACGGACTTTAACACCATCAAGCTAGCACTAGCTGAAAAAGGCCACGAGGTCGTAAATATTCACAATATACGACATCACACGACAAAAAAACCTCTGCCTATGTTTTATATAGACATAAAACCTAATGGAAATAATAAGGCGGTGTATGAAATCACCAAATTGGAAAATAATATTATTAAATGCGAACCACCACATATAAAAAGGATCATACCACAATGCACAAGGTGTCAAGCGCACGGGCACACAAAGACTTACTGTCGCAAATCATATAGATGCGTAAAATGTGCAGGAGAACATAAGACAGGAGATTGTACTCGTAAAGTTCGCGATGAAAAAGTGAAATGTGTTAACTGTAACGGAAATCATCCAGCGAACTACAAGGGTTGCGCAGTTCACAAGCAACTACAGCAGAAACTATATCCTGCCTTAAGGGAAAAAAGGCATCAACAAAAACAATCCACTACTGCCAATCTACCCACTAGAACAAGTCAACCAGACATAACTTATGCCCAAATAGTTGAAAATGGTTCAGCACAAAAACGAGAGACAATATCTCAACCTACTGAAACTAGCAACATCTCAAGATTAGAAAATATGATGGCCAAACTAATGGATCAAATGAGTACGATGCTTGGTCTACTCACAACCGTCGTAAGCCAACTTGCCTAATGCCTGAAACCAATAGCTACAAAATCGCCGTCTGGAATGCCAATGGGCTCCAACAACACGCCAGGGAACTAAAAATGTTCGTAATTGAACAAAATATTGACGTTATGATGGTTTCCGAAACACACTTTACGGACAAAAATTATTTGAAAGTTCCTAAATATAAGCTTTATCATACAAATCACCCTGATGATAAAGCACATGGAGGTACAGCCATAATAATTCGAGATGATATAAAGCATTTCGAAAAAGAAAAATTCCGCAAAGACTACCTGCAAGCCACCAGTATAACCATAGAGGAAGTCCATGGACCATTAACAATTTCTGCGATTTATTGCCCACCCAAACATAACAACAAGGCAGAACAATTTCAAGAATTCTTCCGTACGCTAGGTAATAGATTTATAGCAGGAGGAGATTATAATGCAAAACATTTAATGTGGGGTTCAAGAATAATAACCTCAAAAGGTAGAGAACTGCTCAAAGCCATAAGGATAGATAACTTACAACATATCTCTACTGGTGAACCAACATATTGGCCTTCAGACAGAAATAAAAAACCAGATACAATAGACTTCTGTATTACAAAAAATATTGATCCAAAAAAGTGTCAGGCAGAATCATGTTTCGACCTGTCTTCTGATCATTCACCAATAATAGTAACAATTTCTTCAAAAATTACCATCAAAGATAAACCCCCTTCTCTGTGCAATAATAGAACTAACTGGCCCTCATTTAGAGAAAACTTAGACCAAAATATCTCTCTAAACTTACCGTTACAAACTGAAATGGATATAGAAATAGCAGCAATAAATCTTACAAAAAATATACAGGAGGCAGCATATTCCGCGACTCCCAACAGTGAAACATTTCCAAGAAAAAATACACATATATCATGTACAATACAGAAAAAGATAGCAGAAAAAAGAAAGTTACGACGAAATTGGCAACAGCAAAGGACTGAAGAGAATAAAAGAAAATTTAATAGGGCCATAAAAGAGCTGAGAGATCTAATCCAAATCGAACAGAACCAAGGCATTCAAGAATACCTAGAAAACTTGACATCTACTGAGGCTACAGACTATTCGTTGTGGAAAGCAACAAAAAAGCTTAAGAGATCCCAGCAGCATAACCCACCTAATAAAACAAGCGAAAATAATTGGGCGAGAAGCAATAAAGAGAAGGCCGACATTTTCTCAAAACACTTAAAAAATGTTTTTAAACCTTTCCAGTCTCAGCTACATAAAGATGACGAAAATAAAATCACTAGCTTTCTAGATTCGCCATTTCAAATGGATTTACCGCACGAGAAATTAACGGTCAAAAAAGTTAAACATACAATAATGAGAGAGATTAATATTAAAAAAGCTCCTGGTTATGACTTAATTACTGGCAAAATTTTAAAAGAACTATCAGAAAAGGCTATAAAACTATTAACATATATATTTAATGCTATGCTACGAATTAATTACTTCCCTAGTATCTGGAAAGTAGCTAAAATATTAATGATACTTAAACCAGGAAAAATACCAGAAGATGTGACCTCCTACCGACCTATAAGTTTATTACCAATAATCTCGAAAGTTTTTGAGAAATTATACATAAAAAAACTAAACTATATAATAGAAAAAAGAAAAATTATTCCAGAACATCAGTTTGGCTTTCGCAATAAGCATGGGACTATAGAACAAGTGCATAGACTTGTAAACCAAATAAACGCTGACCTAAATGCCAAAAGATATTGTTCGGCTGCTTTCCTAGACATATCTCAGGCTTTTGACAAAGTATGGCATACGGGCTTGCAGGTTAAACTAAAGAAACTTCTCCCTCATCCGGACTATCAGCTACTAAAATCATATCTCACTGACAGACATTTTATTGTAAATCAAGGCGATGAACATACCGAATTAAATCCCATATATTCAGGAGTTCCGCAAGGTAGTGTCCTGGGTCCAGTACTGTATCTTCTGTATACGGCTGATCTGCCCACCACAAAAATAACTACTGTGGCAACATATGCAGACGATACAGCAGTCTTAGCATCCCATGAAGATCCAGACACAGCATCAATAAACCTACAAACTCATCTGGAGCAAATACAATTATGGTTGAAGACATGGCGCATTAAAGCCAATGAATCAAAATCCACGCATATAACGTTTACCCTGCGTAGAAGAACATGTCCACCAGTAAATATCAATCATCGTCAACTCCCCCAAGCAGACCATGTTAAATATCTTGGTATGCATTTAGATCGACGCCTAACCTGGAAGAAGCACATACTCTCTAAACGGAAACAACTAGGACTAAAATTATATCAAATGTATTGGCTCATTGGGCGCAAATCCAAGTTATCATTAGATAACAAGGTATTGCTGTATGAGTCTATACTCAAGCCCATTTGGACATATGGAATTCAACTATGGGGTACTGCTAGCAAATCTAACATATCCATCATTCAACGGTTCCAAAATAAGGTGTTGCGTGCCATTGTTGATGCTCCGTACTATATTTCAAATAAAGTGATACAACGCGATATTCCTCTAGAACCTATAACGAGTGTAATCCAACGTGTTTGTGTGAAGTACTTCGAAAGAGTGTCAGTGCATCCCAATGTACTCGCTAATCAGCTAAATATGCGACGTGATAGTGAAGTGCGTAGACTAAAACGTTTAATACCACCTGATCTGATTACTGGACATATGTAGAGTTTAGAATAAGCATTAGAATAAGACTAATTAATTAAGATAATATTTTATACAGAAGATTGCTTAATGAAGTGATTTTCTACATGCCATGTATATATAATATAAACAGAAGAAATACTTATTGCCAATAGGGCAGATTGTGGACTCACGAAGAGTAATAATAAAAAAAAAACTTTTTTATCAATGCCGGTTTATCTGGACTGGATCTACAGTTTAACCTGGAGGCGTCGAACCACGGTCCTCGGCAATAAGCCTATCGATAGGCCAGTGACCAACTTAGAGACCATCTCAGAAGATATCCGGTCTTACCCAGTCTGGTTATTGGTGTGACTGGCATGGTTATTCCCCGTCGGATTTTTCACTTTTGCCTACAGACATTTACAATTACAATCACAAACATAAAGTACATCCATGCCCCAGCAGGACTCGAACCTGCGACTATCGCAACAGTAGGGGGTCGTCCTGTCGCCTTTACCACTACGCCAACGAAGCCGGCCCTCATTCGGTTTGATTATTGTGTATATGAATCCCTAATGATTTTGTTCTTTTCAGTTACCAAATAATATAAAATCAATAACAGGTCAATTGAAAAGTCCCCGGTCTATCATAGTAAAACATATTTTTTTGGCAAAATTAGTTTTTTTATTCAACATAATTTCCCTTCAAGGGTGATACACTGATTATAGCGACCCTCCAACTTTTCGATACCATTTTTGTAGTACGATTTGTGTTTCAAAATAGGCCTCAGTTTTGGCGATCACCTCTTCATTCGTCGAAAATTTCTTCCCAGCGAGCATTCTTTTGAGATCTGAGAACAGGAAATAGTCGCTGGGGACCAGATCTGGAGAATACGGTGGATGAGGAAGCAATTAGATGGATTTTTGACACGGGGCATTGTCTTGGTGTAGCAGCACCTTCTTTTTCTTTAAATGTGGCCGTTTTTCGGTGATTTCATCCTTCAAACGGTTCAATAACGCTATGTAATAGTCGCTGTTGATGGCCCTTCATTTTTCAAGGTAGTCAATGAAAATTATTCCATGCGCATCCCAAAATACGGAGGTCATAACCTTGCCAGCCGACTGTTGCGTTTTCTTACGCTTTGGAGTAGGTATATATATTTACTGCTGTTCATTACTGAACATATATTCGCATAATACAGAGAAAAATATTATAGATAATAATGATTAATATATAATATTATATTAATTAAGTTCAAGTCTTCAACAAGTGTCAATCAAATCCCATCATTTTTAGATTACGACAAGCCAATATCTGGGTTTTTGGGCATTAAATAGTTTCACTACTTTTTTTTTACAGCCCGGCATGTATCTTGTGGCAAACAAACTTACAATTACTTGGGACAGTACTTACGTTCAAACAATGTAAGAATCAAATGTTGTCATTAAAGTCAAGTGATATAAAAGAAACTAAGCATAGATTTAGTTTAAAAATTTATAGGAGAACTTGATATGTTAAAGTATGTTTAAACACATATTTTGTAAAGTACTTGATAAAGTACTGTAGTTGCACATACTAGTTCTGTCGTACTTCTGCGTCTTTTGATTACCACTTATTCACATTGATGCAGCATGGCTTGGCTCACACAGGGCTTCAAAATGGAGAAGTGCGAAAATGAATCGATCGCTGTCAAACCAATATCGTTCTTGCAATACGATATCGCCATGCTGCCAAAAAAAACTTACATAAAATGATAGAGTATATTTTGATTAATATATATTGTACCAATTTTTCTCAATAACCTCGTGTTGAAGGTGAAAATATGACCTCAATCCATACAGTCACCTAATATACAAATGTTGTAACGTTAGCTTAAATGAAACAAATTGCTGGGAATGGTTTCAAAAGATAATAGGGATAGCATAAATTAAAATTAAGACTTGAATCAAGTACTTAATTCAAACCACTTTTGTAAAAGTAAATATGTGATCTAGAATTTCACATCCTGCAAAATTAATGAAAACTACATGGAAATACATAAAAGGAAACTCCTATCCTGTACACCGTGTTTATAAGACACTTCTATTTGGACTATGACTTGTGTAAGAGTCCACACGTTCTTACTCAATAGCTTCAGTTAAACTCCAATAATTTATACTTAATATAATATATTGAGAAGTTAATTTATACAATTCGTGGACCCTATCAAGATATTTCTGTACTTTTAGTATTATTAAAGTAATTATTTTTGAAGCCTTTAATGTAATGCATGTTGTACTTGAGGAGTCATAATATAATAGCTGTAAACGTAGCTGTATATGTAGCTGTATTTTAATCGCAAATTCCTTGAGTAGAACTGTAAATAGTTATACCTTTAGAAAGTACCAATACAATTTTATTTGAAAATCCTTCTTAAAGGGATTGTTAAAATTAATTTTCTTGCTAAGTTGTTGGTGCCATTATCCTCTATATGCATGTGGATATATAGTTTCAACGTCATCTGTCATTTGGTTTGTCATTTAGTTGATAACCAAAGACATCCCACAATTCAAACTGCCACATCGGGGCACTAAATTTCTATTGGTAGAGAACAGAATTCGCTAAAACGAAAGCTGATGTCAATATTGGAAAATTCATTTAATATATGGTGCGTTCTTGGTATGTGTTATTTTGAAATTTTTGACTTACTTTGAAGGTGATACAATATATTTCGATAAATAAAAATCCTTTTGTGTTTTATTGATCGTTATTTCATAGTATTTGACGGAATTCATATCATCGAACAATAGTTTTTTACGTGTGGTTCAAAAATGACTTTTTACTTTTATACTGTGGATTTGAAATTACTTGGGAAGAACATCAATCAATTTGCTACTAATATAAATGAACCAGTCTAATAATAGGAATACGGAAATAATTTCCACATCATCCTGCGACTAAACCTTGTTAAGATCGAATTTAAGTTTCGCGTAGGACGTATTGAGGAGACATAACTAACTGCATGCGATAAATAGTCAACACTAAATTGTATTACGGCGACGTTTATAAGCGATTAAACTTTAATACAGTACATCGAGTGATGTGGTTGCCCTAGTGGCATAATTGCCCTTATATTAATATCAACTTGATGGTCGTTTGCTCGTATTTACACGTGCCGTCGAAAGGTCCGTGTTAGCGAAACTGTATATTGCTTTTCCGATCTATATTTAGGAAGAGAATCAACGAGATATCAATAACTGAACTTATTCTGTTATGCTGCAATATATATATATATATGTATATATATATATATATATATATATATATACATATATATATATATATATATATATATATAGGTATGTATGTATATATATATATATATATATATATATATATATATATATATATATATACATATCTATATATATATATATATATATATATATATATATATATATACATACCTA